>NC_059368.1:39954496-40267830 GCF_019703515.2 Myxocyprinus asiaticus | reverse complement strand
TAGGCAGAACCTGCAAACTGAAAATCTTAAAATTAATGTATGGATTCAGATGGGAATTTGTTTTGTATTTTAAATGTTATTTATTTATTTCCTTAATTTTATTTTATGTACCCTTACCCTGCAATTCATTCACCCACCACTTATGTATATAGCCTATAGACAGAGATGTGATACCATGTACAGTATTCAGTGATATGCTTAGAATATGAAAACATGAGAGACAGTGAAAATGCATGTTAGATCCAGTGTACACAAGACCTCTTTCTCCATCAGAAGATATCCATATATCAGAGTTCTTTCTGATATCCAAAAATGGTCAACAGCTTGTTATGTTAACTCACTTTCCTACCAGCTCAAGAGTCAGCAGGGGGAATACAGCAGAAGGCAGGAGATGAAGTGATGGTTAAAATGAGCAGTTTATTGAATAATCTTAATTGTGTTTTTCCCAATGCTCAATCTGACTTTGTCTGACCAGCACTAATTCAACAAGTGTTACTATACCATGCAAAGTCAATGGACAATTACTTCACAACATCATCCCATGACATTGAAGACCTTGAAATTGAAACTCTTTATCTCTAACCTAAGAGACAATATAGCACACAACATAAAATTAAACAGTTTCACAAATACCAATATGAAAAATTAGTTTAAAAAATGATTATATAAAAATGATATATGTGTGAATAATAAAATAATATGAAAAAATAGAAAGACATGAATTAAGACTTTGTTTGTATGTATGTATGTACAGTATGTTTGCTCTCTTTAAGTAACACACACACACACACACACACACACTCTCAAGCACAAACACAGACTCTCTCTCTCTCTCTCACACACACACACACACACACACACACATGTTGGTGCAGCTATCATTATGAAGACTCTCCATAGACATAACGATTTTTATACTGTACGAACTATAGATTCTATCCCCTAACCCTACCCCTAAACCTAACCCTCTCTAAATTATGTTTAAAAAAAAAACATAATTTAGTATGTTTTTTAAGCGATTTGAATTGTGGGGACACTAGAAATGTCTTTTATAGCTATCAGTTCACCACTCAGAATGATTTAGAATAGCATACATCACCTTTCTCTGAATGCTTATTAAGGGAATGCAGGAAAAATTGATGAGTTTTTTAGGTATAAAATATCTACATCTAGTGCCTGTATTGTCCATTTGTAGTCTTTAAACAACAGCTTGGCTCCTTTCCTAGTTAAAAACAAGCTAATTTCTAGACGTTGACGTCACGTCAGGTCGTCACGTGGGTCACCCGCCATGTAAGATGCTCAAAGCACAAGACGTTCGGTTAGACGTTCGGGTAGGCCTTCGGTCGATCGGTTGGTCGGACGCTAGGTTTAGGCATGGAGTCCCCGCCATAACGGATGACTGTATAGACAGTCTCATCAACGTCTGATTGCATGACTACTTAAGCAGTTGTCCTGAATTAATTAATTGATTTTCGATTAATCATTAACATCCCTAGTTAAAAAATTACAAACTGCCATTATTGTTTGATTGAGTACATAAATAATCCGTGTTCAAAACAATGTCCTTGCCTTACCCCCATTCACTACGGTAAGCCTATAAAAATTATTTGTATTTTGAGCTGTAGGGTCGGATTTGCCGGCTTATGTCGTTCATCCTTGCGTTACTACGTCATGTCCGTAAACACAGGAAAAAAGTACCGGCTCTCGTATGTTCCGGCTGGAGAAACTGTGATGTTCAGTTCAGTCAGTCTTACAGTTCAGGACAGCATCGATCGCAGCAATCTTGATGTATGTTATTCGTTTGGTGAAGTTACTTACCTGCTATAATGCTTGGATATTTTTTCTGGTAGGGATGTTGAAGCTTATATTGGTTGTCATGCTTTAATGAATCGAACATTACTCGTGTGCTAACAGATCACAATGTATCTACATTGTCAGGGAAAGTTAATGTAACATGTTTACTAATATTGATGACTTCTGAAATTGACTTCTTTTTATTGTTATATTGCATATTTAAACCTATTATTTTCATGTTTAATAAAGTATATTTTATCCCCATCATTACTGTATCCTCATTTTATGTTTGTAGTTTATGGTGTTATTGTGTGCATTACATAGACATACTATTGCAGTATTATGGTTCACTTGCATTTTCAAGTGAGGCAGTACAATATAAAAATAATAAAAGTCTTCCATTCAACTCGTATCAGCCACCATCACAAGTTTCACCTCTTAAATTGATAACTGTAGTACAATACAAACATTAATAGTAGATTACATTAAAAAATCATTAAAATATACTGGTAACTTGAGGAGAGTCCCCTGTTCTCTATGTAAAAGGGCTTTGAGTGTAGAGTCAGAAAAGCACTATAATATGTCAAATGAATTCATTAAAAATATGTAAATCAGAGTGTTGTTTATCTTCATCAAAGCAAGTAATATTTTTAATATGTTTAATCGTATAACATAATATCAACATTAAAATAGCACGTTATGACTCTGGCTCTGAATATCTCCCAGTCATGATCACACACAGGTGATGTCCTGGTGCTCAAACCATGAGATTCATCCGCCAACAGAGCAGTGCCAAAATGACTGACGTAAAGTGTTCTTCCGCAAATTGCTTGCAATTTTAAGTTTCAACCACAGATGTCGCTAGAGAGCACAAAGTTACATAGTGCAGCTTTAAATTAAACATATAATTGATATGCAATACAGGGGAGTTCAAGGCTGAGGGTAGTTTTCACCCCTTATTTTCATCCAGTGATAATTTCTCTTTCTTTATTTGCATACACTGTACATTCCAACATTATTAGTATATAGTCATGTTGTGTGACAAATTAATTACTACAATTATTCTTTGTAGTCTTTCTATTCATTTGTGGTAATAAAAGCTAAAAAAGATATTGTATAAGATAGTTTAAGGTGAAGTATAGCATGTCCCACTGCAGAACCCTGCTGCCATTATTGACTGAGTACATAAACAATCAGTGTTCAAAACAATTTTGGTGTTTATTTACACACTACCTCTTTACACACTGTAAGTTTGAAGAACTTTGGGAAGTCTGTCCTGCCATTACAGACAGGATACCAAGTCAGTCACTGAAATACACAGAATGATGTGTTCCATTTATAGGAATAAAAATCTAATGTACATTTGTGTCATAATATGCACAGTCGATTTAAACAGTTATTTTATATACAGTATTTTGCTTTTAGTGTATCATTAGCAAATATCAATTTTAGATTTCAACATTCCCTTTGCAAACAGAATTGAAGAAGAACAAGAAGAATAGAAGAAGAACAAGAAGCCCTACAACAGATGGTATGGCCCCCAGTGCCCATATCTCAACATCAGTCTGAGACAGAAGCAACTGAGACAGCCTAATTAGATAAAAGAACTGTGACAAGTTCTCCAAGTAGCTTGGAACATCCTATCTGCCAACAACCAATAAAAATTGTATCCAGGTGTACCGAGGAGATTTGGTGATGTTTTGAAGTAAAGGTTGTCACACCAAAGCTTTTTTTTATTTATTTTTTATGTTTACTGATCTTTGTATGACGTTAATTGATAAATGAAAACTATTTTTGCTTTATTTTGGAAGACATCATTACTATGAAACATTTTTCACAAGTGCCTAAAACTTTTGCACAATCAAAATCAAAAATCAAATCACTTTATTGTCACACAGCCATATACACAAGTGCAATGGTGTGTGAAATTCTTGGGTGCAGTTCCGATCAACATAGCAGTCGTGACAGTGATGAGACATATACCAATTTACAATAACATCAAATTAACACAGCACAATTTAAACATCTGATATACACATAATTACACTCAACAATATACAAATAATAACATACACTGTACAGTATACAATACGCACTATATAGATACACATTATTCAATAAAAATGAAAAATTAAAATATATAAAAAAGTATATATAATATATATAGAATATACAGTATTGTACTGTATTGACATTCAGGCTGTCGGTTGATAGTCAGTTGTTAAGAGAGAATATAATATAATAATAATATAATTTATAACAGTCCGGTGTGAGATATAAGAGTAAGGGTAATAAAGTGCAGTGCTGATGTATTTGATCGTAGTAGATCACGAGTTCAGAAGTCTGATTGCTTGGGGGAAGAAGCTATCATGGAGTCAGCTAGTGCGGGTCCTGATGCTGCGATACCGCCTACCTGATGGTAGCAGTGAGAACAGCCCATGGCTCAGGTGGCTGGAGTCTCTGATGATCCTCCGAGCTTTTTTCACACACCGCCTTGTATATATTTCCTGGAGGGAGGGAAGCTCACCTCCGATGATGTGTCTGGCAGTTCGCACCACCCTTTGCAGTGCTTTGCGGTTGTGGGCGGTGCTATTGCCATACCAGGCGGAGATACAGCCAGTCAGGATGCTCTCTACAGTGCAGGTTTAGAACCGTGTGAGGATGTGGCGGTTCATTCCAAACTTCCTCAGCCGTCTCAGGAAGAAGAGGCGCTGATGAGCCTTCTTCACAACGACTTCAGTGTGGATGGACCATGTGAGTTCCTCAGTGATGTGGACACCCAGGAACTTGAAGCTGCTGACTCTCTCCACTGGTGCTCCATTGATGGTGATGGGACTGTGTTCTCTGTCTTTTCTTCTGAAGTCCACCACAAGCTCCTTTGTCTTACTGACATTGAGGGAGAGGTTGTGCTCCTGACACCAGTGTGTCAGAGTGTGCACCTCCTCTCTGTAGGCTGTTTCATCATTGTCAGTGATCAGACCTACCACCGTTGTGTCATCAGCAAACTTAATGATGGCATTGGAGCTATGTGTTGCCACACAGTCATGTGTGTACAGGGAATACAGGAGTGGGCTGAGAACATACTGTGGGGCAGTTCTGCACACTGCTTGTGCACCTAAAACCCTGATGCGTCCGTGTTATCGTTTAAAAAAATAAAGAGGGATCATAAAAATGTATTTAGCACTACCTTGAAGAAGCTATTTGAAAACAGATACTCACATATATTCCACAAGACAAACTAGTAGCTGAATTTAAACACATGATCCTGCACAAAAGTTTACATTTCCTTGGTTCTTAAAGGATTAGTTCACCCAAAAATGAAAATTCAGTCATTGTTTACTCACCCCTGTGTCGTTATAACCCCATATGACTTTCTTTCTTTTTCTTAACATAAAGGGAGAAATTGTGAAAAAAAATTGTGAGATCAGAGATGTCAAACAATGGCAGTATATGGTGACCACTTCTTCAAGCTTCAAAATGACATAATTATAATATATAATTCAGTATAATTCAGAAGTCTAATAAATTATTGTATGCAACTCATGTCTTGTTCTAAAGGAATACAATAAGGTTTGGTGAGAAACAAACTGAAATCTGATGTATTATTAAGTGCAAATCTTGACCAACCGTTGATCTCCTGTGCGCGTTCATGAGACAGACTGCACGCGAGCTTTATAGCTCCTGGCACGACACTAAACCCTTTAATATGGTGTGTTGCTTTCTCGATGATTAATGACTGTTTATGCAATACCGTTCATGAGTCCCTGCTTTGTCCTGACTGTGAAGCTACCCACTTTTCTTAAGAAAAATCCCACAAACAACTGTACATTCTTTGGTTTTCCAGTATCTTCTGCACATATTGGTTCTTCCCAACAGTGGCTATATGATATAAACATCCAGCTTTTGACACTTAGGACAATTCATGGACTCATACACAACAATTACAAAAGGTGCAAACATTCATTGATGCTCAAGACAAGAAGGCAAAACAAGAACCAAGAACCAAGGGGATGCAATCTTTTGAACAGTTTGATTTGTGTAAATTGCTACATAAAATATATAATATTTTATCTCTTATATTTGCATTCATTCTGAAAGGGGTGTGAAAACGTATAGGCATAAAACAAAAGGGGTATGCACATTTCTGCAACATATAGTTTGTGAAAATTTATATTTTATTTTATAATTTACTTTTCATGGTTTAACCACATTTGACCTTTTTAAAGAGTAGAAATTCCATGTAGCCTACTCTATCATTTCATATTGCATGTGTAATTATGAACATACTTGTCATGTCAGGTACACATTTTAACACAAAATTCACAACACTAGAACCTAATATTTAAAATACATTCCCCCACATCTCAACATTTAAGTGCTTGTACTATGTAAAAAGTGCAGTGTAGCTGTCTGAATGTGACATTGTCTGATTTACCTCCGTGCTCGTGGGGAAAATGAACATTCACAGTGACAGAAAACACCATGCTTACATTTTCACATGTTGCACAAAGTAATGGATCGGCTTCTTTCAAGTCTTTGTTGAAAACGCAGTTTTATATGGGCATTTGCGCTGACTGACAGGACAACGTAGAGTGCGAGCGCCAAGCGCATGACGTCATTGCCATGGTAACCAGATACATTTCAGCTGATGTGCTGAAGACTAGAATTAAAGTATCATCAAATCAACGTGCGATGCAACGATATATGCTTCTCTTCTCTACAAACTATACCAAAGACAAGGGTTGCCACCCGTCCCGTAAAATACGGGATTGTCCCTTATTTAAAGATAAAATGATGCATCCCCTATTTAAGCTGGTCAGATGGCGTCACGGTGAAATCATTCCAGATCGCCAATTTAACGTTGATATAAACTGGAAAATTTGCCTTTGGTAAGTAACTGTCTGAAAAGTCCACACATTGTGCTAAAACGTGCTAATACTGTGGAGGGTGTGGTAAGGGACCTTCTGAAAAGTCCACAAATGGTGGTAAAACTGTGGAGTTTTTTCTATATAAATGTTCAATAAGATCAAACAATATAATCATAAAAACAAGTACAGGTGAAGAAAAAAAAATTATTAAAAAAAAATGAATTAATATGTATAAAGCATCCAAAATGTATACATAAATAAGATAAAGAAGACAAATAATCAAAAATTGTTTAACATAAATTATGTTTATTTTTTTATAAGTCATGGGTCAGGAAAGTTCTCATTTTAGCATATAAGAAAGGATATACAATTTTATTAATAACGCATATTAACTCATTAATGCATTTATTGCTAAAACTGTGGAGGATGTGGTTAGAGACCGTGATCCCCCCCAATTTAAGTGTCCCTTATTTTAAAACTTCAAAAGTGGCAACCCTACCAGAGACAATAGCGAGAAGAACAATAAGGAGATTTAATTTAAGAAGAAAATAATCAGTGAGCCTATTAACTGAAACCAGGACATATTTACATTTTTTTGAAGAATTGTCGGGACACCGGGACATACCTCTTAAAACTGGGACTGTCCTCCTGGGTAAACCGGGACTTCTGGTCACCCAGTCTATGATTAAATTAAAAACAAAACATTTCGCTGCCCAAAATAACGTCTTGGTTACTGATGTAACCTCTGTTCCCTGATTGAGGGAACAAGATGTTGTGTCGATGTAGTGACACTAGGGGTTCGATCTTGAGAGCCCCAATCACCTTTGCCTAAAATAGAAAAGGCCATTGAGAATTGGCAAGTGGAATTTGCATGCCATTCTCTGCCCCGGACATACGGATATAAAAGGAGATGCCGTGCACCACTCATTCAGATTTAGAGTCCCGGCCATGTCAGCGGCCGGTTCAGCGTGGAGGGACACAAAGTCTCCTTTCCTCCATCAGGGAACAGAGGTTACATCAGTAACCAAGACATTCCCTGTCTATCACTCACTCGACATTGTGTCGATGTAGTGACACTAGGGGTTCCTATAGGAAATGCCACAGGCGCTGAACCGTGTCACGAGGTATGGAAGAGTGGACACAGGCAAGCTGCTGCATGCCTCGCTGTGAGCGCTCAATCATGTCATGACCTTCCAGCGAGTCAGGTAAGGCGTCTCCCTAGTCCTGTTAAAGGGGGAAGAGGCACTTACCCAAGGAGGCTACCGGCAGAGCCTTTCCTGATTTGCTGTTAAGCAATTTCCCGCCGAGCACTTTCCTGAATAGCGCTGGGAAGTGCTCTTCCCTCTCCAGGAGGGAGGGCACTATGGAGACCACATCCTACTGGAGGGAGGTTAACATGTGGAGAATACCTCACATGGACTTACCAATGGGGAAGTTCACATATGGTATGATACCACCGGAGGACCCTATCTACAGAGTGGGTATGCAGAAACAGTGGCCGAGGCAGAGAAAGCTCTGGCTAGGGGTAACACAGGGTTCACCTACGGGGAAACCGAACAGTGGAACTCATCATACGGGATTACCAAGGGGAATCACCACGTATGGAGCACTGAGCCCGAGCACATGGGCTCACCTAAAAAGGGGCATACCAGGAGTACTGGGCCTGGTGCCGTAACTCCTCCGCCGAGTTCGTCACCAAATAGTGCTTAAGAATGGTATCCGGGTTCACCGGATACGGGGAACTGTTGTGGACAAAAGGCGCACATTATCACCTTTGAAAAAGGAGAAAGGTGCAATGCAAGCGGTACACCCAACTGGCCGCCCGGCCTACCTGCTGTTACCGCGTAACACTCGGGTCGAAACCGGCTCTCTGCGTAGATTGTAAAACCTCGCAAAGGTATTGGGTGTAGCCCAACCTGCAGCTCTGCTGTCGTGAGGGTCTCCCGTTCAGTGTATCGTGTTATGCTGCTATGGCAGCCACGTACACTTTCAGGGTAGAGGGAGACAGCTGTCTCTCCAGCCCTTCCTGAAGGAAAGACAGCACAGACCCGACGGCGCATCTCTGTGGGTCTTCCCCAAGGGAAGAACACCAGTTTGCAAAGAGACGCCACTTCAAGGCATACAGCCGCCTTATGGAGAGGAGGGGGTCCTCGGACAGGGAGTACCAAAGGGGGCAGTGAGAGGACTCTTGGGAGGCGAACAGGTCTACCTGCGCCTCCCCGAATCTCTCCCAAATCAGCTGGACTACGTGGGGGTGGAGTCTCCACTCCCCACGGAGCATTACCTGCCGTGAGAGCGCGTCCGCTGCACGGTTGAGGACGCCTGGAAGCTGAGTGGCTCGCAGAGACTTCAACGTCTGCTGACTGCAAAGGAGGCGGCGGCTGGCGAGTTGCAACATGCGACGTGAGCGTATGCCACCTTGGCAATTTATGTACGCTACGGTCACTGTGTTGTTGATCTGGACCAACACATGCTTGCCCTGAATCAATGGCCGAAGTCTCCTCAGGGCCAGCAATACCGCCAGTAACTCTAAACAGTTGATGTGCCACTGGAGACTGCCTGCCCATTGCACACGGCGCCCCAGCCCAAGTTCGAGGTGTCTGTTGTGACCACGACGTGCCTTGAGACCTGCTCTAGGGGAACACCTGCCCATAGAAATGCCAGGTCTGACCAAGGGTTGAAAGTCTGACGGCACTATGGCGTGATGGTCACACGTGATGGTGCCGTGGTGCCATGCCCACCTTGGGACTCAAGTCTGTAGCCAGTGCTGTAGCAAGTGGTCTCATATGCATCAACCTGAGGGGGAGAACCGCTGCCGAGAATGCTATATGCCCCAGGAGCTTCTGAAATTGTTTCACTGGCACTGATACCTTTTGCCTGAAGGTCTTCAGGCAGATAAGCACTGACTGAGCATGTTTGGTCATAAGACATGCCTTGAGAGAGACCGAGTCCAACTCCATACCGAGAAAAGTGATGCTCTGTGCAGGGGAGAGCTTGCACTTCTCCCAGTTGACCTGAAGCCTGAGTCAGTCGAGGTGCTGAAGCACAAAATCCATGTGTGCACACAATAGATCTCGCGAGTGAGCTAGGATTAGCCAGTCGTCGAAATAAATGAGAATGCGTATGCTCTTTTCCCTCAGCAGGGCCAGGGCAGCCTCTGCGACCTTGGTAAAGACATGAGGGGACAGGGACAGACCGAAGGGGAGGACCTTGTACTGGTATGCTCGTCCCTCAAAGGCAAACCGAAGAAAGGGTCTGTGTCGAGGAAGGATCGATACATGAAAGTACGCATCCTTCAGATCGATGACTACGAACCAATCCTGATGTCGTACTGATGCCAGGATGCGCTTCTGCATTAACATCCTGAACGGAAGCCTGTGTAAGGCTCTGTTCAAGGGATGCAGATCCAAGATTGGGTGCGACCCTCCCCCTCTCTTGGGCACGATAAGAGCTGTAAAAGCCCTTGCGCAACTCAGCTACGGGGAGGGGCTCTATCCCTCCCTTCGCCCGGAGGACGGAGGCACCCGCGCTCCGCACCGTAGTGGAGAGAATGTCACTGAACATGGGCGGGCGTCTGGTGAACTGGATAGTGTAGCCGAGGCGAATCATCCTGATGAGCCAACACGAGGGGCTGGAGAGCGCTAACCAGGCCTCCAGCCTCCGCAACAGCGGCACCAAGGGGATGACTGGACTTACCTTGCCCGGGCAGGGTGGTTCGTGGCAAGGCAGAGCAGGTGCCCCACCTGGAAGACAGCCCAGGGGGGAAGTGCCACTCCGCAAGCCTGCAATGGTGGCCGGTGACTTGGGCGGGCGAGCGACCCCAGAGACCAGCACGCTTATCTGTTCGCCAGCTGTCTCTCGACGGAGAACGAGGGAATGGGAGGTACTCACGTTCACCTGATTGACCGGAAAGACTTCCAGCGCCTGGCCGACGTTAGTGCACTGGCCTAGGGAATGAGGAAACTGCTCTTTTATTGACCATGTGGGTGCCGAGACCTAGAGGGCACTCAGCGATGGAATACTCACCACGTGCTGTATAAATTATAATTACTTAATACTTACCCAGTTCAACGTCCTAATACAGGCAGCCCAGGGATGAGGCAACTACTTTTTCTCAAAGAAAGTACTTTACAAAGAAAAAGTAGTTGCCTCATCCCTGGGCTGCCTGTATTAGGATGTTGAACTGGGTAAGTATTAAATAATTATAATTTATTTGGATAATACAGAAATGCATATTTGACTGAAGTTTAGTTGAGCTAATCAGTTGCAAGATAAGCTGAAGAAGCTAGGTTTCCATTTGCAGCTATAGCGCCATGTTAGTCTAGCTAGCACATTGTAGTTAAACTGGATTTCTGAGGCAGCTGGGTTTGTAGTGTGAAGTTGGTCTGTTTGAATGAAGCACTTTATTCTTAGTTCAGTACATAATTAATCTAAGCATTTTCCTGTATCCCTTGGTGTTACAGGGCAGTCCAGCTCCATAAGGGAGTGCTCCAACTCTTCCAGTCACCGATCACATCATGGAAGTGATAGAAGACGCTCCAGTTCTCGTTTTCAATTGCCGTTGGGCTCATCTCCTAGCTGTTACTACTCAAGACATGCTCAGATACTTTTTTGAAGTGTTTTTTTTATTGTACATACAATAACATGCCCCTGGGCGGTCTGGCGGATATATCTGACATGTGTCAATAAATCTTTTTTTTGGTACCTTTTTGTCATTTGTCTTAATTTGAGAATAATTATGAATATAATATGACGATATAATGATATAATGAATATAATCATGAATTCATGGTTGAAATTAGATTGAATTCAAGTTGTTAAAACAGCCAATCTTTTTATTGACGTCTTTTCAATGACCTGAAAAAAAAACGACATTTCACCTTTCACTTTTCAACCAAATATCAACGTTGTTGAGACGTCAGGCAAAGTTGTTTTTCAATGTCTTTTTAACAAATTTTGCTGGGTGGGAAAGGCTAGAGTCCAAGTCAAGCCCAAATAAAAATGCATCCAAGTTCATGACAAGTCCAAGTCCATTAAAACTGGACTCATGTGTCCGAACTCAAGTACCCCAACTCTAGTCATTCTCAGCCACTTGAACAGTTTTGGGCTGAGAGTCAACCTAGACAAGAGGGTTCTGTTGCCAAGGTGGTGGAACTGGATTCGCTGGTAATGCAAGCACGCCTGTCTCCTGCTTGCATTCATCATTGTGCCAGTGCCTAGCGATATTATAGGAGGGGCTTGTTCTCTCTGCTAGAATGTTTCACAGGCTGATGGGGCTCATGATCATGGCATCCACTATCATTCCCCTGGGCCTGTTGCACACATGGCTTTTTCAGTGTTAGATAAAATCCCAAAAGGGACTTCACCTGCTGAGACATGCGTATTGTCCTTTCCAAGTGACATGCGGATGCTTTTGAGTCCTGTTGCCATGGAAACGGACCCAGTTTTTGGAGTGGGGCATTCCGTTGGGACAGGTTTGTCGCTGTAAAGTGGTTACCACATTGCTTCCTCTGTGGGCTGAGGCGCTGTGTAAAAAGGTCTTCTCATCCAGACAGACAACAGAACAGAAGTGTCTTATATCAACCATCACATAAGGGTGCACTCTTATGTCATGCTGAGGTTGGCACAGCACACTCTTCTGTGGGTGCGGGACAACGTACTGTCTCTTTAAGCTGTACATGTCCCATGTCACCTGAATTTGGAGGCAGATCTCTTGTCCAGGCATGGTCTGAGAACTGGGGAATGGACTTTACACCCACAGACTATGGAACAGATCTGGAGGAGGTTTGGCAGAATGAACGTGGATCTGTTTGCCTTGAGTGAGACTTCGCATTGTTCCCTGTGGTTCTCCCTCTCACCCCTGGCCCCTCTGGGCATCGATGCATTGAAGCATCAGTAGCCGACAGGGCACATGCACACATTTGTACCGATCAACCTGCTTTACATGGTACTGCAGAGGGATCGTATTGGCCCTCTCACACATAGTTCTCAACTCTGGTCTCTCGCCTGGAGGAGATTCTTTGGGATATTCAGGTCAGTACAGATCTGTTATCTCAGGCATGGGGCAGCATATGGCACGACCGGCCAGACTTATGGTAGTTATGGGTTTGGCCCCTCAACGGAGCACCCTCTTGAATGATGGTTTACCCCCCACTGTGGTTGATACCATTCTGAATGCCAGAGTCCCATCTACAAGAAGGCTATAAACGCTTAAGTGGAGCGTTTTTGCATTTTGCTGTTCACCGTGAGGTGAGGACCCACTTGACTGCCCTACAGGCTCAGTACTGGAGTTTTTACAAGAGCATTTTGGGGGAAGGGTTTCCTTAGCAACTCTTAAAGGTGTCAAAACAGGAGGAATTAAAATTTCCTTGATCTTTTCACATGTAAAAGTTAATTGTACTATAAAAAGTTTCAGAACTCAAAACTTCCTCCCCACTGCAAAAAGAGCATTTGTTGAAACCAAGTTGCCAAAACAACTTGTTCTCTACTTCCTCCACATTGTGATATCACAGTGCAGTAGACACTTGCATCTGACTGCCTCCACAACAAAGCATCAAAGCCTCTTTTACCTTATCACTTCTGTAGCCCCGCCCAGTAGCAGTGAGCAGTGAGATGGCAACGAGGGTGCAGGACAGTCAATAGCAGAAAGCCAGTCATAACAGTGGGAGTTTACTCTCATATCTTAAAGGAGAAGCAGCAATAGAGTCAAGATGAGGGTGGAAAATTATCATGTTTTACAAATATACGACTTTACTAATATTATAAGTGAACCTCAAGGAACATACTCAAATAATAAAAAAAGACATGTCATAACTAGGCCTGAGAATCTTAAGGAATTTAACGGTACTGGTTCCGATTCCGATTCCTCTTAATGATTCCGGTTCCTTAACGGTTCAAGTAACAATTCCAGTAATTCATTTAGTACCGTTTAAAAAAAATATATATATTATTTGGAAATGAGAAATTCAATTCTTATTGTATTTACTACCCTCTGGTGCTGTTACCAAATAATGAGGTAATTTCAGATTTCTACAGAACAGATATAACAAATCAGAAATAAATTTAATTCAATTCTTGTAAAAGGTGTATTTGCAGACTTGTTAGAGACATAATTACATTCCAATAATTGATCCTATCTATATCTTAAATAAACAAATCTAAGCCAACAAAAAATGTGATGGCATATTTAATTAATTAATTTTTTCTTTATAAAATTCAACTTATTACAACAAAACTTGTGTATCTTTAATTATGCAGTACTTTGTCATATGAACAACCAGTCAGCAACTGCACTGCTTGATTTAACAGATAAACAGGTCGTCATTAAATAAACAGTAATAGTTCCAGAAACAGTTTAGAGTGTGTTATGTAGACTAATGTTGTACTTCAGGCTTGTGAGACTTCAACAGTTCTTATTTAATTTTGAGTTGGACATTCATAACATACACATTAGTATAAGATTACTTGTATACTGGACTGTAAACGGAAGCGCTGTATGTTTCGCGCTGTAGATTAAAAAGAGCTGGCTCATTAGAATCATTCTTTCAGGAATCGAACTATGTCGGAAGTGCCATATGTTTTGCACTGTAGATTCAAAAGAACTTGCTACTTTGAATAATTATTTCGGGAATCGAACTATACCGGAAGCACATATGTTTCAAGTTGTAGATTCAAAAGAGCCATCTTGAGTTTGATCAGGAAACAAATACACTGGCAGAACTGTGTGTTTCATGCTGTAGAGTCAGTAAAGGGCAGTGCTGCTAAAGAAATGTGCTGCTGGAAACACTGTCAGAGTATTTCAGGATGGTGTTCCAGCCGCATCGGCAGAAAATTGCACACAGGAGAACCGTTAACAGAAACGAAAGTCACTAAGATCATACTATTCCAGTATTATTTTAAGAATGGAACCCATTCTGAACAAGAACCGGTTCTCGGTTCCCAACCCTAGTCATGACCCCTTTAAAGTTTATGTTGCTGCTATAGTGGAGTATATGCATGTGAATAGGATGTCAACTGGTAAACATTCTCTTGTCTCTGGCTTTATGTGTGGAGTGCACAGTCTGAGGCATTTTTGTCCTGTCTTTGTCCCCTTATGGGATTTGTTGTGGTGTTAGAGGCGCTCTCGGGTGCTCCGTTTGAGCCCTTGACATCAGATTCTGATAAGTTTCTGACTCTTAAAACTGTGTTGCTTCTGGCATTGGCATAGTTTCAAAGGGGTTGGTGATTTGCATGGCCTGTCGGTCAGTCCATCGTGAAAAGATTTCATACCGAGTTTGTCGAAGGTAGTATTGAGACCTCGCTTGGGTTATTTACCCAAGGTCGTTTCAACCCCCTTCCAGTTGCAGGTTATTACTTTGCAGTACTTCCTCCCCCATTTGAGTCAGATGAGAGTGAGAGGTGCATATGCTGTGCCCTATAGCTTTGCGAGTCTATGTTGATCACTCTAGCCAGTGTCATATGTAAGAGCAGCTGTTAATGTGCTTTGGTGGCCGCAACAGAGGGTTTTTGATCACTAAGCAGAGAACGTCTTAATTGCTTGTGGACTCAATTTCGAGTGCCTATGATGCATGCAATTTGTCTTCGCCTATGATTATTCCGTTTTTTCCATGAGGAGCTTTGGCTAGAGATGCGTCCTTGGAGGACATCTGAATGGCAGCAGGTTGGGCCTCTTTGCATACTTTTGTCAGATTTTATATACTGGATGAGGGTTTAACTCCTGCTTCCCATGTTCTGTCTCCTGGAACAGGGATGAACTTAAAATTTTCGTGTACGTATAGTCTGCTTGTGCGCCGCTATATGCTTGCCACACGGGCTAATACAGTTGGCAGCAAATGGTATGGCATTATGGTATTTGTTCCCATAGCATCTGCTCTGACACAGCGTCAAAGTGAACTACAAAAGGGATAGTCTTAGTTACATATGTTACCCTGGTTCCCTGAGTAGGGAACAAGACGCTGTGTAGCTGGCCATACACCCTGGTTGCTGCACAGTATAGTGCCTCTTGCAGAAAATCTGAGGACATGGCGTGAAGCTTCTACCAACAGGGTGTTATGCTGGGTCAAGTTTCAGAAAGAAAGTGCTGACCACAAATGCATCCAACACAGGTTGGGGCACGGTGTGTAATGGACGCCCGACTTTTGAAACCTGGAAACAGGTGCGAAACGGCCATGACATGTCTTTCTAGCTTTGTGAGCTTTTCATTCCAATATTGTGAATCACCACATTCTGATTTGTTCAGACAAGACAACAGTAGTGGTATATATATGTCGCCATGTCGCGCTGGCTCATGTATGGCCGGCAAAACGCAAGTATGCACTTCCCCCGGTGTGCCTCCAGTCAGTCATCAGCAGAGTCCGAGTGGACATGGAAACAGTTTGGTTAATTGTGCCGAAATGGCCCAATCAGTCCTGGTTTCTGGAGATGGTAGAAATACTGGACCGGCCTCCATGGGAAATACCGCTGAAGAAAGATCTTCTCTCTCAAACACAAGGCATGGTTTGGCATCCCCAGCCAGAGCTGCAAAGCCTACACATGTGGCCTTTGAACGGAGCATGCTAAATGTGCCAGAACTGATGCATTCAGTCATGAACACCATTTTATAGGCCAGAGTGCAATCCACGAGACCCCTCTACATGCTAAAATGGAACGTGTTCACTGATTGGTGTCTTTCACATGGCAAAGACCTAGTAAACTGCCCCATACATGACATTCTCATATTTCTTCAAGAGCGATTAGATGCAGGACTCACTCCGTCTATGCTCAAAGTTTATGTGGCGACTATATTTGCGTATTCTGCACCTGAAGCCGGTGCCACTATAGGCAAACATAATTTAATCATAAAGTTCCTTAGAGGAGCAAGATGATTAAATCCACCTTGGCGGCTACAGTCCCGACTTGGGACCTAACTTTTGTCCTAAAAGCACTCGCAGGGCCCCCTTCAAGCCTTTGGACTCTGTTGATTTGCGCATGCTCTCCATTAGAACCGCACTACTGCTGGCTCTGGCCTCAGTAAAACGGGTCGGTGACTTATACGCACCATCAATTGACAATTCATGTCTGGAGTTTGGAGTCTTTCAAAGCCACTGTCAAACCCAGAAAAGGCTATGTGCCTAAGGTTCTAACCATGCCCTTCAGAGTGCAAGTGGTTCATCTTCAAGCCTTCTTTCCTCCTCCATTTAATTTGGATGAGGAACTATCCTTGCATTTGTTATGCCCTGTGCGGGTGCTACACACGGTTGAGCGCACCCGCCAGTTCAGACTGTCTGATCAGCTCTTTTTGTGCTATGGAGGATGCACGAAAGGAATGTCCGTCTCCAAACAAAGACTTTCTTACTGGATTGTTGAAGTGATTGCCCTGGTTTATGAATTGCAGGGTAACATTTGCCCAATTGCTGTTAAAGCACGCTCAACTAGAGGCATGGCCTCTTCATGGGAATGGATGAATGATGTGTCTTTACAAGACAAAAGTTTTGCAGCAGGATGGTATTCTCAAAACACATTCGCATGGTTTTACAACCTAGACATAACGTCTCTCTCTTCACAAGTCCTCTCTGTTTAGAGCGCATGCTATTTCGTTTGCCAAACATACACATATGCCCTTCACTTTAAGTACGGGCTCCCCATAATTTTACACAACCGCCTGTATTAAGGCCATTGCAATTTACTATAAAGTCACAAGTACTTTCATTATAAATAAACTCCCTTCCTGACTGGGTTCGTCAAGGGGTTAATTCATACTATATGACTATAGCTCATTTATTTATTCAGAGTGCTCCCCTGCTGGCCCAACATGAGGGTCACTCACTTGCGGCATACTCGTGTCAGTCGCCGTCCCCTGGGACTGTGGCATCATGTTTCCTCTCTGGAAGGTTATGTCGTGTAGTGCAGCATGATGGAATTCTGTTCCCCATATTATCAAACGCAATGTCTTGGTTACATACGTAACCTCAGTTCCCTGAGACGAAGGGAATGAGACATTGTGAATGCTGGCCGCACTACAAGACTCAGAGTTCTTTTGAGGTGCAAGCGATGCGTTCCTTGTCCCTCAGTCATTACAGTACATGAACTATAATACAATCTGTTTACGGAGTCAGATCACTGCATTTAACAAAGCTTAATTTTTTCAGTCCATCTTTCAACTGTCTTCACAAGTTTATCTATCGGCAAAAATCAAGCACATACCATTTTTTCACAGGCGATGAGTCCAGGATTCCATGCAACATCATTAGAATGGTCACGTGATAAAGCGGTTCAATGAGGCATCGGCGGCAAAATAAAGTGATGGAAAACCGGAAGAATCTCATCACCAAAAATGTAAAAATTATATTATACAAATCATAAGACAATATTAGATGGAAGACCTCAAAACAAAAAGGACAATATTAAGCCTATTAAATGGTTGCAAAAAGAAAATGTTAGTGAAATCAATCAGAGGTGTGATTTGCAGGATAAAAGTTAATTTATTTGACATTTTTTTATGTAATTGTTATTTTAACCATACACTTATATATATTGTATTAGCATCTATTGAGCTGTATAATAGTGAGTTAATTTAAACTTAAGCACAGCCTGAAGTACACACCTAAGTAAATACATACTGAATGCATCATTCAAACATTCACAGTGTAGGTTGGAAAAAAGTATATGAAGCCCTTGGCTAATGATGTCAACAAAAGCTAATTAGAGTTAGGAGTTGGCAAACCTGCCATCCAAATAAAGGGATGGTTCACCCAAAAAAGAAAATTATCTCATTATTTACTCACCCTCATGATATCCCAGGTGTGTATGACTTTCTTTCTTAACCAGAACACATTTGAAGAAAAAAAATAAATAAAATCTCAGCTCAGTAGGTCATTAAAATGCAAGTAAATGGAGATTTATCTTTTGAAGCTCCAAAAATCACAGACAGTTAGCATAACTGTCATCTATATGACACCAGCTGTTAAATTAATGTCTTCTAAAGCGACATGATCGCTTTTGGTGCAAAAAAAAAAAAAAAAAAAAATACATTAAGTTCTATTTTAAACTCTAATTCATGCCTCTGTTCTGCAGCGGTATGCGCGTGTGACAACCGCATTGGCATTTGAAACACGGGAGAACTGACACGTGTTACACAGCAGGAAGAGCAGCGCTGTTTACAACTGTGTAGGAGGAATGCTGTACAGAAGCTTAGTTGGTTTTGGTTTAGATCTGTATTGATCTGTTACTTTACTAACAATGGTGCATTTGTGTGCTTATCCTGGATGTCTCAACCAAGAGGAGAACGTAATACGTCACACGAGAGACAGCTTGGACTCCACCCTCTCGTGAAGCCTAAGGGAAGCGATGGTTTATAGTTAAAAAGTACTTAAATATTGATCTTTTTTTTCACACCAAAAGTGATTGTATCACTTTAGAAGACATTCATTTAACTGCTAGAGTTGTATGGATGATGCTTATGCTGACTTGTCTGTGATTTTTGGAGCTTCAAAAGAGAAATCTCCATTAAATTACATTTTAAGGACCTACTGAGCTAAGATATTTTTCTATTTTCTTCAAATGTGTTCTGGTGAAGAAAGTCAGTCATACACACCTGGGATATCATGAGGGTGAGTAAATAATGAAAGAATTTTCATTTTTCGGTGAACGATCCCTTTAATGAAACGAGATTGGAGGTGTGGGTTAAAGCTACTTTGACTTATAAAAATCAATAATGACATAAAAACATTATACAAACATTTTGAGTTTGCTATTCACAAGAAGCATCTGCTGATGTGGACCATACCTGGCAAAAAAAAAAAAAAAAAAAAAAAGATCTCAGAAGAATTGTTGCTTTGCATGAAGCTGAAAAAGGTTACAAAGTTATCTCGAAGAGCTTAGATATCCATCTGGCGACATTTAGACAAATTGTCTATATGGCTGAATAAGTGGGCAGGCACTGTTGAGGTCAACAACAACCAGCTGACGGTACATTATCCCATTTAGTACACGGCTACTTACCAATTAAGTAAATACATGGACATTAGCTGAAATTATTTAATTATGTGCGAAAAAAGAAATCACAGAGTAGTATGAGAGACATGAAACTCAAAGTGTAGAATCAAATATACAATTTAACAGACATTTGACAAAATATTTGACTGCAGAATGTCAGAACTGACCAATCAGAATCCCGTATTCCAGAATGCCTTGTAAATCTTAAACTCAAGTTTAATAATTTGTATAGAGCAGAGAACACAGTCTATGAGTCAGGCCCCATTGGCCAACATTAGTCACCTGACTTCACTGATGCTTTTGTGTCTGAATCCCCGCAGCCATGTTCAGCATCTAGTGGAAAGTCTTCCCAGAAGAGCTGTTCGGGAGGACCAACTCATGCTGGACATGTGAGTGTGGCGTTTTGGTGTCCACAAACATTTGGCCACATAGTTTAAACTGACATTGTACTTCACTGCATTTTATTACTTTGTATCTTGTATATACATAGTATAAGTAGGCTAAATGGGACACACCTGCTCTGTAAATATGTACTTCTGGTGATGGGAAAGTTCATGCATTTTGAGAGTGTAGTACGACAATATGCCAGTCAACAGTATACAAGTCTGTATGTTAAGCAGACCTGTATGTTTAGGTTACGGTATGGTAGGTGTTATCACTTTATTATAAAACCTAAATCATTAATTGGGGCTTAAAATGACATTTGATGACATTTTTATTTAGACCTATTTCCTATTTTCAGGGTTTGGCAAAATTAAGAATGTAAGAATCGTATATTGTTTTAACTGTAATTTATAAATGGGTTAATTAATGACAAACAACTCAAATGCTTTATAAATCAATGATATGCAGTTATGACAACATGAATAAAAAAGCAGACTGTCGTGCTAAAACTCTAATAAATAGTAAGCCATTTTATCTCACATTTTATAAATGCCTAATAACACTTAATCAACATTAAAAACCTAATAAAATGTACCATAATGTAAAGTGTACATATATGAATGATTTATTAAGGATTCGCAAACATTATAAACCTATGTACATAAAGTTTAGTATGGTTTAATGGTCATGGGGCTTTATTATATGATACATGCTGTGAATGAGCATGAAGACATGAGAAGAGTTTTACAGAGGACTTTAAGTAACTAGGACTAGTGAGTTGAGACACCACTCGGAATAGCACCATTCTTTTGATGTACACATGACAAGGAAAGGGACAACTCTTTTTTGTCTTGACAAGTAAATCAAGACATTATGTAATTATTAAAACACAAAGCTGACTTTTGTAAATCAATACGTCATATCGTATTACCTCATATCAATGATTTATAATACATTTGTAAATAATTTTGTCATCAATGAACTCCTTTTACCCTTAACAAAGAGACCATTTATGTAAAGCGTTACAAAAATATACTTTTTTTAAAGTATCCTGAATTGAAAGTGTGGGAAATGGTCCATAAAATTAAAGTTACTATTAAATATAATTATAATGATCTTGTACATCTTGGCTATAAAGTGAAATCCCCCAAATGGCAGTGCTTTAGGCTTTACATCTAATCTTCTATACACAAAATAATTAGGAATTCTCCTTAAAGCAGCATAATATACTAGTGTACAGTACGCATGCATATAAATCCGGCTTTCCTCTTCTCTGGTTTGACTCGTTGTGCACACTTCTAAGGTCTGTCAAGCATCACATCATAACAAACCTACATCTCAGAGTCTGGAGAATTCCACGACACCTTTTCCCAATCCAAGGCATGAGAAACGGGCTCTCTTTTCTTCTCCTGCAATGTTCACTCTTCCAATCTCTTGTTAGAAAACCACTCCTGCAAGGATGAGTTTGTAAGTTCGCACAGTCAATCAAAACACAAGGAGAGACATCAGGCCTTTTACCTCTACCTGTGAAAAGCATCCGTACTGAGATGAAACATTGAAATCAAAGCTGTTGGTCCACCCACAGGTGGTCCTCAAGAAAATAATACTGTTTTCATAGTCTCGACCACTTTGACAAACTGTAATTTGTCCAGTGAAGTAGAGCTGCCCTCATTGACCTAAGAGATGAATGAGACATGACTGCTTGAAAACAAAGATGTGTCAACTGCCTTTCTTATTTATAGAGTCCCTACACAATGATCAGTGTTGGGGAAGCTACTTTGAAATTTTAGCTTCCCAAGCTACAAGCTACTCATAAATTTAAGTAGTTAAACTACAGTCAATGTATTAATTTGTTAAATTTTTTAAAAATAGTTAGCTACACTACAAGCTACTAACAAAAAGTAACTAATTATATTGAAGCTATTTAAAGAAGACAATATTTTTTAGAAATATAACAATCGGCTGATATCAGAAGTGATTGCAAAATTCAACATTATCACCTGATAGTATTATTATTTAATTTGATATTTAATTGGCAGATGCTATTTGCACACTGGTGCAAATACTGGTATATGCTATTTACACCCCAGTGCAAATAGTGGCAGATATTATTTGCACCACCACCCTGGTGCAAATAATGGTAAATACTAACTGCACCCTGGTGCAAATAGTGTCAGACACTATATAACCGTCTCACCTATTTCCACAGGCAGTAGGCTTTATAACTTAAAGGGTGATTCTAACTGCATAATGTTGAAGTATTAAATAACCATGTGAGTCTTGATGTGTAAGTGCAAAACATAAATTCTTTGTTGTAACACAAACCAATGAGCACATTCATGAAAATAAAGCACTCTTGTAAATCAAATCAGCAAAATACATAAATCAGCAAAATAAATAACAGTCACAAACAACTCATAACAATGAAATAAAGCATTAAAACATGAAACGTTGTTTGTTTGTTTGATTGAGAAACCCAATGAACTGGTAAATGAAACACTGTAACACAATAAACAACAGTATGCAAAAAAGGGGAATGAAATATAGGCCAACTGTTCAGTATGGAGAGAAAGCAATATATACAGTCCATAAAACAAATGACTTATCTGTTTGTTTGATGAGTAAAGGAGTAGTCTTTGAAATGTCCCAGATGGTGATGTGAGGAAAATCCAAAATCCAAGAAAAAGAGTAAATTCAAAAAGGTAATCCAAATAGGTAAGGCTGGTGGGAAACTCTTTTTAGCAGACTCTCAGTCCTTTAAAGTCCTTAACAATCCTTGCTTTTTACAACCCCTTTACAAAGTCCTTTGTGGGCTGTCTGCCAACTCCAAACAAGTATAAATTAACTCATATTCAGAGACACAAAAAAAACCTTTAACCACAGTTAAGCATTTGAAGGAAACATTCACTTAACTTTCAGATGGTGTGTGAAGGCTACAGCATAAGCTTTGCAAAGCAGGCAAACTGCACTGACCATGCTTTCCCTCCTCTCCCTCAATGCTCAAGGAAGCATTATATATGCATTTCCCTTTACAAGTAACCTCTAGTGGTCGGGAAGAGAAATTACGCAACCTGTAACAGGGTGACCGTTACATACTCCACCCCTCACTGGAAGATTTTACATAGAGCAAATTCAGTACTTTCTTGCCAGGCAGAGTTTATGGCAAACCTGAATTCTGGTAACCAACGGTCCCAATGTCAATGATGACCTTCCACATAGGAAGCAATCATCGTCTTCAGTTGATCCTCTCCATCAGGTTGGTCTGCGGGTGGTATGTGGTGGTCAGCTTTTGAACTACCCCCCATTGTTGGCAGACTAGGGTGAGGAGATGTGATGTAAACTGTGCTCCTCGATTGGACACAAGGTAGGCAGGGGTACCCCAGCGAGTGAAAATCTCCTCGACCAGGAGTTCCACCCATTTGGAGCAGTAGTCCACCACAACAAGGAGGTATTCCTGCTGTTTGGTGCTTCTGGGAAATGGTCCCATAAATTCCACTCCCAGCATGTGCCCAGGCTCAACCACCGGTGTTGACTGCAGCTGTCCAGACAACTGGAGATGTTGTTTCATCCTTGCTCCTAGACAAAGTATCAGGCATGACGTTACACTGATCTTTCCGATATTTCACTTCAAAGTCGAAACCTTGGAGCTGAATGATCCATCATGTTAACTGGGAAGAGGGTTTTGGATAGTTGAAGACCCATGACAAAGCTGAGTGGTCGGTGACTTTTTCAAAGTGTTGACCTTCAAAGTAAGGTCTCCATTTTTCCACAGCCCAGACTATGGCCAGACACTCCTTTTTAGACACCGAGTATGGCCCTTTCAGTACCATGAAGTAAACTGGACACGTAGGCTATGACATGTTCCTCAACATCCATCTCCTGGGTCAACACATCTTTGGTCAGTGCCTGCTTTATGTCATCAAAGGACTTTTGACAGTCTTCAGACCAGACCCACGTGGATCCTTTCTGTTTCAATGCGTGCAGAGGTGCTGCTCTCTCGGTAAAACAGGGGATGAATCAGTGATACCACCCTGCAAGGCCCAGTGATTGCTGCAGGTCTCTGAGTGACTGAGGGTTTGGAAACTCGCTCATAGCTCTCACCTTTGCTGGATCCGTCTTCACACCTTCTGCTGACACTACATGCCCCAAGAAAATGAGTGATTGTTGAATCAGGTTACATTTCTTGAGGTTAAGGGTCAGACCTGCTTTTTGAAGACAGCTGAAGACTTGTGAGAGGTGTTCCAGTTGTTCAGATTCATCTTTGGAGTAAAGAACAATGTTGTCAATAAAGACAAAACAACACTTTCCTTTTAGGTCTTTCAGCACTATCTCCATCAATTTTGGAAAGAGGCGGCTGCGATTTTTAGGCCAAAGGGGAGATGAAGAAATTCATAAAGACCTGAGGATGTAACGAATGCTGTCTTGGGAATGCTGGCTGGCTCCATGTCCACCTGCCAATATCCACTTTTCAGATCCAAGGTACTGAACAAGGAGGCTCCATGCAATGACTCCAGGATCTCTAGGATTTGAGCCATAGGATAACAGTCCAGGTAAGTCTTAACATTGAGACCCCTGTAATCAACACAAAATCTTGTACCACCATCCTTCTTTGGCACAAGCACTACCGGAGAGGCCCAATGAGAAACAGACAGATGAATAATACCTTTAGACAGCATCTCTTGAATTTCTTGGTCTATGATTTGTTGTTTATCCCTTGAGACACGGTACAGTCTTTTTCTGACAGGAGCTTCATTGTGTGTGATGATGGAATGTTTGATCATCTTGGTATGCACGATGGCAGTAGTGCATACAGTCGGCCATTCTCTCGCTGGTGGAGTCAGCTGCTTGCATAAGTTGTTGGATCAACTGGTTGGTCTCTGTTGTTTCTGGAGGAAGAGGTACAGCAAGGCAAAAGTGTAGGTGAGGTAGATACAGTGCTTCATTGGTAATGAATGGATAAATTGGATCTTTTCCATCAGACTATGTGGGTAGGATGTACTGAGCTCTTGAGAAATCCAGAATAATCCCAGAAGACAACAAATAATCCATTCCCAGGATTAAAGGAAAAGTCAGGTCAGAATCCTTCATCACATACAAGGTGACTGTGAACTTCTGTCCGTACACTTCACACTCCCAGTCTAACCGACCTAGTGCAGTCTGAACTTGTCTGTTTGCGAGTAAGAACATCTGTCCTCCACTAGGTTTCCACTTCTCCTTAGACTCCAACTGCCTCCAACAGGATTCTTGGATCAGAGAGAGTGTACTTCCTGTGTCTAGCATGGTGTGGAAATACCGGCCCCGTAGAAGAACAGGCAGGTAGATCATTCTCATCTCTTGCTTACTAATCTGGATAACAAGTGGTTTTGATTGCATGACATTGGTGCCAGCCATTGGTGTCTGGGTAGATGTGCCTCATATGTGCTGACTCTTCTTCTTTTTTGATTCTGAATTTATGCTGCTCCAGTATTTCTTGGATTCCTCAAAGTCTCTTTCAATCTGGGTTCTGATCCTTAATAACTCTCCCACATTCTTCACTGTTCCTTGAAGCAAACTGGCTAACCTCAGGTTGCAGTTCCTTAGGATGGCTTGAATGATTTCCTTTTCAGGCATGTCACTCCTATACATAAGATGCAATGCTCGATATTGGAAGGCGAAATCCTGGATACTCTCCTGTGATCCTTGTCTCTCTAAGCCATCTTGCAGCTTCTGCCTCATAGTCCTCAGTTAGGAATGTCTTTGGGAAAATCTCTTTGAACTGCTTCCAGGAACTCAATTTTCTCCTCTCGGCTGACCACCAGGCTTTGGGAGTTCCTTTTAACACAGAGGAGAGGGTAGCAAACGACTCTTGTACTCTTCACATTTCTCAATGTAAGTAAATGGGTCATCAGCCTCACATTCACCAAAACATGGGAACTCAATATTAACAGGAGGATGGTGGGAAATGAATGGGGTGTTGCCTGTAGACGTTAATGGTGTATGACTTCCCTGCACATTGATAGTTTTATTAGAGACATGAGACTGCAGGAGTGGGAAGTGAACTTGTTTTGTTTTATGATTGTGCCATTCTGTTATAACTTACAGTTGAATATGAATCCCATTAGAAATAAAAGAAATGTGTTTAGCCTGCTCACTCATGTTTTCTTTAAAAATGGTACATATATTACCAATTCTCCAAGGGTATGCAAACTTTTGAGCACAACTGTATATACACAGTCCATAAAACTGTATGTTTGATGAGGAAAGGAGCAATCTTTGAAATGTCCCAGATGGTGATGATGTGAAGAAAATCCAAAATCCAAGAAAAAGAGCCAATTCAAAAAGGTAATCCAAATAGGTAAGGCTGGTGGGAAACTCTTTTCAGCACACTCTCAGTCCTTTAAAGTCCTTAACAGTCCTTACTTTTTACAACCCCTTTATAAAATCCTTCGTGGGCTGTCTGCAAGCTTCTAACAAGTATAATTTTTTTTTTGTGATTAACATTTTTATTGATTCATACAACAAAGAAAACCGAAACATATATATATATATACAGAATCAATATTTCACCCCTACTACCACCCCTCCCAATCCCCAACCTCACCCCGACCCTCAACAAACACTGCTGTGGTCATACATGAGCACATACACACCAAAAAACAACAACAAAACATCCCCCACAACCAATATATAAATATATATATATATATATATATATATATATATATATATATATTAATCACACACATCAATAACTACACCTCTCTCTCCACTGCTCCACCCCGACAGCCCTCCAAGAATGCCAAATATTTGCCCCATTTCCCAACAAACAAATACAAATTCCCCAGTCTTCTAGATGACACTTCTTCGAAAGCCACCACCCTCCCCATCTCCGAGCACCACTCCTGAAATGGGGGCACTCCAGCCAACTTCCATCCACTTAAAACAACTTGTCCAGCGATCATGACACTGGTTAGGACCCAAATTTGTATGTGTTTATTCTCTATATTGATGACCGCCCCACCGCCTAAAATACAGAGTCTGGGACAAAATGAAATTTGAGTGCCAAATACGTCACACAGAAAACTCTGAACCTTCAACCAAAATTCTTGAATCTTAACACACCACCACAAAACATGAGTTGTCTACAACTTCTGATTGGCATCGTCAGCAGGTGGGTGTGTCTTTAAGACCAAGCCTATACAATCTAGAGGGGGTCCAATAGAATCGATGTAAAATCTTGAATTGCATAAGGTGCACCCTTGCATCTCTAGATGCAGACTTGATATTTTTTAGAATCCTAGCCCACACTCCCTCCTCTAATACCAAGTTTAAATCTTTCTCCTATAATCTCTTGATAGAGGTTAAAGCTCAGTCCCCCTGAATTAGCAGGGAGTAATACAATGATGCCTCATTACCTTTTCCAAAAGCAGTATTATGACTCCCAGCGTATCTGCTGCTTTAGGGGGGTGTATGCTACTCCCAAAAATAGTACAGAGCAGGTGGCGCAGCTGTAAATACCTAAAGAACTGAGATCTGGGAATCCCAAAATGTTGAACCAAATTTTCAAAGTATCTCAACACTCCACTCTCATATAGGTCACTGAGTGTATTAACCTCCTTCACAATCCACTCTAACCAGCAGAAAGGGGACTTATTAATACATAATTTTGGATTCAGCCATATGCTCGAGGCAACATTTAAATAAATGTCCGAATTAAACACTCTGGACACTTTTGTCCATATTGAGTGCAAATGCGATATAACAGGGTGTAACTTAACTTCTCTGGTTAGTTTGATAGAAAGGATTTGCTATGGCAAAACAGGAGCAAGAATTTCCTGTTCAATACAAAACCAGGGTGGGGCTCTCTCAGGTGGAAGCGACCAGTGAGCAAAATGTCTGAGACCGAATGCATAATAATAAAACAAAATCTTTTGTAGGCCTAGCCCACCTTTGTCAGTCGGCCTATCCAACTTACTGGAATGTAATCTGGGACTTTTACCATTCCAAATGAAGGACTTCATTATGTTATCAAATTGCTTGAAATAAGAGAGGGGGACATCTATAGGGAGAGACTGTAGCAGGTAGTTGAATTTTGGAAAACAATTTTAATAACATTAACCTTTCCAATCATAGATAAATGCAATGAAGCCCACCTACCCACATCGCTCAAAAACCTTTTTATTAAAGGGTCAAAATTAACTCTTAACTAAATCACACAAATTTTCTGGGAATAAAATACCCAAATACTTAATGCCCTGTTTGGGCCACTGGAAGGCGCCCAGCTGAAAAGCCGTTACCGGGCAGTACGCTGTCAGAGCCAAAGCTTCGGATTTAGACCAATTAACTGTATTCTTTGAACTTAGAAAGGAATTAATAATTCTGTGGAGGCACGGCATAGATCTAGTAGGGTCGGAGACAAATAATAAAATATCATCTGTGTAAAACAAAAGCTTATGCGCCACACCTCCCTCCACCACCCCTGGAAAATTACCCTCCTTTCTTATCGCGGCTGCTAAAGGTTCCAGGGCAAGACAGAACAATAATGGGGAAAGAGGGCAACCCTGCCGGGTGCCCCTATCCACAGTAAAATAATCTGAAATTAATCAATTCATTTGTACAGCCACTACCGGGTGTTTATAAAATAACTTAATTCAACCAATAAAAGTATTCCCAAATCCGTACATTTCCAAAATCTTAAAAAGATAATGCCATTTCACCATATTAAACGCCTTTTCAGCATCAAGTGAGATGGCAGTGACCGGAATCTGATCATTCATCACTGACCACATGATATTGATGAAATGCCTAATGTTATCAGAAGAGCTAAAGCCCAGAATAAACCCCACCTGGTCTATATGTATAAGAGATTTCATAACTTTACTTAATCGGTTAGCCAAATTTTTTGACAATATATTAATGTCTAGATGAATCAGGAAAATTGGATGGTAAGTCTTACACTCACTTGGATCTTTGTCCTTTTTAAGAATCAGACTGATCCGGATTTGCGTCATGGTTGCCGGAAGCTTTCCATATGGAATGATTCTGAATAAATTTCTAGCAAGAGTGGAGTCAGTTCTGTAGCATAAGATCTAAAAAACTCAGCGACAAAGCCATCTGGCCCCGGAGCCTTGCCTGTAGGCAAGGTCTTAAATACCTCGCCAAGTTTGTCTAATTTTATCTCAGAATCAAGATAATTTTTTTGCTCAGCTGTCAGATTAAGAAGTTCCCTATCTGTCACTCACTCGATGTTTGTGTCGATGTAGTGACACTAGGGGTCACTCTTGGGAGCCCGAGACACCTCTGGTCTTTGATAAAAGGCCAATGAAAATTGGCGAGTGGTATTTGTATGCCACTCCCCTGAACATACGGGTATAAAAGGAGCTGGTATGCAACCACTCATTCAGATTTTCTCTTCGGAGCCGAACGGTCATGCTCACTGAGCTGAATACTACTGTTCATTCACCTCTGCTGGATCTGACGGCGCATTTCAGCGGCTTCTCCCTCCTCTGCACTGGTGCACTGCAGAGAATGCCCCTGGGCGCTTTGGCAGAAAAACTAGAGAGTATATTTTCTGAAAGAGCATTTTTCCCCTCTAAAAGAGTATATATTTCTCTAAAAGAGTGCACACACGGAACGTCTTTTTAAAGACGCATCTTTTTAAAGATGCTTTTCCGATTGTGTGTTATTCCTGGTTGTGCTCGTTATCTCTCACCTTCTAACGGTCACGATCACTGTCTTTCGTGTCTGGGCACTGCTCACGTGGAGACAGCGTTCGTGGATGGTCATGTTCTCATTGCGAGAATATGTCCATGGCAACGTTGTGGTCGCGGCTCGCCTTCGTAAGAAAGCGAGCCACCCCAGAGGCTTCCGCCTCGGTCCTGTTACCCACAGGTTTGAGGCCAGCGCGGCTAGCAGTGGGGGCGATTTGGGGACCCCAATGGGGCCGCCTCCGCTGGGTATCCCCAATGGGACTGCCTCCATTTGACCTCCCATTCCCCAGCACGCTCGTCTACTCTGATCGGGCTTCCGGGTGAGTCCGCCGGCTCGTCTCACGGCGAGTTCGACCTCTTATTCGGAGCCCGCGAAAGTGATGAGCTCTCGAGCGCAGCATCGGAGAGCGGGCTCGTCCAGTCAGAAGCCTCAGCTGGGCTCCTCCCTTTGGGGTCGATCGCCCAGTCACAGGCTGACGCGGAGATGACGACATGCTTTCCCGGGCAGCCGTGAGCGTCAGTTAGAGTGGATTTCACCGCTCTTCCCTGAACCCTCGCGGCTCGGTGATTGGTTCCTGGGCTCGTGACATCACTCAAAGCCACGCCCCGCCCCATTCCTTTCTTCCCGGAAGTGCATGAAGAGCTGACAAGGTCGCGGGAGGCACTTTTTACTTCCCAGTCCCGATCTTTTCAGCTTCCCCGCTCTCACTACCCTCGATGGTGGGGCGGCCAAGGGTTATTCGGCAATACCCCGGTGGATAAAGGTGCTCGCAGTGCACCTATGCCCGCAGAGCGCCGCCACCTGGTGTGGGTGCCCAAAGCCCCCGTCCAAGGCCTGTAGGTTTAGATCGTCTCTGACGGCCAAGGCCTATGGTGCCACTGGACAAGCCGCCTCCGCCCTGCACGCCATGGCTCTCCTGCAAGTCCGCCAAGGTGCTAAAGGAACTGCACGAGGGTAGTTCCACCCCGGGATTGATGCAGGAACTGCGCTCGGCGACCGACCTCGCTCTCTGAGCGACGGCGGTCACGGCGCGGTCTCTCGGGCGGACGATGGCCACACTAGTGGTCCAGGAGCGCCACCTTTGGCTCAACCTGGTCGAGATGGGTGAGGCCGACAAGACACGATTCCTTGCTGCCCCCATTTCCCAGGCGGGCCTATTCGGCGACACTGTCGAGGACTTTGCCCAGCAGTTCTCGATGGTAGAGCAGTAGATGGATGCTAGCTGGCATATCCTGCCCCGGCGCGGCTCAAGATCCCGCACCCCATCTACTCATCGCCAAGGGCGTCCCCCTGCGGTGACTGCACCGGCTCCGCCGCAGCCCGCCCCTTCGGACTGGCCCCGGCATGGAGCCCACCGCAGGAAGCAGACGCCACCTGTCTCGCGGCCTCCCAGAACCCGTGAAAGGCTTCAAAGCGCCCTTGAGACGGGCGACCCAGGGACAACGAAACCCGCTGCTCTGGAGCTGGTAAGCAGATCTTCATCTTTTTGTTACCTTTTGCATTTCATTGCGCTGCATGCCCAAGTGGCTGCAGTACTCAAGAGCTCAGCAAGAGTGGTTTCCTTGTTCCCTGGGTCATGTATCCGGTGTGTACGGCTGGCATCACGACCACCGTCCACCACTACATTTGGCAGGTTGGCGCTCCAGCGGCGGTCTCCCGCCCTGAGCGCCCAGCTGTGGCACAAATCTGCCCCCAATGTGACAGTCTCCACGGGTCACGAGGACAGGCCTCTTCCTCCCCCGTCCCAGGCTGTTCCGGGGGTGGTCACAAGGAGCCAGGTAAGTGCTTCGATGTCCTCGGACTCAGCACGGCCACGACGTGGTGTGGCACCTCAAGCTCCGCCCCGCCGCGAGGCCCCACCTGCCGGTACATCCGATGACGTTGTCTCTTTGGTCCTCCTTGCGTGGAACTTGGACGCATGGCTTGCGCCTTCCAGTCCGTCACGAGGGCTGGTCCGGACCGTCCAACTCGGCTGCGCGATTCACTTCGCCGGGCATCCGCCCAGGTCCAGTGGGGTCCACTTCACCTTGGTGAAAGACGAAAACGCTGCTACCTTGCACGGAGATCACTACCCTCCTACGGAAGGACGCGATAGAACCTGTCCCTCCAGCCGAGATGAAGAAAGGGTTTTACAGCCCCTACTTCATTGTACCGAAAAAAGGCGGTGGGTTGCGGCCAATCTTGGACCTGCGAGTACTGAACCGGGCTTTACACAGACTGCCGTTCAAGATGCTGACGCAAAGACGCATTCTAGCGAGCGTCCGGCATCAAGATTGGTTCGCGGCGGTAGACCCGAAGGATGCGTACTTTCACGTCTCGATCCTTCCTCGACACAGACCCTTCCTGCGGTTCAAGGGTCAGGCTTATCAGTACAAAGTCCTTCCTTTCGGCCTGTCCCTGTCTCCTCGCGTCTTTACGAAGATCGCAGAGGCTGCCCTTGCCCTGTTAAGGGAGGTGGGCATTCGCATTCTCAACTATCTCGACGACTGGCTAATCTTAGCTCACTCTCGAGACATGTTATGTGCACACAGGGACCTGGTACTCTCACACCTCAGCCGACTAGGGCTTCGGGTCAACTGGGAAAAGAGCAAGCTCCTCCCAGTTTAGAGCATCTCTTTTCTCGGTTTGGAGTTGGACTCAGTCTCCTTGACGTCGCACCTTACGAACGAGCGTGCCCAGTCGGTGCTGGCCTGTTTGAAGGCGTTCAAACAGAAAACAGCGGTTCCACTGAAACTTTTTCAGAGGCTCCTGGGGCATATGGCATCCTCGGCAGTGGCCACCCCGCTCGGGTTGATGCATATGAGGCCGCTTCAGCACTGGCTCCAGACTCAAGTCCCGAGACGGGCATGGCGCCACGGGACACACCGCGTGGCCATTATGTCGGTCTGTCACCATCTTTTCAGCCCTTGGACCGACCTCTCGTTTCTACGAGCAGGTGTTCCCCTAGAACTGGTCTCCAGGTGAGTCGTGGTCACGACAGATGCCTCCAAAACAGGCTGGGGCGCTGTTGGCAACAGGCACGCAGCCGCCGGCCTCTGGACGGGTCCGCGGCTGCGTTGGCACATCAACTGCCTCGAGTTACTGGCAATTCTGCTCGCCCTGTGGAGGTTCCGGCCGTTGATCCAGGGCAAGCACGTGTTAGTTCGGACAGACAGCACAGCAGCGGTAGCATATGTCAACCGCCAAGGCGGTCTGCACTCCCGCTGCATGTCACAACTCGCCCGCCGTCTCCTCCAACGGAGTCAGCAGCACCTCAAGTCGCTGCAAGCCACTCACATCCTGGGCAACCTCAACACTTCGGTGGACGCGCCGTCACAACAGGTTACCCTCAAGGGAGAGTGGAGACTCCACCTTCAGGTGGTCCAGCTGATTTGGAGTCAATTCGACAGGCACAGGTGCACCTGTTCGCCTCCCAAGAATCCTCCCCACTGCCCGCTCTGGTACGCCCTGACCGAGGCCTTCCTCGGCATAGACGTGCTGGCACACAGCTGGTCCCCTGGCATTCGCAAATATGCGTTTTCCCCCAGTGAGCCTGCTCGCACAGACCCTGTGCAAGGTCAGGGAGGACGAGGAGAAGGTCATCCTGGTAAGCACCCTACTGGCCCGCCCAGACATGGAGCTCCTTGAAGGAGGAGAGCCTTGAAGACTGCCCTCCTGACTGTGCTCACTTCCATCAAGAGGGTAGGAGACCTGCAAGCATTCTCTGTCAGCGAAACGTGCCTGGAGTTCGGTCCGGGCTATTCTCACATGATCCTGAGACCCCGACCGGGCTATGTGCCCAAGGTTCCCACCACTCCTTTTTTAGGGAGTGGAAAAAGAGAAGGGGAAAGAGGCCATGACTGGGTTAAGCCTGTCTCTATCTCTGGGTAGTCGACTTGTCCCCAAAAAGGGCCGTTCGACACTCATAACTGTGTTGGGGGAGGTTAGCCTGGTGTGCTGGCTATGAGGCACACAGCAAGTCTGCCCACCACACACCACCAGTTCACGTAACACAGTTCAGCCTTGTGGCATTTTGTATAGGGACCCCTAGTGTCACTACATCAACACCAATGTCGAGTGAGTGACAGATAGGGAACGTCATGGTTACTGGTGTAACCTCCGTTCCCTGATGGAGGGAACGAGACGTTGGTCCCTCCTGCCACAACGTTGAACTACCTGCTGAAATGACCGGACCTTATATCGGCTCCTCAGCGTAAAACCTGAATGAGTGGTTGCATACCAGCTCCTTTTATACCCGTATGTTCGGGGGAGTGGCATTCAAATACAACTCGCCAATTTTCATTGGCCTTTTATCAAAGACCAGAGGTGTCTCGGGCTCCCAAGAGTGACCCCTAGTGTCACTACATCGACACCAACGTCTCGTTCCCTCCATCAGGGAACGGAGGTTACACCAGTAACCATGACGTTCTAATGGTTCCACAAAGTTTCTAATATCCTCATCAGTAGACTATAGAGATCAAGATAGAATTCTTTAAAAGCATTATTAATATCAATGGCTGAGGTAAATATTTCACCACCAGCAGATTTCACTGAGGGAATGGTAGAAAAAACTCTCTCTGTTTTATATATCTAGCCAGCAGTTTTCCTGTCTTGTCCCCTGACTCAAAGTATAACTGTCTTGCCCTGAGTAGCCAAAACTCCAATTTCCGCGTCAAAATAGTATTATATCTGTATTTACATCGGGTCAATTCTCTGAAGCCATCAGCTGACATTCGCCACTTCAGCTCTGTCTCGGCACTTTTAATATTCCCTTCCAACTCCATGAGTTCTCGTGCTTTGGATTTTTTGGTGAATGAGGCATACTGTATGATCTGGCCACTAAGAACCACCTTAAGTGCCTCCCAAGCCATGCCCACAGAGGATACTGAGGACCAGTTGGTCTCCAGATAAACACTGATTTCAGCCTTTAACCTTTGTTGAAATTCAGGATTTAGCAAAAGAGATACATTAAAGTGGCAACTTTATGATTTACTTTTCTCCATATGTGGCAACACCTCTAAACTCACCAGGGTGTGATCTGAGACTAAAATGTTTCCAATTGAGCAATCAACAACAGATGAAATGAGGGACTTAGTTCAAAAGTCTCCAAATATCTGTAAGACCAAGATTTTTACACATCCTGTGAAGCATCAATGTTGCTCTAGGGGGCATACACACTTTTGCTTCACTATGATCAAGGATTGAGTCCATCAAAATATTATAATCTCCTCCCAATATTATATCATGAGGGGTGCCAGCGGCTTACAATGTTCCTTCAAAATCTATAAAAAAGCCCTGATCATCAATGTTAGGTGTGTAAATATTAGCCAAAATATGACTTTGCCCCTGAATTTCTGCTAAAACAATAATGACTCTTCCTAATTTGAGACATGTTTGAGACATTTGAATTGTAGATGCTTACTTATCAGTGTAATGACTCCCCTGCACTTACTTGTGCCAGCACTAAAGAAAACATGTCCACCTCATATCTTCCCAAATTTTCAGCTTCCTGTGCAGAAAGATGCGTTTCTTGAAGAAACACTATATCATATTTCTTACGCTTAAGAAGAGAAATAACCTTCTTTCATTTTATGGGGTGCACCAACTCATTCACATTCCACGTGGAGAGAGACAATCCGCTCATATTAACATTTGACATTTTGACATATGAGAAAAAATAGATTGTGTGTCAAAAACAAAATGATAAAGGCCACATTCAAACATTAGTGCAATAATCAAACCCCAAACTTCCCCTCGAACCAAACAAACAGAAAAAAGAAAAACGTGCATGACAGCACCAACTGCCATCCATCCCTCTAAACTCAAAAAGTCCATGCACGCCTACGAGAGCCCCCGTGACAACTTTTGCTCAATCTCTATACAAATTTGTGAGACAGAATTACACAACAAAAGATAATTTCTAAAACAAACTCCAGCCACTAGGCGGAACCAGCACGAAAAGAAACAAAAAAGGTGCTCAGTTTCCTTGGACAATCAAGTGAATGCTCAGTGAGTCAGTCCACTCTGCTGCAATGTAAGTACTACAAAATAACTTACTCCACTGACTTTATGAAGGACATCGCTTGCTGGGGACATGTAAATATTTTTTGGCCATCCTTAGCGTCTATTCACAATTTGGCCGGGAACATCATTTCAAAAAGTGACCTTCCGTTGATGTAAGAGTTTCTTGAATTGTTTCTTTAGTTGAACTGATCACGTTTCTCTCTTGTCGAATTCGCAAAGTCTGGGAACAAGAAAATACTGTGGTTCTTCCAAGAAAGCCTTCCTTTATTCCTAGCCTAGCATAGCACAAGATCTTTATCAGATGATCGGGGCCTGTCTCCCTCAACGGATTGCCGAGCTGGAACCCTGTGGACTTGCTGGATTTCCAGCTTATGGCCTGTTATGTCGAGCAGACTCAGAAAGAGCCCGTCCAATAATTTCACCATATCTTGACCCTCTTTGGCCTCAGGAATTCCAACAATTCGAACGTTATTCTGCCGACTACGGTTCTCCAAGTCCTCCAACTTCTCCCAGACGCGCTCCAAATCCACCTTGGTGGATCCAATCGCTAGCTGATTAGCAGATAATTCCCTCTCCGATGACTCCAGATAATTGATCCATTTCTCGACATCCCCCACTCTTGTAACCACCTCAGAGAATTTAGTCTCCATGGCAGTGATCGATTGACATATTACGGCAAGATCCTCCAAGTCAGCAATGACCTTCGTCAGCATTGCCGGCATGTTAAACAATTCTCACCGAATTTCCCTCATTTATTCGGCCAAACGTTCGGGGCCTCTAGGGGGCGTCAGCTTGAGCACGTAAGTGTCTTTTAATGTCTCCAGAGCCCGATGATTTTGAGTTCTTTGACATATTGTCTTCCTAGAACAGTTATGGAAAAGAGTGTATTGAATCTCACCGGTTTATGACATTAATAGTGTTAAAACTAGCAAAGTGCACAGAGCTCGCCGTTCACACATCGCACACCTCACATGGCGTGACGCCCAAAAAAATGTATACTCCCAAACAAGTATAAATTAACTCATATTCAGAGACACAAAAGAAAACATTTTACCACAGTTAAGCATTTGAAGGAAACATTCACTTAACTCTCAGATGGTGTGTGGAGGCTACAGCATAATCTTAGCAAAACAGGCAAACTGCTCTGACCATGCTTTCCCTCCTCTTCCTCTATGCTCAAGGAAGCATTGTATAGGCATTTCCCTTTACAAGTGACCTCTAGTGGTCAGGAAGAGAAATAACTCAACCTGTAACAGGGTGACCGTTACAGCTATTTGCACCTATATTTAAATACTAACATACAGTATGGGCATCACTGCAGTGTGTTTATTGTGTTTATTTTGAGTCCCAGAGACACACTACATTAACCCCTACCCTTAAACCTAACATTAACCTTACCTTAGAAAAAATAACCTTGGTTTAACTGCAGTAACCATGGTTTCACCATGGTATTCTTTTTTTGTGTGTAAATTTACAGTAACCACAAAATTAACCATGGTTACTATATTACCATAATATTACTGTACTAACATTTTCTACAGTCATGGTTACTACAATATTACAAGTAAAACGTCCTGGTTACTTTCGTAACCTCCGTTCCCTGATGGAGGGAACGAGATGTTGTGTCGATGTAGTAACACTAGGGGTCACTCTTGGAAGCCCGAAACACCTCTGGTCTTTGAAAAAAGGCCAATGAGAATTGGCGAGTGGTATTTGCATACCACTCCCCCGAACATATTGGTATAAAAGGAGCTGGTATGCAACCACTCCTTCAGGTTTTGTGCTGTGGAGCCGAGACAAGGTCCTGGCCATTTCAACGGGTAGTCCAGCGTTGTGGCAGGAGGGACACAACGTCTCGTTCCCTCCATCAGGGAATGGAGGTTACGAAAATAACCAAGATGTTCCCTATCTGTCACTCACTCGACGTTGTGTCGATGTAGTGACACTAGGGGTCCCTATACGAAACGCACAACTAGCTGAACTGTGTTACGTGAACTGGTGGTGTGAGACGGGCAGATCACTGTGTGCCTCGTAGCCAGCGCACCAGGCTGACACGTAACCTCCCCCGACGCTGTTATGAGCGTCGAATGGCCCTTCGGGGATAAGTTGACTGCCCATAACTGGACAGGCTAGTCCAGTTGTGGCCTCTTATCCTCTTTTTTTTCTCTCCCCAAAAAAAGAGTGAAATTTGTTAACCGACTGGGGCCACCAGTGTCTACGTCGGGGGGGTGTCACTCCCAAGGGGAAGACACCGCGGAGACCACACCCCGCCCGGGTTGGGGGGGTATTTTGAGTGGAAATACATCACATGGTCTTGTCGAGCCTTGTCGGAAGTATGTCATGTGGAGAAGTCCCATGGTAGGTCCTACCCAACGGGGCAGGAGTTTCTACAAGCATGGTGACTGGGGCAGAGGGGCCTCTGCTCAAGGAAGACGCAGTTTGCCAACAGGGAAACGAATTAGTGGAAGATACACGTCGCATGGGGTCACCTATGGGGAACCAACACATGCGGAGCACCTACCCCTGTACAGGGCTTAGTTAGCACATGTACTGAGCTGGCAGCGAGTTTCTCCGCAGTAACCATGGAATCGGAGGAATTAATCCAGTGAACACACTTTGTGAACATTACTGGGAGTCAACAGCGCATGTCTTCAGCTCAGGGGAGGTGAAAGGCGCTATGCGCAAGTGATACACCCAGCCAGCTGTCCTGGACTTACCTGTTTGTGTCTGCCACTACACGGGATGAAACCGGCTCAACCCAGAGATTGTAGAACCTCGCAAAGGTGTTGGGTGTTGCCCAGCCCGCTGCTCTGCAAATATCTGTTAGAGAGGCCCCACTGGTCAAGGCCCAGGAGGCCGCCACACTCCTGGTAGAGTGGGCTCGTAGCCCTGCAGGAGGCAGCACGTTCTGAGCGTGATATGCCATTGCTATGTTGCGCGCAAGGTAGCGGCGTTCTCACCGAGGTGAAGTGAATGCCACTGAACCTGGGCGGATGCCTGGCAAACTGAATCGCGTAGCCGAGTCGGACGGTCCGGACCAGCCATTGCGACGGGTTGGAAAGCGCAAGCCACACGTCCAAGCTCCATGCAAGGGGGACCAAGGGGACAATGTCATCGGACGTACCGGTGGGTGGGGTCTCGCGGTGGGGCGGAGCCTGAGGTGCCACATCGTGATGTGGCCGTGCTGAGTTCAGGGACATCGAAGCACTTACCTGGCTCCTTGTGACCTGTGGAGACTGTCACATCGGGGCAGATTTGTGCCACAGCTGGGCACACAGGGGCAGGGAGAATGCCGCTGGAGCGCCAAACCTGCCGAAATGGAATGGTGGACGGTGGTCGTTATGACGGCCGTGCGCACCAGGTATGTGACCCAGGGAACAACGAAACCGCTCTTTTGCTGAACTCTTGGGTACTGCAGCCACTTGGCATGTGGCGAAGTTAAATGAAAAGGTAACAAAAGATTCTCCTGTCGGCCCTCCACCTGGGGATGGAGTAGTCTGCTTACCAGCTCCAGAGCAGCTCCTGGGTCGCCCGTCTCAGGGGCGCTGCGAAGCCTTTCTTGGGTTCTTGGTGGCCGGCCTTGAGACGGGTGGCGTCTGCTTCCTGCGGTGGGCTCCACGCTGGGGCTGGGGCCGGGCCGCGGGATGCGGCGGAGCCGTTGCAGTCACCACAGGAGGACGCCCTTGGTGACGAGCAGACGGGGTGCGGAATCTTGAGCCGCGCTGGGGCAGGAAGTGTTGGATAGCTTCCGTCTGCTGCTTCAAAGCCGAGAACAGCTGGGCAAAGTCCTCGACGGTGTCGCTGAATAGGCCAACCCGGGAAATGGGGTCACCAAGGAACTGTGCCTTGTCGGCCTCTCCCATATCGACCAGGTTGAGCCAAAGGTGGTGCTCCTGGACCACCAAGGTGACATCGCCGAGAGACCGCACCATTACCTTCGTCACCCGGAGGGCGATGTCGGTCGCCAAGCGCAGTTCCTGCATCAATCCCGGGGCAGAACTACCCTTGTGCAGTTCCTTTAGCGCCTTGGCTTGGTGGACTTGCAGGAGAGCCATGGCGTGCAGGGCGGAGGTGGCTTGTCCAGCGGCACCGTAGGCCTTGGCCGTCAGGGACTACGTACACCTACAGGCCCTGGACGGCGGCGCTCTGCGGGCATAGGTGCACCGCGAGCACCTTATCCACTGGGGGGATCACCGAATACCCCTTGGCCGCCCCACAAACGAGGGTAGTGAGGGCGGCGGAGCTGAAAGATCGGGACCGGGCAGTAAAAGGTGCCTCCCACGACCTTGTCAGCTCCTCGTGCACTTCCGGGAAGAAAGGAACTGGGGCAGGGCATGGCTGCTTTGAGCGGCGCCGTGGGCCCAGGAACCAATCATCGAGCCGTGAGGGTTCAAGGGAGAGTGGAGGGTTCCACTCTAGCCCGACACTCGCGGCTGCCCGGGAAAGCATGTCCGTCATCTCCGCGTCAGCCTGTGACTGGGCGACCGTACCTGAGGGGGGAAGCCCAGCTGAGGTTCCGCGACTGGACCGAGGCGGGGAGCTGCTGGGGTGGCTTGCTTTCTTACGAAGGCAAGCCCCGACCACAACATTACCATGGTCATGTTCTCGCAATGAGTTCATGACCCATCCATGAACGCTGTCTCCGCGTGGGTAGCGCCCAGACACGAAAGACAGCGATCATGACCGTCAGAAGGCGAGAGATAACGACCGCAACCAGGAATAACACACAAATGGAAGGGCATCTTTAAAAAGGCGTTCCGTGTGTGCCGCTCTCTTAGAGAAATATACTTTTTTTTTGAATATACTCTTTTATTTCTGCCAAAGCGCCCAGGGGCGTTCTCTGCAGTGCACCAGTGCAGAGGGGGAGAAGCCGCTGAAATGCGCCGTCAGATCCAGCAGAGGTGAATGAACAGCTGTGAGAATTCAGCTCAGTGAGCATCGACCGTTCGGCTCCGAAGAGAAAATCTGAATGAGTGGTTGCATACCAGCTCCTTTTATACCCATATGTTCGGGGGAGTGGTATGCAAATACCACTCGCCAATTCTCATTGGCCTTTTTTCAAAGACCAGAGGTGTTTAGGGCTCCCAAGAGTGACCTCTAGTGTCACTACATCGACACAACGTCGAGTGAGTGACAGATAGGAAACCATGGTTACTGTATGGATACTAGGGACACATAGCAGGGGACATTTGTAGAAGTTCACTTCACTTGACAAAATGTGTAGGGGTCAAGCCTACTATGTTTGTAATGAGCTGGATTTCCACCCAAAATGTTTCAAATTTTTTATGTACATTTCTGAATATTCGACTAAAGAAAATGCTAATCATTGTGCATTTCCATCCACCACGTTATGTGCATTATCTTGAGGGAGCTGGCCTTGTCATGATGGAGCCCGTTGCTCCAGAGAGAGTTTATTTGTGGTGTTGGACATCATTTTATTAAATGCAGCTAAAAGACACCAAAGAATGAGTGTAATATCTCATATAATGAGGGATGAAACAGCACCTCCATATATACCTACAAGCACCCACACTCAAAACAACTAGATGGACCTTTTGTTGGGCCTGTCACATCAAGCTATCGCACACCCATCACAACCGACGAGCATGATGTCATCGCGCTTTACATGCACAAATGGTCAAAACACATCGTCAGTATGCGAACAAACTGTTTCCATCACCTTAAATTGCGTTTTAACTAATGTGAAAATCTACCTCCTCCTAGCGCATTACATTTCTATGCAAATTCTGAGAGTTTATTCGCATCTCAAGCGTTTCCATTCACTATTTCTTATTCGCATTTTCAAAATCTGCATCAAAATAGTTGGATGGACATCCAGCTATGGTCACACTGTATCAACTTGGTCACTTCATGCGTTTTTACTGATGAGATAACTACGACCGTGAAAAGACTAAGGAGTGAATTCGCTAAGTAGTTGCACCACTTTTCCACGTGGTATTTCATTGCAAAAATCTGCATCTTATTCACTAACCACCCGCAATCTAGGTTGAGAAGGGCAATCAGAGCTGAAATTGTGTTGGCCTTGAATATTTAAATTAAGTCATTGTCATTTCTTTCTGCACAAACATGCCTCTTAATGATAAATTGCGCTTCATTCACAAAAATTGCCCGGTGCAATTTACATGGACCAGCCTATCACTGCCAGATGAAAGCAGATGGTAAACTGAATTTTATTCAAAATAGCCATTTTCTATTGATCATAGCAGCAGAACTTCATCAAATAATGGTCAAATGATGGAGAAGAGATATAACCTGACATATATCCAGATGTGTGGTCTAGACACAGGTGCTAAATCAGGGCTGACAGCGCGTGTAACTAACGTGCTTTTAGGACGCAATTCATTCTCAGTGAATTCCCCTCCTAAGTGTAAATGACCTCAAAGATGGATTCAAGATGAATAGCTATCCAACCTTTTGGGAAGCATACAAGACATGACTTACCAAGTGTAAATGCATCTGGTTGTTCAGGCTAAATACGTAAATGGCCAAATATGCAGACAGATATCACTGTGAATTTGGCAATGGTACGTCGAAAGTTCTCCTGCTGAAATTGGTCTGTGCTTACCGAAATTCAAACTACTACCTCCCAGTGGCAGAAACTGAAAGTGCTGTTGAACTTATGGTTAAGTGTGAACTCCAATTTCTGGGTGAAATGTCCACATAGTCGCAAAAAGGCTGTTTTGCCTGAGACGGACCACTTATATTAAAATTAATGACAGAAACTGAACATCCAATATGGTGAGCATAGAATCAGAAATCCCACCTTACTGGTAAAACATTAGATATCGCCTGTAAGCATTAGCTGGACCAGCCTGGTTTCTCCCATGATCTGAGCTAAAGAAGCACAAATTATGTATTCTGTCTTTCACCATTCAAGTAGATAGGAGCTATAATTGTATGCCACTTGTTTCCAGAAAATAGCTGCCCAGGAGCATTCCCAAGATGGCTGCCAAGTGGCCTGACTTTCTTTGACTTTAATGGCACCAAAAGTGAGTTGTTCCCCATTTGTACCCCAACCCTAAACCTAACCATCAGTGGATAACAATAAATATATCATATTTTAGAGGCAATATGCAACCTCTGAATCACCCTCACCATTGTTTATATAAACGGATAGTTTCCATGCGACCAGAACCCAAGTCTCTGAGGTTACCCTTACCTTCAGCAGAGCTCACATCTGAATTAATGCCAAGATGTCTGATGGGGAATGACATATAATCTTATCAAAACACTGAGTAGAAACATGTTGATTTCCTGATTCATGCTGACATGTAAATGGAATGTGCATACTGAATTGGACAGCAATATGATTGATCAAGGCAAGATGAAGTGTAAAAATAAAAATAGGCCCTAATATGTAACTTCTTGTTTACCTGTTGTATTAAAGCAATATTACAATATCAGTACTGCTAGTCAGTTCAACAGCACTCTTGCTGATATTGCTTGATTATCATTAGAAAATATAAGGCCACTCACATTCACCTATGAATTTCCACAATTAAGATTTTGTTTACACCCTAAAAAGTCATATTAGAAACGTCGAATTGGCTATAATTATTCATAATTCCAACAATTCGTGAGAGTAGCTTCCTTATTTGCCTGCCTAATTTTGCTTTTTAATTTCTTGCATACATTTGCACATTAATTTTGTCCATTGTCTGCTGTAAGAGCTTGTTTATTTTAAAAAGAGATTTCCTGTGTGATGTTTTTCACAGGAGTGGAGCGCGGTTGGGTGGCGTTCCAACTGTGCATGCTGATCATTTGTTTTGTCCTCATTTACAACCCACTGCTTTAACACATTCACGGCCACATAACATGAGGGGGGAGAGAGTCATATCTACTCACAGGCAAATGATAACTCTAGTGATCACTTCAGTTAGCTACAGTCAATCAAAGGGGTAAGATATTTGGTTAGTTAATGACTTATGATAATAAGTCAATCATGGCACAGGCCTACATGTTTAGGATCTGCTCTGATCTTGTATGGTTGATGTGCTACTGTATATTAGAAACTGATTTCTGACTATTTCTGATTATTTTACAAGTTTACCAGAGTTTAAATTTTTAGTCCATTTATCTCATATACTGTACATCATTATAACTAGTGGTTTTCAATGACAGATACAGATAAGTAGAGAGTGGGATGGCTGGTGGACAATATAATGCCGAAATACAGTACATCCAGTGAGATCACACTGAAAAGCTGTTTTTATTTATTTAAACCTGGAAATGAACAGACAGTTTTAGGATTTAAACAAAATTAAACAAAGAGATGTTATAACATAAAGTGAAGGAAATAGCTAAGATTCAGCACTATTTCTAGGTCACTAATCATAATCAAATTTGTGACATTGGCCATGTTAACTCCTTTGAACAAAAGGTCAGGAAGCTCAGCAAGCAAAAGGGTGACATACCAAATACTAATCATGCCGGCCCTTCCTAATAAGCAACATAAGGCCCATAACATAGGGCCCTGTGACCACCAGGGGACCCCCTACCAAGGGTTCAGTATAGCCAAATAATTATTTGCACTAAGCAGGGCCGGCCTGTGGCATAGGCGACATAGGCGGTTGCCTAGAGTGCAAAACGACAAAGGCACCACAGAAGATTATTATTTTAATTTTATTTTTTGTCGGAAATGTGCCCTCTCATGACGAGTGTGCACCCCTCTACCCATATATTGTCATTACCAAGATTCCACATATTAATTACAGAAATTACCCAATTGTCCCTCTCCACTACTCCTCCCCCTCAACCCCCCAGAAAGGCCAAATAAGTGCCCCACTTCCTGCCATAATCACCCAACCTTCCCAGTCGTCTATGAGATATCTCCTCAAAAGCCGCCACTCTGCCCAACTCGATGCACCAGGCGACTTCCATCCCCTGAGTATCACCTGCTTGCTGATCATCATGCAGGTAAGGACCCAGTTTTTTTATATGTTTATTTATTATATTAATGCTCACCCCATCACCCAAAATACAAAGTCTGGGGCAGAATAAAATCTGAGTGCCCAAGACCTCACTGACAAAACTCTGAACCCCCGACCAAAACTCACCCAAAGGTGGTACATAGTAGATGGCACAGCTGTAAATACCTGAAGAATTGAGATCTGGGAATCCCAAACCACTGTATAATATTTTTAAAGGATCTCAACACTCCATTTTCATATAGGTCAGCCAGCGTATTAACACCCCTCCCAATCCATTCTGTCCAGCAGAAAGAGGACTTGTTTTTGTCAGCTTCCTCAGACAGCCAAGAGTAAGTACAGGGAGTCAATCCACTCACATGAGAAACACCAAATGGCTTACTCATTCCAATGTTTTTATGAAGGACAGTGCTTGCTCGGGCATAAAAATACTTTGAGGCAATCCTTAGAACTTATACTCAGTTTGGCCGGGAACATCAGTGCAAAAGCGATCTTCCATTGATGTAAAAGATTCTTGCATTCCTTGAATCCATCACATTTCTCTCTTGTCGAATTCGCAAAGTCTGGGAATAAGAAAATGTTGTGATTCTTTCAAGAAAGCTTTCCTTTGCTCCTCGCCTCGCGTAACACAAGATCTTTATCGGATGATCTCAGGAATTTGGCCAGGATTGATCAGGGCCTTTCTCCCTCAGTCGATCTATGAGCTGGAAGCCTGTGAGCTTGCTCGATTTCCAGCTTATGGCCTGTTATGTCGAGCAGACTCGGGAAGAGCTTGTCCAGGAATTTCACCATATCTCTGCCCACCTCATGCTCAGGAATTCCAACAATTCAGATGTTATTCCTGCAGTTCCTATTCTCAAGATCTTCAAGTTTTTCAAGAACATTTTCCAAATCAACTTTGGTCGCCAGCGGATTATCAGATAATTCCCTCTCCGATGACTCCAGATAATCGATCCGCTTCTCAACATCTGACACTCTTGTAACCAATTCAGAGAATTTTGTTTCCATCGCCATAATCGATCGGCGTATTTCATCGAGATCTTCTAAGTCAGCAACAACTTTCGTCTGCATCACAAACATGTTGGACAGTTGACGCTGGATTTCTCCAACCGCACCATTCAAACCGAGTCCCTGGTCCGCAGGCCGTCAGAGGTGTCAGCTTGAGCACGTAAGTGTCTTTTAATATCTCCAGAGCCAGAGGATTTTGAATTTTTTTACATATTGACTTCAAAGTGCAAATATGTAGCAGGGTGTATCAAATCTCACCGGATTATAATATAAAAATAACTAAAAACTTGCAAAGTGCATAGAGCTCATCACCTACACGTCCGCTCCTCACATGGCGTCACGTGACTCCCCTTTACCCATATACTGAGCACTAGCGCTACGTATTATATTATAATCAGATCCTTATCATATGTGGATAAAATGAGTGAAAAAAGAGCCAAATTATCAGGTGCACAAGGCAGGAATCGGCACAAAGTTAACAACTGTTCATGTCAGCCATTGATGTTTATTTACTACTTTGAAATAGCTTATTTAAAACCTGTTAACTGGCACGGACACTGTAGGATGTTTTTGCTTGTTTTATTTAGGTTTATTGCAATTTAAGTGCAGTGTATTTTCTTTAAAATAATAAAAAGCTTCTATAATGTTGTTTAAATTTTAGTTATATTGCTGCTTGCTTTCACTTCACCAAAAAACTCCTAAATGTCTTCTTTTAAAAGAGACCATGATTAGGACTGAAACAACTATGTACATTTAACACATGAACATCTAAGAACTGGAGTGGCGATATTACTTAAGCAGTTGTCTCTCAATGCGGGCTATCCAAGTTTGCATCAGCCTTTTGACAGTTTCACTCTCCTACCAATATCCATCTCATATTAGCAAAAACAGACACAGGAGAGTCGTTTATTTAAATAAAAAATAGCTCACAAGGTGTAAATAAAAGGGGGGTGTGATATAACTGCAAGTAAACATGATGACCTTGCGGAGCAGTCAGCAGCACACATGCTCTTCCTGGTCTGGCGAGCGTGGTCAATACGTATGCTGTAGCAGGGATTGGAGCATGCATCACGGCTGACAGGCCAGGATGCCAGACCACTATTTCCTTAACATGCCACGGCCCAGGGAATCCGTCTGCTAGAGAGAAGCTGCCACCCCTCACAACCCAGAGCAAGGAGGAGGAGTGTGTGTAGACACCAGACCCCACCCATTATACCTGCACCTTACTCTTTCTTCACTAACCATCCTGCACTTAGGCTCCACTCACCATGAGGACACCAGATTCCCCTTTGCTTTGGACACTTTGGACAGCCGCTGAGCGAATATGGGGTTGGCATCCCACATGCATGTCCTCAATGAAGTCACAGAGGTGTTGACCATGGAGATGTAGACAAGAAAACCACTGACTAATGAGGAGGCGATTGATTCCTACGAAGATAAGTTAATTGATAGATTATTTTAGACAGTTTTACAGCCGAAAGATGTCTTAATGGCTAAGACTTCACATTACATCACACAGATAATCACTCACACATTTACTTATTTCAACCTAAAGACAAATTAAGCCATGTCCAGTATTATTACTGTTTTTCCTTCAATCTTTTATTAGCCTAATTACTCTACATCATTTCATACAAAATTATTCAGATGTTGCAGGTAATGATATCTAACTTTAAATTAAACAATTAGACATTTGATTTTATTATTAACTCTGATTATAACTTGCCCAGTCTATACCCAACTCAGATTAAAAATAATTCATTCTGTAACCATCTCAGATGATAACCATCTAATTTTGTAACCTGACTCAGATAATAACCAGCACATTTTATAGACCAGGATGTAAACTATAACAAAGGAATTAGAATGCTAAGCAACTGGCCTTGGAGCACTTCCGGTATCATTACTAGATCCTTTAAAAAAGGATTCTCAAAGAACATCAAATGTTTACCTGATGTAAGTTATCAGATGTGTTGCTGATACTGAGCACTTCTCAAGAGAGGTGATGAAATTGTTTCATAGTTTAGATGCTCTCAATTTTTTCCTCAGTGGAGAGCTCAGAATATTGGATCGCTCCTGTTATAATCAATGAAGCCATTCAATAAAGCTGTCTGTGTGATCTCCGTACAAGGTAAGGATTTCTTTTATTGTGTACCTAATTTGTAAGTCATTTTGGATGAAAACGTATGCTTAATGACTAAATGTAATAGTAAATGATTTGCGCAGCTTCATTCGTTATAATGGGAGCAATCTATAGTCACTTTTAGAGCTCCACCTATCAAACTTAACTATTAGTTGACATACATTTTGTTCACCTAACAGAGATAAGATGTGTGCTCCAGTTGTTGATCCAGCCACCAAACAACATAGTTCATATTTTAATAATGAAATTTTATGACAATTGCGTTAATGTTAGTAACATTAATTGTGTTAAAGTCACTATGAATGAAGCACCTCCTGCTGTTGACTATGACTGTGACAATGGAAATCACAGGAAATTTTCAAAGAACAAAGACATCACTTCCCTAAACAGATGAATAGTCCATGTCTATATGACCTATAACTAATTTAGATTGAAAGCAATTTATTCTATACTCAACTCAGATTATAACTAGCTCATTCTATAACCAACTCAGATTATAACCATTTAATTCTACACTAGAGATGTTGCGATTATACGGTTTCACTATCAACCGCAATTAAAAATGTCCTAGTTAATTTAACTGTAAGAATTTAGAATCTATGATTAAAAACTGTAAAATGTCTTATTTACACATAGGCAAAATATTATTTATATAATGTATAACTCAGTAGTGGTTCTAGCTTGTATGGCACCCTGGGTGAAACCCCCTTCAGCACCCCCCTGGGGGTTGTGCGCGGTTGGAGATGAGATGGCTGGTGGACTTCATGGCGCCCACTTTTTGGTGTGAGCAAAAAGTGGGCAACTTTTTTCATGCTGCCCCCGGCAAGATGCCGCGCCGGGCGGCTGCCCATGTCGCCCGTGCCTAAATCCGCCCCTGATATAACTATATAATATAAAAGAGTTTTTCGGTGTAAGCCTAAATGTGGAAATCTCTTGTGCCTGGGTGGTTACTACAGCTGTTCCTGTGTTTATGGACGGTGTCCACGTGTTGCTTTTTCAGATATCGCGGACTGAATGTGAAATTTCCATTTATGTGAAACTGGGGCTACATACAAACTCCAAAATATAACAAAGGAATAAAATATTTCAGATTCATATCCACCAAAATAAGTGACTTTTTGAGGGGGAGCATTTGTATAACTAAGGGTTACTGAAGACGATGGATGTAAAACATGCAGAGAGATGTCATATAAAGGTACACATCCTACAAATGGGACAGGATGTTCCACTAGTTATCCAACAACAAACTAGTAAGTTTAATATTTTTAGCTGTGGTGCTTTTAAAGGGATGAATTGAGAGATACAACTTTTTAGAAAATTTAAGTGTGCTGACAGTAAATTTGTGTGTTGCAAATAATCTCTTAATTATATACCTTCTACGTATTGTTTTTATTTTTCAATTCTATTTGTATTAGGTTTTTTAATATTATCCAAAAGAACAACACAAAATATAGAACAATTGGAACTTCCCCACCCCAACATATATATAATTAAGGTAAATTAACAGTAATAATAAAGAAATACAAATAGGAATAAATTAGTAGTAGTAATAATAATAATAAATTAACATAGGAAAAAATCAGTAATGGATCATAGTTAGAGGGGACTGTATCCTTTATATCTGGTTTCATTTTAATTCCTAAATATGTAAAGCCCTCTGATGTACTGGCAAATTGTGGATAGCTTAAGGGGGCTGATCTCTCCTTACTATTTAGTAATAGTAAAACACTCTTGCTGTTGTTGTCCTTGTAGCCAGAGAACTACCCAAATCTTCCCAGAATATTGACTAGTGCGGGAATGGAGTTTTTAAAATTTGTTAGAAATAAAACAATGTCATCCGCAAACAACGATATATGATGATCCATCTTCCCTATCCTCATACCCTTTATGTCTGTACTCTTCCGAATTGTCATGGCTAGGGGTTCCATCGCAAATAAAAATAATAAAGGAGACATTGGGCACCCCTGCCGTGTACCTCTAATCAATTTGAATGATTTTGAGACCAGTTTATTTGTTGTAAATTGAGCCAATGGTTCATTGTACAGCAACTGTAGCCATTGTAAATATCTATCTCCTAATCCAAACCTCCGAAGTATCTCAAACAAGTACCGCCTTTTTGGCATCCAAGGACAGAATCGCATGGTCCTTAGCATTGCCTTGTTTAAAACTATACGAGTGTTGTGAAAAGCCTGCCTACCAAAAATAAATCCATTCTGATAATTTATAATAATGTGTGGTATATGTATTTCGATCCTCCTAGCTAGAGCATTACAGAGTATTTTTGTATCACAGGACGTAAAGGGAATAGGTCGATAAGATGCTCTATCTGTGAATGACTTGCCTGGTTTTAGCACAAGGGTGATTATAGATAATCTTAAAGATGGGGGCAGCTTACCTGTTTCATATGATTCATTAAACATTTCTAGAAGGTGAAGCAGCAGTTTCCTATGGAATTTTTTATACATTTCTACAGGTAAGCTGTCTGGCCTAGGAGCTTTTCCACTAGTCATACTTTGTAGCGCCTCTTCCAGTTCTTCAATATCCAACCCATTTTCCAGGTTTAATTTAGCATCTTCTGTTAACTGGGGAAATTCAAGTTCCTTTAAAAACCTTTTTTGGTTTTCCAAAGTGTCCAAACACTCAGAGCTGTACAAGTTTTCATGGTACATGTTAAAGGCTTTGTTAATTTCCACTGGGTCGACAAAGGTTTACCCATCGTCTAGTGTAATAGCGTTTATAGCTCTATTAATTTGTATCTGTTTTATTCTCCATGCCAGTAATTCCCTATCTGTCACTCACTCTACATTGTGTCTATGTAGTGACACTAGGGGTCAAACTTGTGAGCCCCAAACACCTCTGATATTTGAGAAAAGGCCTATGAGAATTGGCGAGTGGAATTTGCATGCCACTCCCCCAGACATACGGGTATAAAAGGAGGCGGCTTGCATCCACTCGTTCAGATTTGTTCTTCGGAGCCGAGCAGTGTTGAGTGAAATCCACTAGCGTTCCATTCACCTCTGACGAAAGTGTAAAAACTGCTTTTGGATATACTGCACATTACAGTGGGTTCTCCCTTTCTCGCACAGTTAAGTGCAGAGAACACCCCTGAGCGCTTCAGCAGCCACACTAAAAGAGAAATAAAAGAGTATATTTTCTCTAGAAGAGTAAGCACTGACGGAGAGCATGTTTTTAAAGATGCCTTTCCGTTTATGTCCACTCCAGCCGCTCCCCGCCCCAGTCCTTCTGCTTTCGTGCACAAGGCCACGGCGGCTAGTGCTGGGGGTGATTTGGGGAATTAAATGGGAGAATTTCCACGGGTGAATCCCCACGGACCTCCCATTCCCCAGCATGCTCCTTTCCGCCAGTCGAGTTCATGGATGAGTCAGGCGGCTTGCCCCAGGGTGAGCTTAATGTCTCATTTGGGGCTCGGGAGGAGGATGAGGTTTCGATCGCAGCATTGGATAGCGGGCTATTACAGTCTGATGCCACCGTCTGGTGTGATCGCCCAGTCAGAGGCCGATGCGGAACTGGTGGCCATGCTTTCCCGGGCTGCCGTGTGCGTCAGGCTGGAGTGGAACCCTCCACCCTGCCCTGAGCAGAACCCTCCACCCTGCCCTGAGCGTTCGTGGCTGGACGACTGGTTCCTGGGCTCAGAGCGCCGCACACAGCGCATTTCCAGTTCCTTTCTTCCTGGAAGTGCATGAGGAGCTCACAAAGCCGTGGCGGGCAACTTTTACTGCCCGGACGCGGCTCTCGAGTTCCTACACTCTCACTACCATTGATGGTGGGGCAGCCAAGGGGTACACAGAGGTTCCTCTGGTGGAGCAGGCGATTGTGGTGCACCTGTGCCCGCAAAATGCCGCCACCTGGTGGAATCATCCTAGGCTCCTGTCCAAGGCCTGTAAGTTCACATCGTCCCTGATGGCCAAGGCTTACAGTGCCGCCTCCGCTTTGCATGCCATAGCCCTCCTGCAAGTCCTCAAGGCCAAGGCACTGAAAGAGCTGCACAAGGGTAGTCCTGACCCAAGATTGATGCAGGAGCTGCGCTCGGCAACCGATCTTGTCCTACGGGCGAAGAAAGTCACGGCACGGGTTCTCGGGCAGGCGATGTCCAATATTGTGGTCCAGGAGCGCCACTTGTGGCTTAACCTTGTAGAGATGAGGGACGCCGACAAGGTTCGCTTTCTTGACACCCCTATCTCTCAAGGTGGCCTGTTCAGCGACACTGTCAAGGACTTTGCCCAGCAGTTTTCGACAGTCAAGAAGCAGACAGAGGCCATCCAGCACATCCTGCCCCAGCATGATTCTACCTACAGGCCACCGAGATCCCACACCCCGTCTGCACGTCGCCGAGGGCATCCACCTGCAGCAGCAACACTGGCTCTGCCACAGCCTGAGCCAACCGCTCGGCCCCGGCGTAGAGCCCCCCGCAGGAAGCTGATGCCCCCATCCCTCGGTCTGGCACCAAGAACCGTAGGAAGGCTTTGAAGTGTCCCTGAGACGGACAACCCAGTGGTGAGGAGACCACTCTGCCATATTGGCACACCACAATGTGGTAGATGGTAAGTCCTTGGGGAAGCACAACCTGATTATCAGGTTCCTTAGAGGTGCCAGGAGATTGAATTCTCCTAGGACATGCCTCATTCCCTCGTGGGACCTCTCTGTAGTCTTGCTGGGCCTACAGGGAGCCCCGTTTGAGCCCCTGGAGTTAGTTGAGCTAAAAGCCCTCTCGTTGAAGATGGCCCTCCTGACCGCGCTCACTTCCATCAAGAGGGTTGGGGACCTGCAGGCATTCTCTGTCAGTGATACGTGCCTAGAGTTCAGTCCGGCATACTCTCACATGATCCTGAGACCCTGGCCAGGCTATGTGCCCAAGGTTCCCACTACCCCTTTCAGGGATCAAGTGGCGAACTTGCAATCGCTGCCTCGGGAGGAGGCAGACCCAGCCTTGATGTTGCTGTGTCCGGTTCACGCTTTACATGTTTACTTGGACCGCACAGAGAGCTTTAGATGCTCTGAGCAGCTCTTTGTCTGTTTTGGGGGACAGCAGAAGGGGAAGGCTGTCTCCAAACAGAGGATTGCCCACTGGATTGTGGATACCATCGCTTTGGCATACCAGGCCCAGGGCTTGCCGTGCCCCTGGGAGTACGAGCGCATTCCACTAGGAGTGTGGCATCCTCCTGGGCCCTGGTGAACGGCGCCTCTCTAACAGACATCTGTAGAGCAGAAGGCTGGGTGACACCCAATACCTTTGCAAGATTTTACAATCTCTGGGTTGAGCCAGTTTCGTCACGTGTATTAGCGGGTACGAACAGGTAAATTTGCAGGCAGCTGGCTGGGTGTACCGCTTGCACTTAGCGCCTTTCCCCTCTCTGAGGGGATAACATGCGAATTCGGTGGAGGAATTCGATGCCAGACCCAGTACTCGTGAAGTATGCCCTGTCAGGTCAGCCCCTGTACTTGGGATAGGTGCTCCATATGTGGTGGTTCCCTGTCGGTAATCCCATATGAGGTATTTTCCACGGTACGGTTTCCCTGATGGTAAACCCATGTCTTCCCTTGGGCAGAGTTCTGCTCTGCCACCAGTCGCTGCACTTGTAGAGTTCCTCCCTTCCAGGTAGGACCTACCGTGGGGACTCCTTTCCATATGTGGTACTTCCTGGTTGGTAAGTCCATGTGATGTATTCTCCACGTGTTAATGTGTGGGATGTGGCCTCCGCGGTGTCTTTTCTCCATGGGGAAAAGAACATCTTCCCCGGCGCAAATGTATCTTTGTCCCAGCTAAGTGAATTTTTGTGTTTTCAAAAAGAAGAGAAAAGGTCAAAACAGCTGGTGTGGCCTATTCCCATTGTAAGTATGTCTTGTCCCCCCCTTGGGGTACAAGGGACTATGCGACTTATGTGGGACGTTGGGAAGGTTACAATGGGGCTGTGTGCATTTGTTACTAGGCACGCGGTAGCCTGCCTGCACCTGCACCGCCGATCCACGTAACACAGTTCAGTTGGTTGTGGCATTTTGTATAGGGACCCTTAGTGTCACTATATCGACACAACGTCAAGTGAGTGACAAGATAGGGAACGTCTTGGTTACTGTTGTAACCTCTGTTCCCTGATGGAGGGAATGAGACATTGTGTCCCTCCTGCCACAACACTGAACTACCCGCTGAAATGGCCGGGACTCTGTCTCGGCTCCTCAGCACAAACCTGAATGAGTGGATGCAAGCCGCCTCCTTTTATACCCGTATGTCCAGGGGAGTGGCATGCAAATTCCACTCGCCAATTCTCATTGGCCTTTTCTCAAATATCAGAGGTGTTTGGGGCTCCCAAGTTCGACCCCTAGTGTCACTACATCAACACAACCTCTCATTCCCTCCATCAGGGAACGGAGGTTACAACAGTAACCAAGACGTTTTCCTTTTTGAAGCGACGATTCTGGGAAACAAAAATAGCTAATATTATTGAAGGCCCAGTATAATGAGTTAACTAGCAACAAAATAGCCACAAATTTGATGTGGTTAAACCAATCATACTATGAACAATACTATGAACAATCATAGTATGATTGGTTTAACCACATCAAATTTGTGGCTATTTTGTTGCTGGTTAACTCATTATACTGGACCTTCAATAATATTAGTTATTTTGGTTTCCCAGAATCGTCGCTAACAAAAAGTTGCTGCTCCAGATCATTAAATTGCAGATCAAGATTTCCCAGTTTCTTATAGTATTCTTTGGAATTATATCTTGTGTAACTCATTATTTCACCCCTTATATAGGCTTTAAAGGCTTCCCATTTCATTGAAGCACTTGTCTGGTCCGTGTTAATTGAAAATACTCATCTATTTTCTTATCTATAAAGTCTACAAGTCCGAGTTTTAGAGCCATCCTGCTTGAAATCGAAATCTAAATGGGGTAGGATTCAGATTGCTTATCTGCACTGTAAATGTTAGTGGGCGTGATCAGACAGTAGAATGCTGTCATATGAGCATCTTCCGACTTTGGACAACAAACTATTAGAGATTAGAAAATAATCAATCCTAGAGTAGGTTTTATGGATACTCGAGAAACATGAGTACTCTCTTTTATTGGGGTTAAGATGTCTCCAGATCTCTATTAGATTTAGATATTTTATACAGTTCTTAATTATTTCCCTGGACTGGTGATGTGTATTATCTATATCCATGGAGTGATCGAGCTGTGTATCCAATACACAGTTGAAGTCACCTCCAATTATATATTGTCCGGGATATGATGAAATTGTATAGAAAAAGTTATGGCAGAAGGAGGAATCATCTTCATTGAGAGCATATATACTTATTAAATTAACCTGCATATTCAAAATTAAACCATTGAGGATTATAAATCTACTTGATGGGTCTATATGTTGTCTTTGTAATCTAAATGGGATCGATTTACACACAATCTAAATGCCAGCAAAAATACCATCAATTAAAATAGATTTGTGTTTGTAGCCCTGTTTATGTGTTGCATAATGCCAGCTCAGATTATAAACAGATCATTATATTCTTAATTCAGATTAAGTCAAGTCAAGCCAAGTAAGTTTTATTTGTATAGCGCTTTTCACAATAGACATCATTTCAAAGCAGCTTTACAGGAAATTATGCTATAACAGAAAACAATGCTGTAATATCTTAGTCATCATTGTGTGGTTTGATAAAAACGTGATTGTAGATTGTGCCTAAATAAGTAAATAATATTTGTATTAAGACCCCCAGTGAGCAAGACAAAGGGGACTTTGGCAAGGAAGAAAAAACAAATATACTGAATTACACCATAATGTTTTATATTTTTGAAACTGATAAGAGATATGTGTAAGGTGATTATCGGTAGCTGAGAGTTTCTTCCATTGCAAGACAGATTATCTTGCTAATGTTGCCATATACTCCTAAATTCAAATATTTTATATTTAAGGAAATGCACACAATAGTCTCAATGGCACAGGCTGTGCCATACTTATATCATGAATGACCCATAATCCTTGATGATAGTAAACACTTGGCCTCTGTCATATCCTGCAACAAATTCATCATAACCCTGCCCGTCACAGGCATATGACACTCGTTAGAGATGTTAAAAAGACTCAGATGCTTAGTCATTTCACATGTGCAGGCGATGAGCCTGAGGCACCAGTTTAACTGCCAGGTTGGCAAGCCAAGTCTGTGGAGGATTCCCACTGAAATGTTTACCCTGATTCCCATCTCAGTCAACTCATATACGAGCCCATTAACAAATATATTGTGCCTAGCTGGTTTAAGCAGATGGATACTCCCACATTAACTTTGGAAAGCACTGAAGAGTGGAGCGTGCCAAAAGAAGCAAATAGAAGCATGCCAACAGTACGCCCAATGGACTTGCTCGAAGATACAAGCCGATAAGGATCATTAAAAGGGAACAGAAGCATCATAATCCATGTAAACAGCGTGGACAAGGACGGATTAAGAACTGAGGGGCCCATGGGCCGGTACACCATGGAGGCCCCCCATGACGTAACTGCTTTCACATTTATGTGCTACAGGACGCTTGGCAGATTTGGTTAGGGATGTGCCGAATCAGTATTCGGTTATTCTGCATGTGTAAGGTCTTCAACCTAATCTGAGTCTGACGGTATCCGACAAACCTACAGGTTTTGGGCCTAGTTTGGTCAGTTTTTCAAGTAGGCTGTTTGGCGAGTTCACATGTGCGTCGAGGCCATGTAAACACGCACTGGACTGACATTTTGGATCACTGTGCTACAACTCAATTTTATCAGCGTACCGCACAGGACCGGTGCATTTTTTTAGACACTGTGTTAAGTTTAAAAGAACTTTAATATTTATAAACGCATCTCAATCATTTATTCATTGTTGTTTGTTATACTGTGCATGTGCTGACCATCGTGCAGGAGATCAGCCAATTAGGTTTTCTCGTATCAGGTGCGAGAAAACTACCAAAGAAAAACTCCCAAAAATAAGCCTTGTGCAACAGAGGGATAATATTCTGAATAATTTGCAATTGATCATTAGGTCAAGCGGTCTTGGAGTTTAATGGATTTAAAGGGATCAAATATTCAATATAAAAACAGGGATTAAATATTCTATTTAAAAACTACCAAAGAAAAACTACCAAAAATAAGCCTTGTGCAATAGAGGGAATAATATTCTGAGTGATTTGCAGTTGGATTGACATTTTTAGGTCAAGTGGTCTTGGAGTTTAATGGATTTAAAGGGATCAAATATTCTATATAAAAACAGGGATTAAATATTCTATTTAAAAACTACCAAAGAAAAGCTACCAAAAATAAGCGTTGTGCAATAGAGGGAATAATATTCGAAGTAATTTGCAGTTGGCTTGACATCTTTAGGTCAAGCGGTCTTGGAGTTTAATGGATTTAAAGGGATCAAATATTCTATATAAAAACAAGGATTAAATATTCTATTTAAAAACTACCAAAGAAAAACTACCAAAAATAATCTTTGTGCAATACAGGGAATAATATTCTGAGAAAATGGCAGTTGATTTGACCTTTTTAGTTCAAATGGTCTTGGAGTTTAATGGATTTAAAGGGACCAAATATACTATATAAAAACAACCAAAGAAAAACTCCCAAAAATAAGCCTTGTGCAATAAAGGGAATACTATTCTGAGTAATTTGCAGTTGATTTGACATCTTTAGCTCAAACGGTCTTGGAGTTTAATGGATTTAAAGGGACCAGATATTCAATATAAAAACTACCAAAGAAAAACTCCCAAAAATAAGCCTTGTGCAATATAGGGAATACTATTCTGAGTAATTTTCAGTTGATTTGACATCTTTAGGTCAAGTGGTCTTGGAGTTGAATGGATTTAAAGGGATCAAATATTCAATGTAAAAACAGAGATTAAATATTCTATTTAAAAACTACCAAAGAAAAACTACCAAAAATAAGTTTTGTGCAATACAGGGAATAATATTCTGAGTAATTGGCAGTTGATTTGACATCTTTAGGTCAAATGGTCTTGGAGTCTAATTGATTTAAAGGGACCAAATAAAAACTACCAAAGAAAAACTCCCAAAAATAAGCTTTGTGCAACAGAGGTATTGACACTGACTACCACCCCTGGAGTCACGAGTTCGAATCCAGGGTGTGCTGAGTAACTCCAGCCAGGTCTCCTAAGTAACCAAATTGGCCCGGTTGCTAGGGAGGGTAGAGTCACATGGGGTAACCTCATCATGGTTGCGATTAGTGGTTCTCACTCTCAAAGGGGTGCATGGTAAGTTGTGCATGGATTGCGGAGAGTAGCATGAGCCTCCACATGCTGGAAGTCTCCGCAGTGTCATGTGCAATGAGCCGTGTGATAAGATGCGTGGATTGACTGTCTCAGAAGCAGAGGCAACTGAGACTTGTCCTCTGCCACCCGGATTGAGGTGAGTAACCGCGCCACCTACTAGTAGGACCTACTAAGTAGTAGGAATTGGGCATTCCAAATTGGGGAGAAAAGGGGATTAAAAAACAAAAAAACAAAAACCGAATATCCAATGAATGTCAAACATAAAACTAACTTTACCGCAGTCTCTATATCTATCTATATCCATCCATCCATTTATTTTATCTTATATAGGTTCGCAGGGTGAACTCGGCTGCATAAACGTTCTTTATTTCAAAGTGTGATTTCTTTCCCTTTAATTTCGCGTGCTCCACTCCCTGTCTGTTGCGAGAAGGTTCATGTAATATGAGACGGACACATTGGGTATTAATTTATAATAATAATCGATTCTTAAATTTCATAATCAATGCATCGAAATTTCTTTAACAGATCGATGCATTGATGCATTTTTCCAACCCTAGCTCTGTTTTATTATTTGTTGCGCTGCATCAAGCTTTTTCAGCGCTGGTGTCACAAATCGACATTCTGATGAAGTTCAGGTTGCAAAGAGGACTTAATGTGACTGTTTCACATGATTCCAGATTCTTTTTCACCTGGCAAAGTTTCAGCGCTTGATAAACGGTGAGCCAATGTTTTTCGCCCCCTTTTGCTCTGGTGTGCAGACAATAATTACAGTTAGTTAATTACAAGTTAAATGCTGAATAATTTTTTTGTTGTTGCAAAAAACAACACCAAAGTGTTCAATTCTGGTGACTTTGAGATGAGAATTTGTTTTATTTTCTCGAGTATGAGTAGCATTCATGTAACTATTGGCTAAAGCATTTCTTCCAGTAAGGCTGTGTGTCCACCAAAGTGTTTTATCCTGAGGCCAGCATATTTTTTCAATTGTTTGCAATGGGAGCATTGCATATTTAAAAAAGCCAGCAGCGTGATGAGGCGCTGCGTGTTTGGCGTTTTTTTTCTGGTCACAGAGAGTTGAAAAATGTTCAACTTTGGGTAAAACGCAGCGCTCGTCACTGTCACTTTTTACCCAGCCGTCCAATAACAGTGGAGGAGGGGCGGGACAAATACCACACCGACCAACCATCACATCCTACTTGTACAATGACTGAACAACAATGTAAAATGTAACAAGCTGCCCCAAAATTATATTTTTGAAAAATACCCTTGTACTGAAAACTGTTTTTTAGTTAAAATGTTCCTATTGCCTTTCAGTTCAAATCTACCTCAGTAATATAGTTGACCCACTCCTGTTTGTATGACAGCATAGAAATGTGTTCACTTGTTCACCCAAGAGTTATTACAAAAATATGGCAATATTGAAATTTTAGTTTTTAGGATAGAATTTTCAAAAACTATTCTAAAATATGAAGGTTTTAAACAAGGCATTTGAAACCACCATACAAAACCACTACTAAAGAGAGCACACATTTTTGCATTTGAACTTTTGACTCAAACCTTATAGTTACAGAGGCATTGTCCTTTTGACAACTTCCCTACTTGACAACTAGCCTTGGTTTTCCCTATTCTTTTTAAGACACAAAACTTGATTGAAGATTCTGCATTTAGATGGAATGGGATTTATAAGGAAAGACTCTTGATTGCCACTGAGCTACAGGCTGAGACAGAGGCATTGATATTAATGATATTTGCCTAATATGTTCTGTTCAAAATCTGCATTGTCTGGAGCCACTGATCTGTGCAGAAAAGAGAGATCAATATAATACATTTGGCATCAATTCAAAATGATCCAGACAATGCCAAAGATGGGCATTTGGATTCAGCCATGCATATCAGGGGTGGGGGGGTATTATTCAGCATACAAAGCAGGAGGCACACTGCCTGGGACTGATGGGTCGGGTGCCACATAGGCTGGCAAATTGGCTGGGCCGATCAGACATGGAGCTCCATTCAGCAGCAGAGATGAAAGGGAACAAGCCATACTAATTTCCCTAACCCGATGAGCTCGCTAGGGTAGAGGAGTGTTCCAAGCCTTTGCCGTGGAGGAAACTTACCTCTTATTAACAACTTAACAAGGAACTGCCTTTCCTTGCCCACAAATTACTTTTGGTGAACAAAATGATGTGCCCATTACATATACAAAACAGTTTAATTCATTGATTGCTCATAACCTTGTAATATGACAACATCACATTCCCTGATATCCACTTTACTCAACCACTGTCTACCCCTCTGGGAGAATGCTAACATAATCTTTGCAACCTGGTATCGGAATCACATTACTATACCTAAATTTTTGCTAAATTATTTTTGGCTGGCTTGTTGTATGTTTCACGACAGTTTCCTCCTTATATTAACATTAGAGGCGCTACAGAAACAATTACTTTAATTCCCTTTCACACAACTCACATGTAAAACAGCAGAATATCAGTTCATAAACAATTACTTTTCACCCTGTTCCTTACACATTTTAACTAAAGCTGTAAATCAAGTAAAAATTTTTATCTAATTAATTACATGACGTGCCGATTAATTAAACAAATTAATCGCATTCATTATTATTTACTGAGAAAGGCCCCCAAATAAAGATAATTTACATAAATAATGCATAATAATTCAAATATTTATGAAAATAATATGTAGGGCTGGTGCCTATAATAAATATATAATACAGGTTGAAATTCAGTTTGAAATAAATTGCATTATTGTGGCAGATGAATAAAGCATTTTACAGTGTCAATGGACGGTCATCAGTTTTTTAACTACCTTGACTTAACTTGACAATAAACCGTCATTGTTACTTGCGTAACCTCTGTTCCCTGATGGAGGGAACGAGACGTTGTGTCGATGTAGTGACACTAGGGGTCACTCTTGGGAGCCCAAGACACCTCTAGTCTTTGATAAAAGGCCAATGAAAATTGGCGAGTGGTATTTGCATGCCACTCCCATGGACATACGGGTATAAAAGGAGCTGGCGTGCAACCAGTCATTCAGGTTTTATGCTGAGGAGCCGAGACAAGGTCAGGCCATTTCAGCGGGTAGTTCAGTGTTGTGTCAAGGTGACAGCCGCCCTTCCAACCTCTCCTGCAGGAAGGAAAGCACCGATCTGACTGCGCATCTCTGGGGGTCTTCCCGTCGGGAAGAACACCACTTAGCAAACAGAGGCCACTTAAAGGCATACAGGCTCCTCGTAGAGGGGGTCCTAGCCTGAGTGATCGTGTCTACCACCGCAGGTCTTCCGCATCCCGTCCAGGGGCCAGACATGGAGATTCCAGAGGTCTGGTCGTGGGTGCCAGATGGTGCTCCGTCGGCTCATCAGCTTCGCGGACTCCGAACAAGTGGTCGAACTCGCCGTGAGACGAGCCGATCGGGGCAGACAAGCGTGCTGGGGAATGGGAGGTCCGTGGGGGAATACCCGGCAGAGGTGGTCCCATTGGGGTCCCCAAATCGCCCCCAGTGCTAGCCGCGCTGGCCTCATACCCGTAGGTTGATGGACCGAGGCGGGGAGCCGCTGGGGTGGCTTGCTTTCTTACGAAAGCAAGCCGCGACCACAACGTTGCCATGGTCATGTTCTCACAGTGAGTACATGAACCATCCACGAATGCTGTCTCCGCGTGGGTCGTGCCCAGACATGGAAGACAGCGATCGTGACCGTCTGAAGTTGAGAGGTAATGACCGCAACCAGGAATAACACACAAACCAAAAGGCATCTTTAAAAAGATACATCTTTAAAAGGACGTTCCGTGTGCCGCTCTTTTAGAGAAATATACACTTTTAGGAAAATATACTCTCTTTTTTTTGCCGAAGCACCCAGGGGCGTTCTCTGCAGTGCACCAGTGCAGAGGAGGGAGAAGCCGCTGAAATGCGCCGTCAGATTCAGCAGAGGTGAATGAACAGTCAGCTCAGTAAACATCGACCGTTCGGCTCCACGCCAGCGGTTGCACGCCAGCTCCTTTTATACCCGTATGTCCGGGGGAGTGGCATGCAAATACCACTCGCCAATATTCATTGGCCTTTTATCAATGACTAGAGGTGTCTTGGGCTCCCAAGAGTGACCCCTAGTGTCACTACATTGACACAACGTTGAGTGAGTGACAGATAGGGAACTCAATGTTTTAAACGGACTATTTAGCTTGACACGACACTTTACTACCTGTGTCATCTTCAATTTTAAAGTACAAAAGTATCTGATTTGGAAAATAGCGAGGTGATTTTCAGGTGAAGTGTTAACGTCCATGAGTAAAAATCAGGAGCTGCACAATGCTAAGTGCTAGCACTAGGAAGTGTAATCGAGCTAGATATCATGATCATTCCTAGAGACTTCAATGGCAAGATGTACAGTGAAGTTACATTTTGATCTATTCTACCCAAAACCATGTGGATCGCTGTGAACTACTGGAGATCTATGGATTACTTTTATGCTGCCTTGATGTGCTTTTTGGAGCTTAAAAGTTCTGGTCACCATTCACTTGCATTGTATGGACCTACAGAGCTGAGATAATCGTCTAAAAATCTTTGTTTGTGTTCTGCAGAAGAAAGTCATTCACAAATGGGATGGCATGAAGGTGAGTAAATGATGAGAGAATTTTCATTTTTGGGTGAACTATCCCTTTAAGTATCCCAATACTGTTTTACTGAGTGAGAAACTGCTCCAAATGATTCAGTGAATGCGCAATCCAAACGAAGCGAACAGAATCTCTATAAAAATTTAAAAAAATAAATATATTGTGAATCGACTATTTTGCTGACCCATTTGGCCAATTCATTGAAAAGAACAGACTCAAAAGAATTATTCATTTGTGAATTGGGCATCACTTGTTCTCATTTTACACAGCTGACTGAAATATGGGACAAACGTCATGATTGCTGAAATATTCTCAGGTAAAATGTTTCTCTAGTCAGTCGATTCGACATGTAAGCCGAAAGTGTAGAAGTACCACAACATGACATGGTTGCTTCAGCAAATGCATTTTTCATCTCACATGTACTTTTTTATGACAGTATCGCTTGGGTTTAGGTTTATGGTTTATGGTAGGGACATCGGTTTTGTTGATTTAAAACTCAATAAAGCATTAACCTTAAAAACTTCATCTGTTTGGGCGAAAATGTAACCTGCTTTTAGCACCACACAGTGGACATTTCGCAATATGTGTAAGGAACCACAATATAATTTAGCAAAAAGTCACCACAAACTACTGCTATTATTCATGATTAGTACACAAAATGAGTACAAACTATATGTATGGTGAAAATGTGCAATTATAACTAATTTATTACCAAAAACAATGCTTCCGCCATGATTATTTAATTGACACAAGTCATAAAGTCAGGGCTTAAAGGGAAAATGGAATTACTAAATTCTCTATAATTCTTGATTGGAATTTTAGTGCTCAAGCCCCCCCATAATGGACAGCATGCTAAATCTGTTTACTTTATCATGCTCTGGGACTGAATGAAACTGTGAATTTGTAATATGGCAGTTTCATGAAAAACTAAACATTCCCAGATATCCACCTTACTTAACCACCGTCTATGCCTCTGGGAGAGCACTAATATGATCTTTTCCTCTGATAGTTCCATGCTAATTTAATTTGTTACGCTAAAATAAAAGACATTCAAATTACAGTTTAACAGCTGACCCTACTGTTTTTTTGCCAAAGACTTTCACATGTTGCCGTGGACTGTGCAGAGGCGCAGATTAATTTGTCAGCAGGAGCCCTGACAGAGTGAAACAGTTCGGGAACACTGTGTGAATTCTCGTCCCAGCACTCACACACCCACCGAGCCCCCCGCAGACACTCGGAGAGCCCCGCAGGACAACCAGATTAAAAATGACAATCACTGTGTCTGTCACAGCAAATGCAGGTGCCTTGGTTGGAAGCTGCTCATGCTACAAAAGCATCTAATTATCTGCAGTCATTTTGTCAGCTGCTGGTGGGACACAGCTCTCTTACTCTTCTCTCTCAAACTCCTCCTTGTTTGTCACACAGTTTAAGAAAGTATTGCATTGTTGAGGATTAAGTTTAGATTTTTATTTTTATATATATATATATATATATATAAAAAAGACATTTCTTTTACATTAATGCATCAACACTTGCATGTTGTTTTGCATGATTTTATAGTTATTCATACAATGCCTTCTTGGAAGACCTCCTGGGAAATTTGTACTTTACAAGCTTGGAAGTCATAATTACGATGGTATGTGGTTTGAAGTAATATTCATATTTCTTTCTCTCTTTTTCACTTACTGACAAACATAAAAAGCTTTTTAGCGCTAATGCAAGAAGATACAGAGTAAAAGATGTGCATTAGGTGTGCAATTAATTCTTTATCTTTGTATTTTAAGATTCTTGTGCTGACACAGAGCATATTGGGAAATGTAGTTTTGTCGAAATGTAGTTTTTTTAAATGTAGATGCCTGCGCCTTATAAAGCGGCTAAATGAGTAGTATTTTCTGGCAAGCTTTATTACTGTCCTTTATAAAAAGACAATTTGTTTCTGCCTTGATTATTTAATTGATATGCCCCTGAAGTTGGTAAGTCAGGGCTCAAAGAAAATCCTATAGTAGGCTACTATTCCCAATATTAATTATGACATAGTCGCGTCGTTCATGTGCACTGATGTCATAAATACTGTCATTCCAGGGCAGTATCAAAAGGGAAAGGGCACTCTAGTGACTTTTATCCTGCACCATCAAAACGTCACACTTGTAGTGTTCTTACCTAAGTTCAGAGGATTCTGGAAAAAATGCAGAAAACTTAGTTTTGCTGTCATGTAAACTTAGTTAGTACTGTCATGTGTGTGTTACCCTTCAGAGGCCCTAGCATAGAGATTGATAATATTTTATTTTATTTATTTTCCTCTTTGATTGCATTTTTAGGAAGCTACTGTTTTAAAATATAATAGATTTTATTATATTTATAGTACAATACATATACATTATGCTATTATATAAATATTTTTGAGCACCTAACCCAACCTCAAAAATCTAAAAGAAAGTTATAGGCAAATAAAGTATAGTCACAATAAAGTATAGTCACAATAATTTTAAAAAAGCACTTTAAATGTAATCCAAAAAACTCTATATATCCAAACTTTGGCATGTCAAAATTATTCACAAAACACGCATACTGTAGTTTAGGACTTTTAACAATTACACTATCAGAAAAAATAAAATAAAAATAAAAATTCAGTTAAAATATCAGCTGTGGTTACCAGAAGTTCACAGTAAAAATACTGAGACAATGTGTCATGCATTATAGAATGCCATTTTTGTGCCTGTGTATTTTACAGTTCACTACTGTGTATCTCGTTAAATTATTTTAATTTAAAATAAACCAATTTTAAATGTGTGATCATTCACTGTACAGCAGTAACAACAGAAGGCCACATGATGATTTAAAGTTCACCAAGAGCAGTAGACCTTCCAGTTACAATGACTAATACACTTATGCAATTTACTGTATACAGTGCACAGAGTCACACAATCACAAAACACAATCAGAGTAACACATCTGACACTAAAATAATGCAATAAACATTCACCAAACTACAAAGAATGTAACATAAAACACCCCCATGTACATATACATGTAACTACTGTCAAAAATAAATAAAACATTACTATTTCAATAAAATATTAAAATGTGACATGTCATGCAGGGGCTTTTGGGAACACCCAATTATTGGTTTTCACTGTAATTTTAAAGGCTTAGTTCACCCAAAAATGAAAAGTCTCTCATCATTTACTACCTCTCATGCCATCTAAGATGTTTACGACTTTCTTTCTTCTGCAGAACACAAACAAAGATTTTTAGAAGAATATCTCAGCTCTGTTCATCCATTCAATGTAAGTGAATGGTGGCCAGGCTTCTGAAGCACCAAAAAGCAGATCAAGTCAGCATAAACATAATCAATTAAGCTCCAGTGGTTTAATCAATGTCTTCTAAAGTGATCCAGTTGGTTTTGGGTGAGAATAGACCAAAATATAGCTCCTTTTCACTGTACATCTTTGGCGATCTTGATTTCAAGCTTGATTACACTTCCTATAGCGCCATCTAGCTGCACCATCTAGTGCTCTGCGAATGCGTCAAACACTAGGAAATGTAATCAAGCTTGAAATCATTATCCGGTTTAGACACTGCAATGGCAAGATGTACAGTGAAAAAGGAGTTATATTTTGGTCTGTTCTCACCCCAAACCAACTGGATTGCTTCAGAAGACATTGATTAAACCACTGGAGTCTTATGGGTTAACTTTATGCTGACTTTATCTCCTTTTTGGAGTTTCAAAGGCCTGGCCACCATTTATTTGCATTGTATGGACCTACAGAGCTGAGATATTCTTCTAAAAATCTTAGTTTGTGTTCAGCAGAAGAAAGAAGGTCATGCACATTTGGGATGAAATGTGAATACATTAAAATGTACTATCCCTTTAACAATAGCTTACCTTGAAAGTATATGTATTGTCTTGTTGAACATAATATAAATTCTTAGAGCTATAAGGTGTTTTATATAACTTGCAGCAGTTCTCAATTCATCATATCATGAACAAGATGAACGATCTATCAATGTATGAATCAAACTCACTCGGAATGCCGACACTGTTTTCCACGCATCATTTTCATTAGGCTATATCCATGTATGTGGTTACAGACAAATTATATAAAACAGTGAAATCGCTCACAGAAATTTTTAACTTCTCCTTTGTGCCTTCACTTGCCTGCACTTGACTCCAGTATCTCACTGCCTGGAGATGGATGACTTGAGCACCACTGTCTTCACTATCACTGGTAGTCGCTTGCGAATGATGCATGTCATTTACATGGTTAACATTTTCCCAACTTTAACTTGTCGCTCGCCATGGCAATCTCTGTCGCCAACGGTCACTGCAGCTCATCATGCAGAAAGTCACTCTGCTCTCATTGAAAATTAATGGGATTGTTTTGCTTTGTCTCGCGATATCTCCGGCAGTGTGAACAGGGCTTAAGTGGGTGAAAAAAGCTGAAATGTGGACCAGACTTTATTCAGTAAGTCAAAAGTTTTTTGAGACTACACTGTAAACTGTAATGTTGTCATGAATGGAAAAAAAAAAGTTGTCCTAATTAAACATTACTTGAGATGTCAAGTTTTAGGCTCATAAGTGAAATATCAATGTTCCTACAATTAGTTTATCTTAAAAATCACTAGTGTTTAGATTTTAAGTGGCTTTAGCTCAAATGATTGAGTACAAAATTGAGGCTATGGGGAATACCCATTATCCCCTGCGCTTGAATTATTTAATCATGTTTCCTTGGTTAAAGGGAACTGATGGGGACATTTAAATAGTTTTTATTAAAAATTCATAGAGGGTTTAGATTTGTTTTGTAGTATTATTTATGCTATTTTGTTCCAAATAGTTGTTTCAGTAGTTCGTATGTTAATGTAATCTTGTGTTGAAGCAGTAAACGTATTTGGTTTGCTGTCCGTATACTGGAGGGCTCGGAGCTCGAGACAGGACTCGAGTCCTGATTACCCCCCGGACTTTACTTATTTAGATAATGAATCTAGAGAATAGGTGGAGATGGGGTGGAGGTAGGATATCAGGAGAGTTGTCACAGGAAGCAGGTAAGCAGCGGCTTATATACTCCTGCTCATGGGCTGTGATTTGTCAGATTAACATTAACATGCTCTTCCCGAACCTCTGTTAATTAACTCCATTTTGTGTGATGTCACCATTAGGGTGATCTGTGTCCTTTGGTTATGGTGGACCCTGTTAAAACTGTTTTAACTCTCCTTGTTCATGTGCAACAGAAGTATAGGTACACATGCATTGCTGTGGAGAATTAAATTTAATTAATGATTGACCTAGAATATAATATGATTTATTTGAGCTGTGTTATTGTATGAACTAAATTTGAGTCAATTCAATTAAAATTATAAAGTTGGAATATTATTATTTATTTAAGTCTACTTGCATCTAGTTACCTTAAAGGGATAGTTCACCCAAAAATGAAAATTGTGGTGTGTATGACTTTCTTTCTTCACCAGAACACATTTGTGGAAAAACAGAAAAATATCTTAGCTCAGTAGGTCCTTTAAATGCAAGTGAATGGAGATTTCTCATTTGAAGCTCTAAAAATCACAGATAGTCAGCATAAATGTCATCCATACAACTCCAGCGGTTAAATTAATGTCTTCTAAAGCGACTCGATCGCTTTTGGTGTGATAAAGACCAATATTTAAGTACTTTTTAACTATAATCCAACACTTTGATATAGGTTCACGAGAGGGTGGATTTCAAGCGGTCTCTCGTGTGACATTTTCATGTTGCCAAGATACAAAAGTAATCACGTTCTCCACTCGGTTGAGACATCCAGGATGAGCACAAAAACGCACCATTGTGAGTAAAGAAACAGAGAAATACAGATCTAAACCAAAACCAACCAAGCTACTGTACAGTGTTCCTCCTTCTCACTAGTAAACAGTGCTGCTCTTCCGGCTGTGACACACGTGCCTCAGTTCTCACGTGTTTCAAATGCCAGTGCGATTATGTCACACGCGGAGACTGCTTTTGACCGGAAGCATGATTTAGAGTAAAAAAAAAAAATTACTTAAATATTTATCTTTTTCACACCAGAAGTGATTTTTGACATTTTAGAAGGCATTAATTTAATAGGTGGTGTGGTACGGATGAAGTTTATGCTGACTGTCTGTGATTTTTGGAGATTCAGAAGAGAAATACATTTTTCTATTTTTCTTCAAATGTGTTCTGGTGAAGAAAGAAAGTCATACACAACTGGGATATCATGAGGGTGAGTAAATAATGAGAGAATTTTCATTTTTGGGTGAACTATCCTTTTAGTAAAGATAATTCTATATGAACATCAAGATAAGAGAACTTAATTACACAAGTTTTGGTGACGCTATTAATCAGTTTAATTGAGGGAACAAGTTTACTCAATCAATTGAGTAAAGTCAACTTATTAGGGTTTTCAGTGTATTATTGTTGAGACCGGAGGATAGAAGCAGAAATTTAGGACTGGACTGGACCTTTTGGATCTTAAAGTGAACACCCCTGATTTAGACAATTTATAACAGCTTACCAATGATAAAATGACCAACTTGAGATCAATGTACTTAAAAGTCTGTAAGACAAAAAGCATTTGATTGATCGAATAAGAAAGCCTTTCCCCGTTGCAATAAACATAAAATGATCACTAACACAATGCAGTAGCATCCCATCTCCACAGCTTTCTCATTGTCTTTCTGTAAACTGCGCTCTTGTATGTCCCGAGGGAAATCAGTTTAACATTACTGTCAGTGTCGTCCTTGGAGGGCCACGGAAACAGGCCCCTACCCATATGCAGATGGCTAATGCAATACTGCTAATTCACTCTCTGTGTCATGTGCGGTCCCCCGGCATGTCACTGGGGGAGAATGTTGGCCTGCAGGAAGTGAGGCACTTGTCACTGGGATGAATAATACAATAGAGGGGCATCTTGACATGATGTACTGCTCCATTCCCGATGCAGGTCTTTCTGCACTCACAGGAGAACGGGAGCTTTTCGAGATGGTTGCCGATGCCAGCATGGGGCCATGCTGTGTGTGTGTCGCTGATTGGAGATGGCACAACTTGGGGACATCTTTGAAAGTTACAAGAAAAGAAAAGGGCCCAGTGGTGTGTTACTCACACTCTACACTAGAGAATTCAGTGGTAATGAAAGCATGATGTTACAACCTACGGAGGGCGCTAGAGTACACCATTTGAGTTAAGATGCAAATCTTGCAGAACAGTTGATTTAGTTTGTACAGTACTGATAGCACGAAGACACATATATCCGCCTCCTTATAGCAAAGCAGAATTTCTGCCTTCCCTTGTCAAAACAAAACTCTACATGGTCTGTCGTCAGGTGAGGAGTTGCTCTCTACACACAAAAACAGTCTTAGAAGTCAGCTTATTGTGCTTTATTTGAAGAACTTGGTATTTATATGCTTATGAACTGGTAATATGCAATTATTACAAAAAGTTTATTGTCTTTTAGCCCTGAATTTAATTGATTTCTTTAAGCCTCTAGAAGTAATGACAATTTGATTGAGTAATCATTTAAAACTGTCTCTTTTTTTAACGTTTGTTCTGGCTTAAATGACAATCTTTGTAAACCAGAAAAAAAGACAAAGGCAAATTCTCATTTTTTATGTTTCATACTATAAAAATGTATGTAGTTTAAAGACTAAAAATTTGTATGACTCGGTTGGTGCACCTGAAAAATCTAACATAGCAAAGTTAACAATAACTTTCTTATTTGTTTTGGTATTTAATGCAATTCTTTTCAATGTTTTTTTTTTTTTTTTTTTTCTGATAAGTGAGCCACTTTGATCTGAATTAAATGTAAGGTGCTATATACATAACATGTTCTGTTATTACTATTGTTATCATCATTATTATAAGAATTTAGAAACCATACAATTAAAATAGCATTTTTTCTTTGAGAACAAAATATTTCACATTGTGTAAAAAAACACAAAAAAAGATACCTTGATATTGATTAACTGGTAAGTATAAAGGCAGCCTAAATTCTAAATCTAGACTAAGAAAAAGTCTAGAAAAGACTCAATCAATTGCAGGTGTGACTAAAGTAACAGTGGTCTTGTAGAGAAAGCTGTGAGGGTGTGAGCGTTCTGGGCATTTTGCGGAACTTTTGCTTTATTTAAGATGAAAAGGAGGATATGAAGCAGAAAGCATGCACCCCCAGCAGAGTGCTGCTCCTATACCATCATTTGATCTCATATTGTAATCCCAGGTGTTTTTAATAATTTATGGAATACGGCTTCTCGTTAAACAATAATTTATATGTGTCACAGAGAATAGCTTCTGCAGGGTGCACATGTAAATAATAAAGGCCAAAATGCTTGTGATGGAATCTGATAACAACAACAACAACAACAACAACAACAACAATAATAATAATAACAATAATAATAATAATGGTTTAGCACACACAGAGAATTTGACTATACTACCAGCATATTTATTAACTATATTAACACCTCATATTTAACACCTGAAAGATGATGCATTACAGGTCTCTTAAATACAGTTTATTACAGAGGTTATGTTAAACAAATTCAAAGCTTCCAAATACAAAGAGGTTTTTGAAATTGAGAACAAATCCACTGAAATGCCTTAAAAGAATATTCCAGGTTCAATACAAGTTAAGCTCAATCGACAGCATTTGTGGCATATATTGAGTACCAAACCCCCCAACACACACACACACACACACACACACACACACACACACACACACAAACACTTACAATGGAAGTGAATGGGGGCAATTTTTGGATGGTTTAAAGGCAGAAATGTGAAGCTTATAATTTTATAAAAGCACTTACATTAATTCTGTTTAAACATGTTTTTTAAATGAGCTGAAAAGTTGTTTTAATGATCATATTTACAGTCGTTTTAGGGTTTTAAGGTTTACAGTGTCATGTTGTCATGGCAACAATGTTAAAATTAGATATAAACAGAAAAGGTTAATCTGCGATTTTATCACACTAAAATCATGTTAACACACATGTAGTTTATGTAGCATGTGGCTATACTTTTGAAACTGTATTTCAACAGTTACGGCTAGGCCCCTATCACTTCCATTGTAAGTGTGTCAATGTAACCCAGATTGTTGCTTTTTTTAAGCTGAAATGATTTTTTGTGGTAATAAACATTATGCCACAAATGCTTTGATTGAACTTAACTTGTATTGAACCCAAAATATTCCTTTAAAATCAAATTTTGCAGGTGAGACTTTCTGCTACAGATCAAGTCAAGTTTATTTGTGAAATGTACAAATGGTGTACATAGCAGTGATATAAATCTACAGTACAACTACAAGCTCCAGAAAAAAGAAAATAGAGCTACTTTAGAAACAAAAAGTTAAAGTTGAAAAAGAAAGAAAACATGTTTTATATTTAAATATGTATTTAAAAAAACAAAAAACAGTGAAAATAGTGCAAAATGTCAAAAACTATGCAAAACAGGTATGCATATTTTAATACAATATGCTGCCATGCATGCCAGGAAAAATGCCAATCATTAATTGTAAGTCTGTTCACCATCTTTATGTTTGACAATGCACTCATAAAAGCTTTTGACAACATTATAAGAGCACACAACAATGTTCAACACTTACTGCATAGTGCTTGTTACACAAACAGCAGAAGTAGCATCAGATCACATCAATCCCTGCAATCAACACCGAGAGCTCTCACCATGTGTGTTTACAGAGAAGATGTAGATTGACTCTCACAGGAAGAGAGGCGTACAGGTAATCACGGTGTGGTGTCTCTCAGTACTTTCTCTTATTTCTTCTTTTCTTTTTCTCGTTCTCTTAAAAAAGCTGTTGATGTTTTTTCACAGCCTTTGTAGAGGATGGGAGATGTTCATGTGTTTGTAATTGTTTTCTTGATGTTCATTATAGCAGTGTAATGAACTTAGCTGCACCTCAACTTAAACAAAACAAACATAATTTTCATTTTTTTTAAATCAGTTTTTTAAATTGCACTTGTAATTTATTTTTAGTTTGTAACATTGGGGAACTGCTGTTATTGAAAAATAACAAAACTGTCATTATGTATATTTCAAGTACATGCTTGAAAATGTGTGTCCTCAGCTTGTTTTCAAAAGCCCCTCCAATTACAAAACAAAATTGGAGATATCGGAGAATTTGTATGACTCATAAAATATAGATTAGTATTTTGATACTGTCTGGTCTGGTTCATCATTTTGCTTCAAAGAAGATAAATGATGATGCCATTAAAAGTGAACTAATTAAGGAATGCTTCTTTTAAAAACTCATTAACTGCACCCTAATTTACATAATTATGCATATTAATTAAGTTTTAATGAATCCTAGCTTCAATCAAGTAATTTTCTGACTGTGAAACAATTTTGACGAATGGAAAAAAAGAACAATGCTTTGGAGTCTATTTTTTTTTTTTTTTTTTTTTACATCAAATAAAATAAAACTCAAACACCATCTTTGCTTTTTTGAAACATGACATTTATGTCTTGTTTATTGTCAGTTCCAATACATCAGCAGCACTATTGTATATTAACTACTTTGCAAAGAAATATTCAAGAGCATGTACTGATTAAGATATATACAGAGGAACTGGATGATTTTGTGCAATCTGAGTTTTACAAATTAAAGCTGTGCATGCATACAATATTTTGAAATGGAATAAATTCCATTTATTCGTGGCATTTAAATTGAAATAAAAAATGTAAATACTATAATTTAGGAAATTCATATTTTTTCATGTATTGTGAGCAATCATATCAAAAGAAGCTGTGTTACACATGTATTATACAAATGAAGACATAGATGCATCAATCATTTTCTGTCACACCTATGCAATAATTTCAAAAGAAGACATATCCTCTATGTAACCTGTACAAGAGTTTGATGTTAAAGTTGTTTTTAGCTCTCTTGATGCAGATTGCTGTTTGTGGCGGTTGTCTCTGCTGAGGTCAGAGGTTGTAAGGAAGCATGTAAATGAAGCAGGAAAGCAGATGCTTGTTAATTAGAGTAAAATGTGAGTGACAGAATTTGATGAGCAGTGCTACACGTGTCCCTGCCACACAACAGCTGTTGTTACCCGCCTCGCTGTGGACTCCGCTCTCCCAGAACCCCCGCGGGGTCGCTGTGCCAAGCCCAACCCTGAACCAGTGTGCCAATAAATAGGCTGCATACTAATAACAAAACATGCTGCAGAGTATGTCACATTATTCTTTCACCTTTGGTACTCACTTTATTTGTGATTACGTCTGTGACTATTGTGTGTGTGTGACAGTTTATACATTTGGCACAGTGTATGCAGAGCTCAACAATAAGGATGTTTTTTTGCTGGCCAGAAGTTTAGATTTGTACTTGTCCTTCAAACATTTTCAATGGCCCCCAACAAATATGATTAATAGCCATTTGGAGCAACATATTTATATATGTCAGAATTTTTATATATTTATAAACATGTTTTTTTTTAGTTTTTTTTTTTTATAAAAAGTATTTGTAACCGGTAAAGTCTCTGCTTAAGGGAAAGGAGGAGGCGGGAACCGGTTGAGCAGTCAATGTAAAATTTTTAATGGTATAAAGAAACTGAAACAGCGGCTGCTTGTGTCTCTCTTTCTAATTCAGTGCTGGGCGTGCATCCTCATGGCCCAGCCACGCCCTCCTCTTCGTCACACTAACTAACAATAAAAACCATGGCATACAGTATACTGCTAAACAATACTAATTTGTTGAAAATGTTCAATCCACTCTATTTAATGGTTCCAAGGCAAGCATAAATCCTGCTTGGAATTTCATCAATTCTCATCTTATCTCAACCTTATTTTCAGATTTATAAAATATTTACATCAGCACAATTTGACAACAACATTTAAATTTTTTATTTTTTTGGGACACATAACAGAAAACTAACAATTTACATTAAAGCTGAAGTACGAAACTTTTTCTGTGTTAAAATACTTTCTCCTATCCCAGCTTAATATGAAAAAGTAAGCCATTCATTGGTTAATATTCTTGGAAACTGTTAGCACTGTTTTTCTGTGGTGTTTGAAAAATGCTCTGCTTGTTTTGAGCAACCCGCTTAGACCTGCCCCAACAATGTTACTCAACCAGTGGCGTGAGTTGAGACTATCTCTTTGTTTGACCAACGGAACATGGGGGGCGTATTGAGAAATCTGTTTTGACAACATTGTTTATTTTTGCAATTCCGTTTGATGGTGCTAGTGGCACAGAAAATGACATACTTCAGCTTTAATGTTCCCTTTGTTAAAAGTTTATAAAGGGGCTCATTAATGACTAATAAGTAATTACGATATTACGATATGCATTATAAATAATTTATATGAAGTTATAGCAACATGCATAAAAAGAGTGACTTTCATGTCAAATGCTTAATAAATACTCTTATTTATATTATACTTATTTTAATCAAAAACATAAAATGCTCTAATCCAGGATTAATGTCACAATGTTGCAAAAATAAAATATTATAGTTAGTTTAAAAAGAGGCATTATGAGATTTTCTTCTCTTTGTTTTTATATTAATTACTGTAATTATAAAAACACATGAATGTGCAACAATGCTGCACTGACCTGATTAGGCAAGTTCGTTCCATCAACTTGCCCCAAACTCCGGTCATCCTTGTTGATGAGCCCTGATATGTGTACCTGACTCTATATGTAATCTATGTTTTTGTTTTGATGTTTGTCTCAGTTTATAATTATAGTTAAAAGTTAAAAAAATAAAATAAAATATGAATACATAGATAGCATAAACTTTTGTTTTCATGTTTGCAGTTTTAAAAGAGTACTCACAGACATACACATGTCAATAGTCATTAAGCTAATTGCTTAACACAAGTTTCCAAAGTGCCTCCAAATGAATTGCCATATTTTACTCAGTTCAATAACAACAGAAACTTTCTTAAAGAAAGAGAAAAGGAATCACTGTATGATGATCCTGAGGGTTAGAGCGCACAGATGCTCCATGCTTGCCTCCTTTGAAGCATTTAAATAGGCCAGGCGTGTCTGTCAGTCCTTTTCGCCCCCATCCCACCCCCCCACCCCCGGGACTTAAGGTGTTTCAACAATAACGTACCGCAGGAGAGAAAAAAAAGAAACACCTTTTTCTTCTGCTGAAATCCCATCAGATTGCACCATAGGTATCAAACACTAAAAGAGCAGAGGAGAAATAAACCCAAACGCTTACCTGATGAATAATTTGAATGAAGAAATGAAGCCATGTGAAATGATGGAGCATGGCACAAAAAGAAGAATAAGACTGGATACAATTAGGACACCAAACAGAACAGCTTAAAGCCTCTCCACTGAGTTCTCTGCATGTATTTGTGTCTTATTGAGAGGAAAATCTGGAGGGCACCACTTCGATAATGAAAAATAAAATGCATTCAGATTCAGATCATGGTTTTGTTTTGTTTATAGATTTAACACAGTGTTCCCACACCTTTCAATCAATTAAAGCAATAGTTCACCCAAAATGTACAATTCTCTCATCATTTACTCATCCTCATGCCATCAAAAAGCTTCACACCTGCACTGTGTTCCAACAGAGTCCAGATGTCAAGATTTATAGTGAATAAGTACTTTTGGTACCTCGAGATACCATACATGCCTGAATTCAGGGACGTAGATAGTGGGGTAAAAGGTGGAAAAGATTCTAGGAGCCCAAATGTCCAGGGGGCCCCACAACAAATTCTAAACTGTGTTTTTTTTAACAGGAAAGGGGCCCAGAGCAATATACAGTCAGGGGGCCAAGATTACCTTGCTTCGGCCCTGCCTGAATTACCTAGAGAGAGCACACCTTTAACAGAGAACACTCATCTCACATGTAGTAAAGGTAGTAAAAGTAAAATGAGAGATACATGTAATTAAGTTAGGGATAATGCACAGTCAATAGGCCAATGTCGCAAAGCTAACACTGACGGGGTGATCAGGACCCCACAGCAGAACCCTGAAGGGTTTTATTTCACGATAATCACTGGTTAATGGTACAATATCTAGCTTATTACATGGATGCTTGCCAAATTTATAAATTAATGGACATGAAATACTGATTTGATTTGAAATCATTTTATTATGAGAGATGAAAGAGACTCTGGAGTGCATTACAAAAAAGTCTGAGACCACAAATTAAAATTCTCCTTAAAATTTTCTTCTAATTTATATATTTTTTCATGAAGTTATATTTAATTATAAAATCAGCAAAGTCATTTTAGGAAAATGTTGCATAAATGTTTTTTACATAAATTTCTTAGTATTTAACATGTCTCTCTTTTTCAAATGAAAACAAGAAAATGTGATCTTCCATTCCAGGCTCAGAATGGCCATCGTGAACACCTGGCCTGTCTTGCTTCTGATTTGACCCCCAGTTTTTATTTTTACTTTATTATTATTATTTTAATTTATTGTCTGCACAATGCAGAATCTACTTATTAAATGTGTGAATAATTATTGGTTGTCTGGTTGCGGTTTTATTTCCAGAATACAATTGCGTTCTGGGTTTTGCATTCTTTTATACTGAGATATCCCTGTTTGAGGATACCATACAAATGAATGGGGAGTGTCGTAAACTGACCTGTCGCAAAACTGTCCTTGATTTCTCTTATAGTAACCTCCACATATAGTTTACTCCAAAAGGTTTGCTTAGTGTTAAACAAGTTGAAGATTAGCAGACTGGCGGTCAGTTTATTAAGTAACGAGCTGTTTTTTCACGGCCTCTAGTCTCCTTGTCAGTGTGCCGCCCTGTTACGCTAAACTTGAAGTCTCTCCCTTGGTGAAGGAGTTCTGAAATATCGCCACCTACTGTTTCAGCCATGCTCTACATCCGTGGTATTAAACACACTGCCACAGGAAGAGATATCCAATCCATATACTGTGGCATTCAGAAACTTGGTCTTGCACATATTTTTGTCAGAAACTGTATCTGTGAGTGACACTGTCACAGGGCAACCCAGTCAATTCCCCCCATTCACGGCAATGATGACAACATTCTTCTAAAAATCTGTGTTTGTGTTTAGCTGAAGAAATAAAGTCATACATATGTGGGATAGCATGAGTTTGTTTTTGTTTTATGATGCTTTATAATGCATTAAAGGGTTAATTCACCCCAAAATGAAAATTCTCTATGATTTACTCACCCTCATGCCATCCCAGATGTGTATGACTTTCTTTATTCTGCTGAACACAATCGAAGATTTTTAGAAGAATTTCTCAGCTCTTTAGGTCCATAAAATGTAAGTGAATGGGTGCCAAAATTTTGAAGCTCCAAAATCCACATAAGAGCATGACTCTGTTGGTAAAATCATCATGGTTACTTGTGTAACCTCCGTTCCCTGATGGAGGGAACGAGACATTGTGTCGATGTAGTGACACTAGGGGTCACACTTGGGAGCCCAAGACACCTCTGGTCTTTGATAAAAGGCCAATGAAAATTGGTGAGTGGTATTTGCATGCCACTCCCCCGGACATACGGGTATAAAAGGAGCTGGTATGCAACCACTCATTCAGGTTTTATGCTGAGGAGCCGAGACAAGGTCCGGCCATTTCAGCGGGTAGTTCAGTGTTGTGGCAGGAGGGAAACAACGTCTCGTTCCCTCCATCAGGGAACGGAGGTTACACAAGTAACCATGACGTTCCCTATCTGTCACTCACTCAACTTGTGTCGATGTAGTGACACTAGGGGTCCCTATATGAAAAGCCACAACTGGCTGAACTGTGTTACGTGAATTGGCGGTGTGTGGTGGGCAGACCACTGTTTGCCTCATAGCCAGCACACCAGGTCGACACGTAACCTCCCCCAACATAGTTATGAGTGTCGAATGGCCCTTTGGGGACAAGTTGACTTCCCAAAAGATAGAGACAGGCTAACCCAGTCGTGGCCTCTTTTCCCCTTCTCTTTTTCCACTCCCTAAAAAAGAAGGGGGATTATCCGACTGGGCCGCCAGGTCTAGTCGGGGGGTGTCCCTCCCAAGGGGAAGACACCGCGGAGACCACACCTCGCCCAAAGGGGGGGGGGGAGGGGGGGATATTTAAGTGGACTTTCCGACCATGTGGAGAGTCTTCAAGGTAGATCCTACCCAACGGGGGAGGAGTTACTACAAACATGGAGACTGGGGCAGAGTGGCTCTGCCCAAGGAAGATGCAGTTTGCCAACAGGGAAATGAATTAGCAGAAGATATATATATCGCATGGGGTTAGCCTTACAGGGAACCGCCACATGCGGAGCACCTACCCCAGAACAGGACTCTAAGTTAGCACGTGTACTGGGCTGGCAGCGAGTCTCTCCGAAAACTCGACTGCCACAGGGCTCGGAGGAAGTCAACCAGGGAACAAAGTTTGTGAACACTACTGGGAATTAATGGTGCACGTCTTCAGCTCAAAAAGAGGTGGAAGGCGCTATGTGCAAGCGATACACCCGGCCGGCTATCCCGGGCTTATCCGCTTGTGTTGCGTGCCACTACCTGGGACGAAACCGGTTCCACCCGGAGGTTGTAGAACCTTGCAAAGGTGTTGGGTGTTGCCCAGCCTGCTGCTCTGCAAATGTCTGTTAGAGAGCTGCTCAGAGATCCTAAAGCTCTGTGTGCGATCCAAATAGATGCGTAAAGCGCACACCGGACACAGCAATGACAGAGCTGGGTCTGCCTCCTCCTGGGGCAGCACTTGCAGGTTCACAACCTGGTCCCTAAAAGGGGTCGTGGGAACCTTGGGCACATAGCCCGGTCAGGGTCTCAGGATCACGTGAGAGTAGCCCGGACCGAACTCCAGGAACGTTTCGCTGACAGAGAATGCTTGCAGGTCTCCTACCCTCTTGATGGAAGTGAGCACAGTCAGGAGGGCAGTCTTTAAGGAGAGTGCCTTAAGCTTGGCTGACTGCAAAGGCTCAAAGAGGGCTTTCTGTAGACCCTGAAGAACTACAGAGAGGTCCCATGAGGGAACGAGGCGCGGTCTGGGGGGATTCAGCTTCCTGGCGCCTCTTAGGAACCTCATAATCAGGTCGTGCTTCCCTAAGGACTTACCGTCGACTGCGTTGTGGTGTGCTGCTATGGCGGCAACGTACACCTTCAAGATGGAAGGGGACAGCCTCCCTTCCAACCTCTCCTGCAGGAAGCACCGATACGACTGCGCATCACTGGGGGTCTTCCCATCGGGAAGAACACCACTTAGCGAACAGACGCCACTTAAAGGCATACAGGCGCCTCTTAGAGGGGGCCCTAGCCTGAGTGATCGTGTCTACCACCGCTTAGGTCTTCCGCATCCTGTCCAGGGGCCAGACATGGAGATTCCAGAGGTCTCGAGGAGCGTGAGGTCCGAGAACCATGTCTGGGTGGGCTAGTAGGGTGCAACCAGGATGACCTGCTCCTCGTCCTCCCTGACCTTGCACAGGGTCTGTGCAAGTAGGCTCACTGGGGGAAACGCATATTTGCGCATGCCAGGGGGCCAGCTGTGTACCAGCGTGTTTATGCCAAGAGGGGCCTCTGTCAGGGCATACCAGAGCTGGCAGTGGGGAGGATTCTTGGGAGGTGAACAGGTGCACCTCTGCCTGTCCGAATCGACTCCAAATCAGCTTGACCACCTGAGGGTGGAGGCCGAAAAGGAGGACCATGTACTGATATGCCTGACCCTCGAATGCAAACCGCAGGAAGGGTCTGTGTTGAGGAAGGATCGAGACGTGGAAGTACACGTCCTTCAGGTCTACCGTCCCGAACCAATCTTGATGCCGGACGCTCGCCAGAATGCATTTTTGCATCAGCTTTGGCTTTGAGAGGCGGCGTGAGCCCAGGAACCAATCATCAAGCCGCGAGGGTTCAGGGAAGAGCGGAGGGTTCAACCCTAGCCGACGCTCACGGCTGCCCGGGAAAGCATGTCGTCATCTCCGTGTCAGCCTGTGACTGGGCAATCGTCCCCGAAAGGAGGAGCCCAGCTGAGGCTTCCGCATCCGACTGGATGAGTCCGCTCTCTGATGCTGCGCTCGAGAGCACATCACTTTCGCAGGCTCCGAATAAGAGGTCGAACTCACCGTGAGACGAGCCGGTGGACTCATCCGGAAGCCCGATCGGGGCAGACAAGCGTGCTGGGGAATGGGAGGTCCGCGGGGGGATATCCGGCGGAGGTGGTCCCATTGGGGTCCCCAAATCGCCCCCAGTGCTAGCCGCGCTGGCCTCATATCTGTGGGTAAAAGGACCGAGGCAGGGAGCCTCTGGAGTGGCTTGCTTTCTTACGAAGGCGAGCCGCGACCGCATCATTGCCATGGACATGTCCTCGCAATGAGTACATGACCATCCACGAATGCTGTCTCCGCGTGAGCAGTGCCCAGACAGGAAAGACAGTGATCATGACCGTCAGAAGGCGAGAGATAACAAGCACAACCAGGAATAACACACAATTGGAAAGGCATCTTTAAAAAGACGCATCTTTAAAAAGACGTTCCATGTGTGCCGCTCTTTTAGAGAAATATACTCTTTTAGAGAAATATACTCTTACTTCTGCCGAAGCGCCCAGGGGCATTCTCTGCAGAGCACCAGTGCAGAGGAGGGAGAAGCCACTGAAATGCGCCGTCAAATCCAGCAGAGGTGAATGAACAGTCGTGGGAATTCAGCTCAGTGAGCATGACCGTTCGGCTCCGAAGAGAAAATCTGAATGAGTGGTTGCATACCAGCTCCTTTTATACCCGTATGTCCGGGGGAGTGGCATGCAAATACCACTCGCCAATTTTCATTGGCCTTTTATCAAAGACCAGAGGTGTCTCGGGCTCCCAAGAGTGACCCCTAGTGTCACTACATTGACACAACGTCGAGTGAGTGACAGATAGGGAACCATATGTTCTGAAGCTATTTGATAAGTGTGGGTGAGAAACAGATCAATATTTAAGTACTTTTTTACTATAAATTCTCCTCCCTGCTCAGTCAATTTCCACTTTACTTTCACTTTCTCTTTCTTCTTCTTCTGTTTATGGGCAAGGAGGAGAATTTATGACAAAAAAATACTTAAATATTGATCTCACCCACACCTATCATATCGTGTCTGAACACATTGGTTGGATTTAACCACTGGAGTCATATGGATTACTTTTATGCTCCCTTTTTGTGGATTTCAAAATTTTGGCACCCATTCACTTGCATTGTGAATACCAACAGAGCTGAAATATTCTTCTGAATATCTTAATTTGTGTTCTGTAGAAGAAAGAAAGTCATACATATAAGGGATGGCATGAATGTGAGTAAATCATGAGATCATTTTCATTTATGGGTGAACTATTCATTTAAAACAGATTTGATGCTGCCAGAGTTTGACTGAGAATCACACCAGTAGGCTAATTAAAATTATTTGTATTGTTTATTATTATTATTATTGTTGTTATTATTCAGGCCTTACTTTGTGATAATGCTTGGTTGAAGATACATTTAAATAGTAAGGATATACTGAAATACTGTACATTACTTTATATACAGTTTACTATGTTTATGTTTTCTATACTGATCAGTGAAATTAAGGCCATAATTCACTTATATAATAGTTCAGATGTAAGGAAGCTGGGATAAACTTTAAAGTTAGGAACAACTGAAGTACATAAAAAAGGAACAAATCACTTTCCAAACATTTTTATTAGGCTACTCTTAAAAGTAATGTAAATTATGTGTGTTTTTTTTTAAAGATACAGTATGTTGTCGAATCAAATCTATTGTGGGGTATGGGGAGGCATAGATGAGTGTGAGACTCCTGGCCTGAAATTTTCCCCAGTCCTGCCCTGTTTTATCAAAAGGAATTAATGGCCAAATTACTCAAAATTAAATAACTATTCAAATAAATAATTGAATACACAATGAAAAATTATGAAATTAATAATTAAATTTCTAAATAAATCAATAAATGTCCTTTGTATTTCATTTTAGCACTAGTTTGCATCCATTTTCATTTAAGCATACGCTGTGTTGTTTGTGTCATTTTCATGGTTATAGCAATAGGCACATCACTCATTTCCCTTACATTTTCTATATGGGTTAAAATTAAGTGATATCTTTCATCTTCAAGAGTTAACCAGTAATCTCTTATTGTACCAAGCTCAGCCATAGATGCTTTGTGAAACAACGTGACTAAACTAACTGACCAGAAAGACCAAATAAGTAAATGTTTATGAGTGACATGCTGATAACTGTAACCCTGAAAATGAAAATACCTGAAGCTCATGATTAAATAAAAAATCAACCCAAAGATACTGCTAAAATGAAAATGGATGCTAATTTGTGCTAATATGAAATACAATGGATATTTATTGATTTATTTAGTGATTTAATGATTAATTTAATGATTTTAGAGTTTATTTAATGATTTCATTATGTATTTAATGATTTAATTAAATATAATAAGTTAATTTTTAGTTTTTTGGACCACTACAATCTTCACTCGAAATCTCAGACTTTTGATATATACCACACTGTTTGTTTGTTTATTTATTTTGGTTTCACAATTTTATTTTGTCGTAGTACATTTTATCTTATATATATCAAATCTGTAAATTAATTTGATATATATATATATATATTTTATAATGACAGTTTTTCTGAATTGCTGAAACACTAAACCCCATTCTCTGAACCAAATGCTCAGTGGCCTAAACCCATTTGTCGAATCAATCACTCTTTTTGCAAAACTCTAAACACATTCTCACTCACTAAATCACATTTTGCACTGTGATGCACTTGTGTTGCAAAATGGAAAACATGGGCAGCAAAAGTTAAACACAACTACAGCACAGTTGTCATCGTTTACACACAACGACTAATGATGTGAAAACGTGATGCTGAGGCAGAATGAATCTCTCAATGACTTTGATTTTGCAGTTGCACCAACTTTTTGAGTTTACTGTAATGTGTTTTTCAATTAGAGTGTTCTTTGTTCTTTGGGGTTTCGCAGTTGGACTGCTGCATTTTTACAGTATGCAAGAGCTGAATATACAGACATTCAATACTGTATTACAGTATACAATATATTCACTGTACTGCTCTAAGTTGTGATTACTATAGTTTTTTTGACAGTAATTGCAAAATGCACTTACTATATACAATAAAAAAATAAATATTTTTGTAACTACATGCCCTGGACTCTGTGTTCTCCATTTTCTGATTTAGTGTCTAACGAATGCTCTGTAGTGTTTATATATTGCCTGGCTGTGTGTATGATCTGAAAGCATTGTCTGATTTTGAGCACAGATGAAATGGTTTTGAGGCGATTGTTTGATTTTGCCAGAAGATTCAGGGGTTTTGTGAATGTAGTTTGAAGATTTGGTTTTGTGTTCAAAGTTGTGAGAATATGGGTGAAGGTTTCAAGAAATGTGTTTAGCAATTCAGAAAATCTGTAAATTAATTTGATTGGTATTTAATTTCATGAAAAGAAATATGTTTGAAAGATCACCAATCTATTTCAAACATTGTACAATGTTATTGACATTTTCATTTACAATGACACCATGACACATGTTATTCTTTAAATGGAACTATCACCCAGCTGGGTCTCTGAGGAACAGGTCTTCTAACACTTCCTGTGGTTTTGAGGAAGTATTTGGAGGAAAACATTCCTCAGAGCTTTGACAAAAGAGGAAAGAGAGAGAGAGAGAGAGAGAGAGAACAAGAAGGCTATATCTTTGAAAACCAAAACAGGAAGCAGGGCCTTGTTTTGCGAATGCAGTGGCACTTCTCCAGATGACAAATATGTCAGCGCCTAAAGCCCTGTGGCACAATTATGCCACCACTGCTCTGAGTGCGAGCAAATGGAAGAATTAGAGATAAAGAAAAGGAGAAGGGGTGAGGGGCGTGTGGGGTAAGGGTGCTGATTTGGTGTGAGTAAAGTCATCACACCCCTTGGCTTATGCTGAGAGACAGCCCAGGAGATGCAGTTTGCTCCTATAACAAATCATTCCTCCATTTGTGAATACGACGTTCCAGCTAAATCCACGGGGCATGTGCCTCCCCTGGCAATGCAACTTTCTCAGGGACCTGATAAAATGCAATCTCCACTAGCATCATGCATAATGTTTACAATTAAATTAGATGTTGTTTGTACACAATTAAAACTAGTTTAAAGTCTGGAAATACAAAAGCATGATAGACCAAAGACGAAAAATTTGTTGAAGTTCACTGAATCGCTGGCACATTTTTTTTGGGGGGGTATCGATTTAATGTTTTCCTCATCACTTCCATTGGTTCCAGAGTCATTTGTTTGTTTGGCAGTCATCTGTATTCTGATAAACAATAGAAGTAAAGCACTGGGGACCCAACAAGGCGTAAGACAGAGAGAGAGAGAGAGAGAGAGAAGATACAGTATATGCCCTGCATTCGACTACAACTAGGTCAAACTGACACAGGGAACAAAACAGAAAAGGCTGAGAGTTTGTAGGAATCTTTTCAAGGAAAACAAACTTGTCGCTCACTTGACACTCTGTTTTGCTTCCAAAGGAGAGAATAATGAAAAAAACAGCAGAATCTCCATTGCAAATCAGCGTTGGCATTGTGAAGTTCTCTGTTTGAAATGCACATCAAATCAGCCAAAAAAAAGAAAAGAAAAAAAAAAAAAAACTCATCGTTGACATCTGGGGACATATGAATCTGCAGTCCTTTGTTTAAATTTGAGTGGGTTGTATTGGAAGACATTCTAGAGAATCACATTCATAAAACATAAACATGACTGCTGTATCTCTTTAAGATCCATCATAAATACATATATTGCTAGAAGAACATGCAGAAAGTTTTTTGGAGGAATTGTGCTGGGAGAACACTGGATAGCCATCCACTAAAGATTGTATAAGACTAAAATAATAGACTTGCACTAGGTCTTTGCACAGAAACCTAGTGATTTGACCTGCATGAGATTTGTTCATGAGCCTTTTAATGCAAAGGTTTTCAAATGGGGGTCCGTAGACCTTGGAGGTCCATGAAGGTACTAAAGGAGTCGATAAGCTGATAAATAAAACATGTAGAACTGTCTATAAAATCAATTAAATTCACGTTCAAATGTTTCAATAATATTTAAATTGAGAAATTAGGTAACACTTATTAACAAACATTTTAAACATTACAATGCTTTACAGATGAATAGTTTAATAAACGTTCCATATCTATCCACATTAAATTAACTATATTAGTTATATTAGTTATTAGTTATTTCATTATTTGTATTATTTTTCAGCAAAGATTGATACATACGATTAATTTGATTAATTAATCTGCATATGCAGATTAAATAATCAAATTAATTGTATAGATCAATCTTTGCTGAGAAATAATACAAATAAAATTAATTCAACGTATAATATAGAAAAGCAAATTAAAAGTCAATACTAGATATTGTTTGCATTATTTTCATTGATCATGATTCCAGCAATTTTTACAGCAATTCATTCTGCAACTGAGTTGGTCAATCAGTTAAAAAGTTAAAAAGGCTGGGTCTAAATGCAGTCAAACGCATCTCATGTGGTTGTTGCACATCACTGGTTGCTGCATTTTTCAGCTCCACAAACGCTATGTTTTTAGGACATAATATCTAATTAAATGTGGTTTGAAACTTCAAAAAACATGTCTTGAAACCCCTGCACTTGGAGTTGTGCTCAGTCAAGCTCTCTTTTAAAGTGTTGTGCTGTGTGAGATTCCTTTACAACTTTTGCTGCCTGCTCTCTATGATTTGTTGCCCGCACAAATCCGTGTTACCTGTACAGCTGGAGTTGCACTGACTTCCCCCTGCTGACTATGACTGGCATAAACATATTTAGTAGGAAAATTCCTTATTATGGAATTTACATACGGTCAGGGGGCATGATTAATTGTATAAATTTTTTTAACACAATATTTGTATATAAATTGTCACACTTAACCTGTTAAATTGACAGCCTTATTTGAATCATTGTGATGAATCAGTAGGTCTTTGCGAATCCACCTCTGTCACAAAACTGGTTCAAAACTGGGCCTACTAGGACCTACTGGGAGAAGTGTTAATGTTTGTAAAAACAAGTGATGGCTCAACCCACAGAAGCACGTAAGTGCAAGGTGGTATTTATTTACAGTGCCTCAAGAGAAGCAGCAGAATCCAGTCGTGAGGTAAAAATATACATTCAAGTGCACAGTCCACACACACACACACACACACACACAAAAACAAAGTAACAAAAGAAATATGAACAACAAAGAAAAGTTGAAAAATGTATATACAAATATACATCCAAACAAAGGAGTATCCAACATATACCCACTTTGAAATAGCTCATGGCACCACTGCTGAACGCTTGCCAGGCTTGTCAAAAAAATGGAAATGTAGCATGGATGAGGTGTATGTGTTGCCAGTGCTGCCGTTCCCGGCAGTGACGATCACTTCATCACATCACCTTCCCCTTCTCCAAGCCGCCTACTGTCCAGGTGTCTGGACAGGTAGTCGGCCACTAGGTTCTGTCTCCCAGGGTGATGTTGTACCTTAAAGGTGTAGGGTTGGAGAGCCAGGTACCATCTCGTCACTCGGTCCATCTCTAGGTCGAAATCCCTCCCCAGGATGTAGTACTGGAGAGATTAGAGGGACCACTTGATAGCGAGACATTCTTTCTCGATCGTCGAATACCTGGTGTCAAAAGTCTGGGCTTTGTAGGACTGGGCTGGAGCACATCATTTCTTTCAAGATAAAAGGCTGCCTCACAGTCCTCGGTCCATACCACAGGTTTTTTTTTCCAGTTTTACCTAGTAAATTCGTCAGGGTGTTGCAATCGTGACGAATTCAGGGATGAATCTGCGGTAAAAGCCCACTAGGCCCAGGCAGGATCTCACCTCCTTCTTCGTCCTGGGTCGGGGACTGTGTCTAATTGCTTCCACCTTGTTGACCTGGGGTCGCAGCTCACTATTTCCCAGATGATACCCTAGGTAGCTGGTCTCTTGCCATGCCCACTCGCAGTTCACCACATTCAAGGTCAAGCCTGCTGCTTGTATCTTCTCCAGAGTTTGCTGCAGATGTTTCAGGTGGTCTGCCCAGGTGTCGCTGTAGATAACCACATCGTCCAGGTAAGCAGTAGACCACTCTTCACAGCCTCAGAGAACTCGGTCCATCAACCTATGGAAGGTAGCAGGTGCTCCATGCAGTCCGAAGGGTAGGACCATAAATTGGAATAGTCCTATACGGCATCCTGAAGTCTTGTGCAGGGCCTGGAGGCAGGATCAAGGGGCACCTGCCAATATCCCTTACACAGGTCCAGGGTGGTGATGAACCGGGCCTGTCCTATCCTCTCCAGAAGGTCATCAATCCTCGGCATAGGGTAGGTATCGAACTTTGACTCCTACCGGGTTGCTCCTTCCATTCTTTCAGCAAGTTGACATGGTATGTTTGATGGGAATTTCCCTTGTCAGTGTGGTGAATCTCGTATGTTACTGAACCCATCTTCCTCACAACTGTGTATGGCTCCTGCCACTTATTACTGGAGGTTGGTAACAATAGCAGCACCTTCGCATATTGATCATACCACTTCTTTTGTGCTTCTTGCACCTGCTGCAGGTTTTCTCTCACCGGTTCTCTGTATCACTCGAGCCGATCCCTCATCGCCAAGACGAACTTGATGATGCTCCTCTGCTCTGTACGGGTCGTAGAGGTCTCCCACTCCTTCTGCAGCAGGTCCAATGGTCCTTGGGCTTGCCAGCCATACAGGAGCTCAAAGGGTGAGAATCTGGTCGAGGCTTGAGGTACTTCCCTGTAAGCGAACAGCAGAAATGGTAGCCATTTGTCCCAGTCACATCCCTTGTCAGCGACAAACTTCTGCAGCATGGATTTCAGGGTCTGACTGAACCTCTCCACCAGTCCATCAGTCTGTGGGTGGTAAGGGCTGGTTTTCAGAGCCATGCTTCCCAGTTGCTGGTGGAGCTGCTTCAACAGATGTGAGGTGAAATTTGTCTCCTGATCTGTCAATATCTCCTCTGGGATGCCTACCCTGGAGAAAAGATGGATAAAGGCATGGATGATCTTGGGCGTGGTGATGGTTCGGAGAGGGAAAGCTTCAGGGTATCTTGTAGCGTATTCACAGAAGACCAAGATGTATCGATGTCCCCCACTGCTCTTCTCAAGTGGCCCCACAATGTCCATGGTGATGCGACGGAAAGGAGCAGAGATAATGGGCAATCGATGTAGGGGTGCTCTGCCACGCTGCACTGATTTTTGACAGGTGGGACATGTGGTGCAATATGTCTGGACATCAGTATACATGGTTGGCCAGTAAAAGCGTGAACTGATGCATGTGTATGTTTTCTGCTGAGCCATGTGGCCCACCCATAGGACTGTGTGTGCTATGTGCAAAACTAGGGGACAACATGACAGGGGAACAACCAAATGTGTAACATCTCCAGTTTTCACATACAACACATCATACATAATAACATATTGTTCATCACAAAAATTAGGCCCATTTTTACACTGTGCTTTAGCAAACAATGGCATCAATGTCTCATCTTCTTTTTGTAGTTTACCAATGTCTTCTGGGATCCACCAGCCATTGACTTCAAGACCCGCTGTTGAAGACTCAGGGACTGGAGTGCCCAGATACTTCGCCAAACGTGACTGTAAATATGTTTTTCTAGGGCCTTTGGTCCCGCCCTGCAACAGACTATTGTCAAAGTCTGACAGTGGCTGCAGACCTGCCATGGCTTGGGCCCTGGTCACAGCAGGAAATTACATCTCATCTTTAGAATAGGCGGAATCAGAGTCACAGTTCATGTTAGCACTCACCAGATCACATAGTGCAGGTAAGTCCCTTTCCAGTATCATGTCGGTGGGTAAGTGGTCAACTACAGCAACATTCAAGTACATCTGATACTGCACACATACAACTGTGCCTGGACCAAACTCCAGGCACGTTTCGCTGACAGAGAACGCTTGCAGGTCACCTACCCTCTTGATGGAAGTGAGCGCAGTCAGGAGGGCAGTCTTCAAGAAGAGTGCCTTAAGCTCGGCTGACTGCAAAGGCTCAAAGGGGGCTCTCTGTAGACCCTGAAGAACTACAGAGGTCCGATGAGGGAACGAGGCATGGCCTGGAGGGATTCAGCCTCCTGGCGCCTCTTAGGAAACTGATGATCAGGTCGTGCTTCCCTAAGGACTTACCGTCGACTGCGTCGTGGTGTGCTGCTATGGCAGCAACGTACACCTTCAAGGTGGAAGGGGACAGCCTCCCTTCCAACCTCTCTTGCAGGAAGGAAAGCACTGATCTGACTGCGCATCTCTGGGGGTCTTCCTGACAGGAAGAACACCACTTAGCGAACAGACGCCACTTAAAGGCATACAGGCGCCTCATAGAGGGAGCCCTAGCCTGAGTGATCGTGTCTACCATCGCAGGTGGGAGACAGCTTAGGTCTTCCACGCCCCGTCCAGGGGCCAGACATGGAGATTCCAGAGGTCTGGGTGCGGGTGCCGGATGGTGCCCCTTCCCTGAGAAAGAAGGTCCTTCCTCAGGGGAATTTGCCAGGGGGGAGCTGTCGCGAGGAGCATGAGGTCCGAGCACTATGTCTGGGCGGGCCAGTAGGGTGCTACCAGGACGACCTGCTCCTCGTCCTCCCTGACCTTGCACAGGGTCTGTGCAAGCAGGCTCACTGGGGGAAACGCATATTTGTGCATGCCAGGGGGCCAGCTGTGTGCCAGCGTGTCTATGCCGAGGGAGTCCTCGGTCAGGGCATACCAGAGTGGGCAGTGGAGAGGATTCTTGGGAGGCGAACAGGTGCACCTGTGCCTGTTGAATCGACTCCAAATCAGCTGGACCACCTGAAGGTGGAGTCTCCACTCTCCCCCGAGGGTAACCTGTTGTGACGGCGCATCCGCAGTAGTGTTGAGGTTGCCCGGGATGTGAGTGGCTTGCAGCGACTTGAGGTGTTGCTGCTGACTCCAGAGGAGGAGACGGTGGGCGAGTTGTGACATACAACGAGAGCGCAAACCACCTTGGCGGTTGACATATGCTACCATTGTCATGTTGTCTGTCTGAACTAACACGTGCTTGCCCTGAATCAATGGCTGAAACCTCCGCAGGGTGAGCTGAATTGCCAACAACTCGAGGCAGTTGATGTGCCAATGCAGTCACTGACCTGTTGGGTGCCCGTTGCAAATGGCGCCCCAGCCCATTTTGGAGGCATCTGTCATGACCACGACGTGCCTGGGGACCAGTTCTAGAGGAACACCTGCCCGTAGGAACAAGAGGTCAGTCCAAGGGCTGAAAAGATGGTGACAGACCAACGTGATGGCCACGCGGTGTGTCCTGTGGCGCCATGGCCATCTCGGGACTCGAGTCTGGAGCCAGTGCTGAAGCGGCCTCATATGCATCAACCCGAGTGGGGTGGCCACTGCCGATGATGCCATATGCCCCAGGAGCCTCTGAAGAAGTTTCAGTGGAACCGCTGTTCCCTGTTTGAACGCCTTCAAACAGGCCAGCACCGACTGGGCACGCTTGATCGTAAGGCACGCCGTCGAGGAGACTGAGTCCAGCTCCAAACCGAGAAAAGAGATGCTCTGAACAGGGAGGAGCTTGCTCTTTTCCCAGTTGACCCGAAGCCCTAGTTGGCTGAGGTGTGAGAGCACCAGGTCCCTGTGTGCGCACAACACGTCTCGAGAGTGAGCTAGGATTAGCCAGTCGTCGAGATAGTTGAGAACGCGAATGCCCACCTCCCTTAACGGGGCAAGGGCAGCCTCGGCGACCTTCGTAAAGATGAGAGGAGACAGGGACAGGCCGAAAGGGAGGACTTTGTACTGATACGCCTGACCCTCGAACGCGAACCGCAGGAAGGGTCTGTGTCGAGGAAGGATTGAGCTGGAGCGCCAAACCTGCCAAATGGAGTGGTGGACGGTGGTCATGATGACGGCCGTACACACCGGATACGTGACCCAGGGAACAAGGAAACCGCTCTTGCTGAGCTCTTGAGTACTGCAGCCACTTGGGCATGCAGCGCAATTAAATGCAAAAGGTAAAAAAAAGATGAAGATCTGCTTACCAGCTCCAGAGCAGCGGGTTTCATTGTCCCTGGGTCGCCCGTCTCAAGGGTGCTTTGAAGCGTTTCACGGGTTCTGGGCGGCCGCGAGACGGGTGGCGTCTGCTTCCTGCAGTGGGCTCCACGCCAGGGCCGGGCCGAAGGGGCGGGCTGTGGCGGAGCCGGTGCAGTCACCGCAGGGGGACGCCCTTGGCGATGAGTAGACGGGGTGCGGGATCTTGAGCCGTGCTGGGGCAGGATATGCTGGCTAGCATCCATCTACTGCTCTACCATCGAGAACTGCTGGGCAAAGTCCTTGACGGTGTCGCCGAATAGGCCTGCCTGGGAAATGGGGGCAGCAAGGAATCGTGTCTTGTCGGCCTCACCCATCTCGACCAGGTTGAGCCAAAGGTGGCGCTCCTGGACCACTAGTGTGGCCATCGTCCGCCCGAGAGACCGCGCCGTGACCTCTGTCCTTTGGAGAGTGAGGTCGGTCGCCGAGCGCAGTTCCTGCATCAATCCCAAACCCTCGTGCAGTTCCTTTAGCGCATTGGCGGACTTGCAGGAGAGCCATGGTGTGCAGGGCAGAGGCGGCTTGTCCAGCAGCACCATAGGCCTTGGCCGTCAGAGACGACGTAAACCTACAGGCCTTGGACGGGGGCTTTGGGCACCCATGCCATATGGCGGCGCTCTGCGGGCATAGGTGCACCGTGAGCGCCTTTATCCACCGAGGGATTGCTGAATGGCCCTTGACTGCCCCACCATTGAGGGTAGTGAGGGCGGGGAAGCTGAAAAGATCGGGACCGGGCAGTAAAAAGTGCCTCCCGCGACCTTGTCAGCTCTTCATGCACTTCCGGGAAGAAAGGAACGGGGGTGGGGCGTGGCTTTGGGCGCCGCGAGCCCAGGAACCAATCACCGAGCCGCGAGGGTTCAGGGAAGAGCGGTGAAATCTACTCTAACCGATGCTCGCGGCTGCCCGGGAAAGCATGTCGTCATCTCCGCGTCAGCCTGTGACTGGGCAATCAACCCCGAAGGGAGGAGCCCAGCTGAGGCTTCCGACTGGACGAGCCTGCTCTCCGATGCTGCACTCGAGAGCTCATCACTTTTGCGGACTCCGAATAAGAGGTCGAACTCGCTGTGAGACGAGCCGGCGGACTCACCCCGGAAGCCCGATCGGGGCAGACGAGCGTGCTGCGGAATGGGAGGTCCGCGGGGGAAACCCGGCGGAGGCGGTCCCACTGGGGTCCCCAAATCGCCCCCAGTGCTAGCCGCGCTGGCCTCATACCTGTGGGTAAAAGGACCGAGGCGGGAGCCTCTGGGGTGGCTCACTTTCTTACGAAGGCGAGCCGCGACCACAACGTTGCCATGGACATATTCTCGCAATGAGAACATGACCATCCACGAATGCTGTCTCCGCGTGAGCAGTGCCCAGACACGAAAGACAGTGATCGTGACCGTTAGAAGGCGAGAGATAACGAGCACAACCAGGAATAACACACAATCGGAAAAGCATCTTTAAAAAGATGCGTCTTTAAAAATGTGTGCTCTTTTAGAGAAATATATACTCTTTTAGAGGGGAAAAATGCTCTTTCAGAAAATATACTCTCTAGTTTTTCTGCCGAAGCGCCCAGGGGCGTTCTCTGCAGTGCACCAGTGCAGAGGGGGGAGAAGTAGCTGAAATGTGCCGTCAGATCTAGCAGAGGTGAATGAACAGTAGTATTCAGCTCAATGAGCATGACCATTCAGCTCCGAAGAGAAAATCTGAATGAGTGGTTGCATACCAGCTCCTTTTATACCCGTATGTCCGGGGGAGTGGCATGCAAATACCACTCACCAATTTTCATTGGCCTTTTTTCAAAGACCAGAGGTGTCTCGGGCTCCCAAGAGTGACCCCTAGTGTCACTACATCGACACCAACGTCGAGTGAGTGACAGATAGGGAACTGTACATTATTCCAAACTTTTGGCTGCCAGTGTAAATGCATATAAAATACATGAATGAACATTCCTCACCAAAAGTTATTAGGTGTACGAGAGGTATTAATAATAAATAAATAATAAACCTCAGGGTTTAGCCTAGCCTACAGGAAAAAAATGGACCCTGTTTTTGGAGTATCTCTCTGCTGTCTACTATCTTATATATGAGGACGAATGTAAACTGCGGAGGAGGATATGTATCTGTTATAAAAGGGATATAGCGCTTGCCCGAGTGTTTGAACATGTAATATGTTCTGACTGACAACCTTGCTTTAAAATATATCCTGAGGACATGCCACACAGGGTCAAAATTATTTCCTCAAAGTGATCATCGCATGTACCCTTCGCTAATGGCCTTGTGAAAGGCCCTTCATGGAGAGCTTGAGTTGCTCACTTTCATTTGGAACACCCCTTCATGTGGTGTCCCCTTCCCACAGTGCCCTTCAAGGGCGCAAAAATGCTGTTTGGATTTTGCCCCCTGTTTGGCCGGCTCAGCAACCCAGAAGACTGACTACCGCCACACTACACAAAACACAAAGTGACAAAAGAAATAAAATATCAAGTACACTGTAATGGGTGAGTGTGTTATGGCCAGGAGTGTGGATACTGCAGGCGGGGAATGTAATAAATGTAATGTCCATGTGCTATCGGAATCACGTGTGCACCCGCTTCTCCTATAGCACAAACAGCGGAAGATGGAAATGTAGCATGGATGAGGTAAGTGTATGTGTTGCCAGTGCTGCTGTTCCCAGCAGTGACGATCACTTCGTCACAATCATATATGAAAGGTATTATAAACTGTTACTGAGTAAATCTGGATTTTTTTTAAATACATGCTTTATTGGTTATTGAAGTGATGTTTGTTGATGGGTGTTCGGTCTTAAAGGTGTTCAGTGGGGTTCAGGTCAGGGCTTGGTTTAAGGCCAGTCATGTTCTTCCACAACAGTTCTTCATGGACTTCACTTTGTGCACAGGAGCATTGTCATGCTGGAACAGAAAAGGTTCACCCCATTCTGCTGAAATATTTTGTGAAGTAGATTGCATGGCTGTACTGTTTTCTTGCTGAAATAGCAAAACCAGGGCCTCATTTCCCAAAAGCATCATAGGCTTAAGTAGATAGTAAAAAACACTTGTCCAAATCATCTTAGAATTACTGGATGTTTCCCAAAAGCATTGTAAATTAAGTAGTACCAGAGACTGTTTAGCCCAAGACGGACCACTGTTATTAAAATGAAAAGGAAAAATTAGAACGGCCAATGGATGTAGAAAAGGAAGTCCCACCTTACAGGTAAAAGAGACAATCACCTTTTAGATTTTAGAAATCGCATGTGCATTAGCTGAACCAGCCTGAAAAATAAAGTTTTTTAGCCTGATCTGAGCTAAATCCGCACAATTTATGATGCCATCGTTGTCAGATTCTACTGCTGATTTAAAATATGTTTTTTAATCATATTCTTGACCAACCGATTTGGAGATTTCGGTCTTTATCCATTAATAATGTACACCCAGTAGCGTTCCAAAGATGGCTGCCAAAGTGGAGTGACTTGCCTTGAAAGGGACTTTGGTAGTACTTGAAAATTGTCCTAGATCTACCTTGACCCACTGAATTTGTGGAAACAAAACATTGTAAATGCATATTGTGTATGGTGAACGAAGCAGTGATTGTCAAAAGGTAATAGATCACTCTGCACAAATTTGCACAAATGTACATTTAATTATGTAGTTAATTAGGTTGAGTATTTAAGAAAATAAATGTAAACATTACATTTTAGACATTTTAATAATAAGGTAAATAATAAGTATTTCCAAAGTTACGCACAAATACAATGAAGTTACAATGACAAGTGACACTACACTGTCCCACTTTAGCACTTCACATCTATGGACAGTGACTCTCTTAAGTAACACTTAAATCGCATCCTCACGCCTTCATGTTAAGGGCGGCTTTGGGAAATGCACATAAAATATAACGAACGTTCGTGATATCGCTTGTAGCGCCAAGATCGATCGTTATTGGGAAATGGGACCCTGTTCAGTAGAATAGGATGTCCACATACTTGTGGCCATGTAGTGTATTTTTCATCAAGTAGTCTACATTAACTTCCAATACTTCTTCACCCATTAAAAAAAAAATGATAGCTGAGCTGTGACAGCACATTGGCCTCCAATTCCAGACAAAGATTTGATGGATTTGTCTAACTGAGCAAGGCCTGTTTGTTAGCATGATGATCTAGGAACTGCAAGGTGCATTTCGTGGGATGGTGGGTGGGGGGCAGAAGAATAAAAAAGTGAGCAAAAAAGAATGAGAGGATGTAAAATAGACAAAAAGCCAGGCGTCTCTGCATGATTGGCGGTGTAGGGGAAAGTGACGAGCACCTCACCAAGGTCACGTCCAAGGAGAGCACAGCCAATTACTATGCAGATCAGAGCAGTATGTGGTTTAGGGGGATTGCTCAGATGCAATCATATTAGCTGGCCAGAAAGGAAGCGGCTGGCTGACCTCAATCACAGGAGCCTGGAGAAGGAAGGAGAGGTACTACATTCTCCCTGCCTAAACCACCTCTCCCTCATCTTCACAATAACGTGATTAACAAACCAAACATGTCAGTAAGTCTGTGTGCAAGGGAATTAGAGTAAGATGCGCATTTTGTTGGCTGGTCATGCTGTTCTGTACAGATGTAATAGTGCGTGTTTAAACCTGGCCAGATTGGAGCATATCTCTTTCTGATTATTAAATGTGTTAAGGCTTGTATGCAGAGTCCAAAATAAACTTTTTATCATACCTAGGATTGAAAACTGTCTGAATGAACGAGTAACTGAAGTCAAGCCTCTTTTCTATTCTTGCGATAGTAGTGGATAATGCCTGTAAGCAGTAACCATAGTGACATTTGCCTGTTAACATGTACCAAAAATCATTAGTTTACATGATACAAAAATCAGCAAATTAAAAAAATATGACAATGCAAGAAAACCATGTTTAAATGACATTTAAAACCATCTGGTTATTCTCTGCTTTTGATGTCAAAACATAAACAGGCATGTTCACAAAAATCGCGCACATTGGATAAGCCAGTAAGAACACAGGTCAAGTGGTTTACAAGCAACACAGAATCAAGATAAAGGGCATAAATCTACGTGTGCTTACCATTTTGTGCTTAAACTGTTTATGACAAAGGAAAACTGTTTGAGGTATTTATATGACTTTACATCTTGTCAGCTTATTAAGCATAATTGGTTCTACCATGTTATTTTGATATATAGTTACCATATATATACTATTGTATTTACATGGTGCTTCAAGGTAATTTAGGTGCTTTCACACTAGCACTTTTGGTGCGCACCCGAGTTCGAATGACATCAAAGTTCGGTTTGTTTGGGTGGTGTGAACGCTGTTTTCCGAACTCGGGAATGCACCTGCGAACAACACCCGAGTTCGCTTGAAAAGGTGGTCTGGGGTACTGTTCATGTGAACTCCAGTGCAGTTTGCTGCTAATATGAACACAATCGTACCAAATCACAGAAGTGAACTGTTATTGATGACGTATAAGTCACATCTTTGCAGGCTCCTGATCGCAATTATTATGGTTCAGTGAATTTCTCTTACCAGCTTGTGTCCAAATAAATCACCTTCAGAGAACAGCTCACATTCTTCACATCTCTTGCAACGCGTTCGCAGCAGACAAATGCTAATATTCTTCACATCACTGCACATTCAATACATCCGTGGCAGACAAACATAATTGTCATTTTGTGCATTTAAAGTTTTGGTGGTAAATCCAAAGAGATGAATACTTTAATAACACAACAAAGCTGATGTCTCATTGTCTTGTTGCCTAGTGACAGTGGTAAACAGCTGCCGCTTGTACTCACGTTGATGATGTAATCGGAACGCAGTTCAGACCCAAAAGATATGATGTGAACAGAGACCAGCGGTGGCAGGGGGATGGGGGAGGAAACAAACTCGGGTTCGGTCCAAGCAATCGAACCAAATGTGAAAGCACCCAAAAGAATAGGCCTATATGATTACCATATTAATATACCATTGTATGGTGCTCCTACTGTTGGTAATAGTATTGTACATGTGCAAAAAACATGGTAATGCCATGGTACTTTTTTATGTGTTTCCAGGTTACTAAGTGTTTTGATACTTTTTATGTTGCACATGTGTTGAACTTAATACAGACTTTCTTCATCACATGACACATTTGCAGGTTTGGTTTCCATTGATTGTAGATAAATATCCACAGCAACCAGCATCACCTTTGTTTTCTGTGTTGTAAAGTATTCCTTGAGTGTGTAAACTGCTCCAAATGATTCAGCAGCACGCGTGAGCTTTCTGAGTCATTCAGATTATATCGTGAACCGATTCAGACCACTTTGCAATCATCTATGACCAATTCATTGTAAAGAACTGACTCAAATAAGTGATTCAATTGTGAATGACATCTTTAGTTCTGATTCAACAACCGCTACCTAATCAGTAAAGTAGTTTTGCTACTGAAAACCTAATTGATTTAAAAACAAGCGAAGGTACCTCCTCGCTACTGAGAAATGTAGTTAAGCTATAAGCTTCACTATTTGTAACTACCCATCACTGGTATACGTGCTCAGTGTCTAAAGAAAACATCAAAAATGGCAACTTCCAAAACATCTTATCACAATTTTATTTAATAAACCAGTCTGATGTGGGGGCCTGGGTAGCTCAGCAAGTAAAGACGCTGACTACCACACCTGGAGTTGCAAGTTTGAATCCAGGGAGTGCTGAGTGACTCCAGTCAGGCTTCCTAAGCAACCAATTGACCCGGTTGCTATGGTGGGTAGAGTCATGTTGGATTACCCTCCTCGTGGTCGCTACAACGTGGTTCCCACTTTCGGTGGGGCACGTGGTGAGTTGTGTGTGGATGCCGCGGAGAATAGCATGAGCCTCCACACACGCTAGGTCTCCACGGTAACGCGCTCAACAAGCCATGTGATAACATGCACGGATTGACTGTCTCAGACATGGAGGCAACTGAGATTCGTCCTCCGCCACCCGGATTGAGGCGAGTCACTACACCACCATGAGGGCTTAGAGCGCTTTGGGAATTGGGCATGCCAAAATGGGGGAGAAAAGGGGAGAAAATAAATAAAAATAAACCAGTCTGACAGCAGCTTTGAATGCTTTTTATTTTTAACTGAGTTTTAGGTTATGTTTAGACCACAAACTGGTGGGAGCAGCTGCGGTCGAATGACAGGAACTGAATCTAAAACCTTTGGATGACACCATCCATAACCGTCTTTGTGAGTTACTGAAACATCACATGAAAAAATGCTACACAGAGTAGCAGTCACACTGCATGTTGTGTCGCACAACTAGTTGTCCACTACAGAGGTTTCATTTACACAGCACAGGTCCTCAGAATTACACATCCCTTTGGTTATAGAATACAGCTGCCATTATCATTTACAGTGGCAAGAAAAAGGATGTGAACCCTTTGGAATTAGCTGGTTCCCTTTCAAGGAAAGATCAACATTGCATAATGATGCAATTGGGACTACGTCAGGGAATCACGCCAATTTATTGGCTGGTGGTGCTTGATGGCTCCATAGGGAGCCACGTCACGGAACCCATATAGGCGGCTGCTTTGGCGCCATTTTGCCAGATTTTCTTACTTCAGTGCACGAATTTGTCTAAGCCTGTGTTGGTTACTAGCGACTCACGCCGAAGCAAGGACTATGTTCTCCTTTTGAGTGACAACACATGAGGATGTCATTGGAAATGGGCAGTTCATGTGCAGATTCAACCGCATTGTTAACATGCCCGATGGTGCTTCATCGAGGCTCTGTCAAACTATGTTGTCTTTGAAAGGAGCCATATGAGCCTTGAGGCTGAGATCTGGCTCTTGTCATAAGAAAAAGTATTGAGGACGGGCACCGGACTTTTCCTTGTGTTTCTCTCTCCCTCCAGACGGATGCACCCTTTTTGCCTTCGAGACATGCTCCTTTATATGGCGCTGTCTAATTCGCCGCTGTTACGCATCACACAGGCCATTTTCCATCAAGGAAACGCTGGTTTGGAGGTGTTTCATCATGGGAACGATGGAAAAGTTAGGCACTTGTTTAAAAATACCTAAATTGTTTCTATTTTGTCGCCCTAGAGAGTTCACAGAAATGCAGTGAGGCACGGGGCGTGGCGCGGCCCGGCCTCTCTTTCTTTCTCTCCTGTTTTTGGAGCACCATTGCACGGCGGCGAGCTCCCGTGTGATTGGTACTCATGCCCGAGGACTTAAAAAGCTCAAAATAAGAGCATTTACAATATTGTGAACCGACGCACGGGGTGCTTTGTCGGCGATACTATTCTTCCTGGGTCCCATCAGGAGATGATGAGTGTGTGAAACTCAAATGGCTATGTGGCCATCTTTTCTTTGATGGGTGAAGAGATGCTAATGCTATTTGTCCCCATTCAATGGCGGCACGTACTTCGTGCTCCTCACACCTTTTAAGATGTGTTAGTTCTGTACTCACTGATTTTGCAGTCTTTCCGTTGTTAAGGAGTTGTGTTTTGAGTTCTCCGTTGGTCATGCTCTTGCTTGGTTTATCTGGCGTCCTCTGCTGTAAATACATTTTACAATTAAGGCAAACATTGTTAAACCCCATTCAATCAGCCATTCAATGCGAGGGCTTCCCTCCACTGTGTCGCTGGTTGCAAGGCGGCCGCCAAAGGTAAGCCAAGAGTGCCATCTAGTGGTTACTCATTGCGCTGCAATAGAGAATCATGCATTAATTCCTCTGTCTGCCCATGTTATGGCTTGGCAGCAGTTACAAGATGCTCCAAATTGGGTAATTTGAACGAGAGAGAATGCAATTGTTTTCTTACAGCATAATGTCACAAGTGCAGCCAGGGGACTGGTTTGTGACAACAGATTTGAAGGATGCTTATTTCCACATTCATATTATGCCATGGCAGGCGTTTTCCCAAGTTCGCTTTTGGGGGCAAAGCGTACCAATTTTGCGACCTTTTATTGATGTAGTAATATCAATTAATCAATTGCATTATCAATTCATACATTCACAAAATGCATGGATGCAGCACTGATGGCTTTTGGGCGTTCTGTCATTATGCAAGTCTCTAGCGATGTTTAAATTGGGACAAGTTCTGGGCCAGTTGAATTTGGGGGTGGATCTCCTGTCCAGACAGGTTCTGATGCCTGGACATTACACCCACAGATTGTGGAACAAATCTGGATGAGGTTCGGCAGAGTGGAAGTGGACCTGTTTGCGTCAAGCAAGATGTCACACTGTCCCCTCTGTCCCCAACACCGCTGGGCATCAATGCGCTGGTGCATCAGTGGCCGACTGCGTGTCTTTACGCATTTCTACTGATCAACCTGTTGCACTTGGTCTTGCAGAAGGTTCGGGAGGATCGTGTTTGGCTTCTGTTAGTGGCGCCGTATTGGTCATCTCAAGTATGGTATTTGACTCTGGTCTCTCTCCTGGAGAGAATGCATTGGGAGATTCCAGTCAAAATGGACATGTTGTCTCAGGCACGGAGCAGCGTTTGGAACACTCTGCCTGAGTTATGGAAATTGTGGGTTTGGCCCCTCAACGGGGCCCCTTTTTGAATGATGGTTTATCCCCCATGGTGGTTGATACCATCTTAAATGCTAGAGCTCCATCAACAAGAAGGTTATATACATGTAAACACCATATTTTCGCCTCTTAGTATGCAGCGTGGAGTGAGGCTCCAGTCCACTGACCAGTTGGCTCAGTGGTGGATTTTTTGGCAAGAGCATTTTGGGGCCGGGTTTACTCCAGCAACACTTAAAGTGTACTGTGCCAATATAGCAGCTGAACATGCGCTGGTGAATGGAGTTTCTGTTGGAAGACTTTCTCTTGTCTCTCGTTTTATGCACTGAACACGCAGGCTTAGACCTTTTCGCCCCATCTGCATCCCTTTATGGGATTTATCTGTGGTGTTAGAGTCACTCTCGGCTGCTCCGTTTGAGCCTTTAACATCAGTATCTGATAAATTTTTGAAAACGGCCCAATTAGCATTGGCATCGTTTAAGAGGGTTGGTGATTTGCATGCCCTGTCGATCAATCTTTTGTATATGGAATTTGCACCAGGTTTATCTAAGGCCATTCTGAGACCTCATTTGGGCTATTTGCCTAAAGTCATCTCTACGTTTTTCGCCCACAGATTGTTAATTTGCAGTCCTTTTCTCCTCCGCTGTTTGAGTCGGAAGAGCATAAAAGGCCACATATGTTATGCCCAGTGTGGGCTCTGCAGGTTTATGCTGACCATACCAGCCAATGCCGTTTATTTGACTAAAATCTAACTAGTCAATCGTTTACATTTTTTTAACGGAATGAATTAAATGCTGTGCTAATTAATAAATCAAATGAATTGCAATTGATCGCATATCAATATTTACTGAGAAAGGCCCCTAATTAAGAAATATTATAATTAATATAATTCAAATACATTACATCATATAAAACTATTGTGGCAACAGAGAAGCATTTAGGCAATAGCCTATTGTTTGTTATAGATGAAGTTACTGTTTATAAACTGTTGTGCGCTACGTTCAAGAGTGGGTTTGGTTATTAGCAATAATTAATAATTATCAAAGATAATTATTAATGATTAAAATCAATGGAACATTGATTAGAATCAATGTTAGCTTTTTAATCCTTTAAATCAACAATCATCAAAGATAATTATCAATTATCAAAATCAATAGAATATTAATAAGGATTAATATCGCCTTGGCACCACCCTGGAATCAGGGACTAATAACCAGACAGTATAACAGTCTCAATATTAGATTGTTCTCTTAGGAAAATTGACATCCGGAGAACATCGTCATTCAAAAAGAAACAGTGAAGGCTTGAATCCGAGCACTGAAATCCCCTGCCAGCCTTTAACACAGGTGTATGCAAAACAAACCAAAACACTTCTCTTTGAAATATAACAAAGTATATTGATGCAGTAATATCAATTAATCAATACAATGCAGTCAATAAACTTCCGACTTACAACTACAAACTAAACAGTGACATGATTAGATATGGTAACCAAAATAAGCCTATAACACATGAGAGGAAGGTATGTGTGTGTGTGTGTGTGTGTGTGTGTGAAAGGAGTGACGTGCACAAAATGGCTGACGTCACTCTCGTGGAGAGTACGTCATGCGAGATTTCCGGCCAGAGAATATGGCCACGAATGTGGGTGGAGAGAAGCCGGTTAATGCTGTCTGCCCATTTACCGCGTGTATCCACTTGTATGATAACTTAGGGACAAAGCTGAGCTTTATCACCAAGTTATCTACTAGCCAAATGTGTGTGCGGGAATGTTTGTGAGGGGTCGCGTGTGTGTGTGGTTAGTACGAGAGAGAGAGAGAATAAAGTGGCGGCACCGAAGCCGGTTTCGCGATCGTGGGAGAGAAAGCAGCTGTTAATTTCTCACTCAGAGACGCGGTGAACGGCTCATAAACCATCCCACGGTTTTTGGATCTTTAATGGATAAACTCAGTGTGCCAGTCTCACCCACAATGGCGGAAATACAAAACAATCCAACATGGTTAGGATACAGTATGTTACAGTAATACCTTAAGTATTATTAGCAGTAATGAGCGGACTTGATACACAAGAATAACACACTGTAATATTCTATCTCTGCCCAGATGTAAACCTCTTACATGGATCGCGTGAGGACGCAGGTAGAATGTATGTTCATCTGTCCTTTAACTCCAACTCGGTTCCTCGAAGTGCGGGTGATGACGCGAGGCCATTTCCTCGTTCTGTCGCCGGGCGGTACGGCTGCTGATTCTCGGCAGGCTGGCGGAGAAATCAGCGACGTCGACTCGGTTGAAGAGGGAAGAGAAATCTTCTTTCTTCTCTTGTGCAGGCAAACGGATTAAGATGTGGATTGCTCGACGGTCTCCTTTGGATCTGTTAGAGTGTTCGGTGGAACACAGAGTAATCTCAACTCATCCAGCGAGATGGATATTGTATGTCCACAGTTTAAAGAAGTACGTTACTTCCTTGTGCAACGAGGCTACACCTGAGAGCAGCGATGAGCTGCGTCTACGCTCGGCATGCAAAGTTGCTGGAAGTGATGCTCAGAAGGATCTCAGAGGTATTTCTACTCCCGATGACATCATGGTTGAGGGGTGTTCTGTTGTGTGCCTCATCCAATAGGAGTTTAGAGTTCGATCCTTTGGAATTTCCCACATATGTGCAAAGTGAGAAAGGTTTCATGGGATTTGTAGTCTGTTTTGGGCTCCCTTTGTTTGATTTTAGCACGGTTTTTATTAGTAAGATTTATGACTGTGTGTGTGTCTCAGTCAGGCTTTACAACTGTGTTAGGCCTGCCTTTGTCTTATATCTGAATACATGAGGCCCAACAAAACAAACACTTGGCTCCGGCACTTTCAGGTTCTTTTGGCACCGAAGAAAAGAATTGCCGCTTCTCTCAAAAAAAGTGAGGTTTGTGGGGTTGAAACAATGTGGCGATGACCTTACCACTATGTAAGATCTAACTAATGGACGAATGGGACCCTGTTTCCACCCTCGCAGTAGTCAGGACACTGGTCAGGGTGTTGGTCATTTCTACGGCAGTCCCAATTGTACAATCGTCCAGTGCACTGGAACGTTGCTCCCTAATAATTCCTAGAATTCATCCTTAAACTCAGGGAGCATCATTGCTCACTATGTTGCCTTACTGGAAATGTTGTCAGTCTTCTGAAGTCCCTCAAGTCATTAGAGAATGAGCACAAATGTAAATATTTGATGTCGAAGCCTTATTTTCTCTTTAAAAGAGAATTACAGTATCTTTCAACCACAATGTTCATGAAAGGGAAACAACGTATTGAAATATTGCAGTTGTTAGAAAATATAAAAAATACACTCCTGTGTAATTTCTATTTGTTATTTATCTTTTGTAATAACACTGTACAATTAATATCTACAATGAAAACACACGATAGTGCCATTTATATGATGTTGCTGATTAATAACAACTGTGTTTAAAAGTGCCACCTCATAATAGTATCTCAGGTAGAGAGTGTTCCCAATTCTTAATTGAACAATATACTTGCCAGTGCCCGAATTTGTTTACTAAATACTGATTCATGACATAGGGAGCTAGGGAGTTGATTGAGATACCCTTTGAGCGCAAAAGTGCGTCTGTGGAAGGCTGTGTTGCCTGCTCATTGGTATGATGAGATGTGTTGCCTGCACAGCTGGAGTGCTGACTGCCCCCTACTGCCACAGATTTGCAAAAACATCATGGTGGTACATCAAGCTTGAATTGCTGCGATGGTAGGAACATTCTTTATTACAAAATGTACATACGGGTCAGGGGCATGATTAATTGTGTTAATTTTTTTAATTAATAAATGCATTAAATTGACAGCCCTGCTAAAATCCCATTATCGTTAACAAAGTGGACTTACAAATATTACAGTGTCAAAATAAAAGTTCCCCCAAGAAACACTGAAAAACGAAACTACTGTCCTCCATGTTTCCTATTCTCTTTTACAACAAAGCACTTCAACATGACGTTCTCATACGTACGACTTCCGAAGTGGGAAGTAGGATAATTCCGATAGCATGTGAAGGTAGCATTCATTTTGGAACTGCTCTATATCACCTGGTTTTAGGGCTTCTTTGATAAATATTGAGGGCTGGTTTGATAATGGTGGCAGAGAGAGAAGAAGAAAGAAAAATAAAGATGCACAGAGTCTTGGTGTCCCGTAATGGAATCTGCATGGCATACATACATAAATCAGAGAACATTTTCACATGCATAATATTTCTTCATCCAGTGTCTTTGCTGGAAATGAGATTGGGTTTGTGGGGTGGGGGTGCTGAAGAGAGATGGAATTCTTTTTTTTTTGTTTAACTCTCTTTTTCTCTTGCTCTTCAAGAACGACTGTCTTTAATGCTTCTAATCTCTTGTGCTGACAGCATAGCAGTGCTGAGATGCTGCAATGGGAGGTGTCGAGGTGCCTGGCAGACAGCTGCTCTCTCTCTCTCTCTCCCCCCCTACACATTTGTGAGTGTGTGTGTATTTATGAGAAAGTAAGGCAGCAGATAGAGAGAGTTTGCACATTTCAAGCATGTTGTTGGGACTTTTGGGAGATATGAGGAAGACAGGTTTTCTCTCTCTCTCTCTGTCTCTCTGTCCCTTGCTCACTCACTCTCTTTCTCTCTCACTCTCCCCTCTGGTGCTTTGTTATGCTAATGTTGAGGGATGTAGCGGATTCATAGTGATTTTTCATCTGGCGAGTGACGAGAGATAAAAAGGAAGTGATGAGGTGTTTTGATTGTCCTCAGTGTTTGGCTCTCACTCACTAACAAGCCGCAACATTGTACAGATGCCATTTTCAAACACCCTCCATTTGCATCTCCAAGGCTGCACTCTATCGCAACCCCTCAAAAAGTTTATGCCCCTCATTAGATGAAGCGCTCGTATAAGATTAAAAATGTGGGACACTTTTATTTCCAGCGAGCCCTCTCTTCTGTGCATAGTAAAAGCAGATGTTATCATGCGGCTGATGCTATATTTATGCCATCGCTCCTCACTGCCGGGGGCGTGCAAGGCAACGGGGGTTTGAAAATGAGCTGCTGTATCAGTGCAAGGTAACCGTTTCTTAATCACATTTGCATTTTTATTTTGAGAGACTCTTCAAATGGTTGCGTTATTGAGGATTTATGGCAAGACTCTTCACTTGATATTCCATCAACTTCACTCATAAAGGAGCCACTCCATAATTCAGCTCAAGATGAATCTGCCCACCCCAACTGAATAATTAAGTAGTAGATTTTTGATGCAGAAACTTCAGATAAATCATTTGTTTATGAGTACCGAAACCTTGAGGGCACTGAAGCTACAGTTTAATAGCAGATCCCTCACAATAGCATCTTATCCATGTGGAGTAGACTTTAGTCCTTTGGTTATCACAATCATCTCATATTGATAAAACCATCACATGGCTAATTGCTGCATTCCATGTTCTTTCTTTGCTATGTCACAATATAAAAAATGTAATAAATTGTCATATCAGAGTTATGTTCATTGTTTTGCATTATTTCCAAGGCATCACAGAAAACTTCACCCATTTGAAGTTGGATTATGCAGCCACTAAAAGGGACAGAAGTTTAGCCGTGACAGATAAATTAACTGTTAAACAGGACATGAGGGGGGCAGATACACGCGTACATGCTCAGTGTTTGCACAGTTAAACATCCAAACTACTGAAACCCAGTCATCTGAGATCTTAAACCTTTCAGCGCACACAGGGGATCTCATCAACAACACCACCACTTAACAAGTTCAATTGTTTTAGCCAAGGACGACTGGTTAACTTGCACTCAATGGTTCGAATGCCCCCCAAATAAACAGTGTGAGTCATTTGTCAGATTGATTCATCCGATGTTCACCACCTCGACTCTAGTGTAAAAAATAATAACATTGTGCCTCGTATTTGAGATGGTGCCAGATATTCCTCTCTCTCAGTTTCTGCTAGGTTGCTCACCATTGCCTCTTTGATGCTCTGTTGAACTGTCCTTACACAAAATATCGTACAACCATTTGTAGAAGCCAATGGATCTTAAATAGAGCAAACATGCAAAGGTCTCAACCACTCCCAACCTCTGGATCCACAAATACTTTCTCTAAAATTCAAATAAGAGAAAAGATTTATGGATCAAGCTAGGTTTTAATTGAGATTATTTGGATATATTTAAATGAACTTTGGGCTGATCTTTTGTTTAAGTTGCTTTCTGTCACTGGTTATTAGTTCAAGAGGCCTGAAGGTTTGCTTTATTTTATTTTTTTGAAGGGGATGAAGAATTTCTTCACAATTGACTTTTTACACCAATGGAAATGTAATCATGTTTTGTTTACTCTGACTCGATTTCATTTAGTTCTCTCCAAAAATGTGATTCAAGGTTTTGAATAAACTTCAGGGCCTTTGGCTCTACATACATTTTTGCAGTCTTGATTGTGTTTACCAAAATATAATTGGGAACTTCCTGTCACTCAGTTATTCTTTAAAGTTAAAAGGTGCACTCAGTTCCCTATCTGTCACTCTCTCGACGTTGGTGTCGATGTAGTGACACTAGGGGTCACTCTTGGGAGCCCGAGACACCTCTGGTCTTTGATAAAAGGCCAATGAAAATTGGCGAGTGGTATTTGCATGCCACTCCCCCGTACATACGGGTATAAAAGGAGCTGGTATGCAACCACTCATTCAGATTTTCTCTTCGGAGCCGAACGGTCATGCTCGCTGAGCTGAATACTACTGTTCATTCACCTGCTGGATCTGACGGCGCATTTCAGCGGCTTCTCCCTCTTCTGCACTGGTGCACTGCAGAGAATGCCCCTGGGCGCTTCGGCAGAAAAACTAGAGAGTATATTTTCTGAAAGAGCATTTTTCCCCTCTAAAAGAGTATATATTTCTCTAAAAGAGCGCACACACGGAACGTCTTTTTAAAGACGCATCTTTTTAAAGATGCTTTTCTGATTGTGTGTTATTCCTGGTTGTGCTCGTTATCTCTCGCCTTCTAACGGTCACGATCACTGTCTTTCATGTCTGGGCACTGCTCACGCGGAGACAGCGTTCGTGGATGGTCACATTCTCATTGCGAGAATGTGTCCATGGCAACGTTGCGGTCGCGGCTCGCCTTCGTAAGGAAGCGAGCCACCCCAGAGGCTCCCGCCTCGGTCCTTTTACCCACGGGTTTGAGGCCAGCGCGGCTAGCACTGGGGGCGATTTGGGGACCCCAATGGGACCGCCTCCGCCCGCAGACCTCCCATTCCCCAGCACGCTCGTCTGCCCCGATCGGGCTTCCGGGTGAGTCCGCCGGCTCGTCTCACGGCGAGTTCGACCTCTTATTCGGAGCCCGCGAAAGTGATGAGCTCTTGAGCGCAGCATCGGAGAGCGGGCTCGTCCAGTCGGAAGCCTCAGCTGGGCTCCTCCCTTCGGGGTCGATCGCCCAGTCACAGGCTGACGCGGAGATGACGACATGCTTTCCCGGACAGCCGCGAGCGTCGGTTAGAGTGGATTTCACCGCTCTTCCCTGAACCCTCGCGGCTCTGTGATTGGTTCCTGGGCTCGCGGCGCCGCTCAAAGCCACGCCCCGCCCCGTTCCTTTCTTCCCGGAAGTGCATGAAGAGCTGACAAGGTCGCGGGAGGCACCTTTTACTGCCCAGTCCCGATCTTTTCAGCTTCCCCGCTCTCACTACCCTCGATGGTGGGGCGGCCAAGGGTTATTCGGCAATCCCCCGGTGGATAAAGGCGCTCGCGGTGCACCTATGCCCGCAGAGCGCCGCCACCTGGCGCGGGTGCCCAAAGCCCCCGTCCAAGGCCTGTAGGTTTACGTCGTCTCTGACGGTCAAAGCCTACGGCGCTGCTGGACAAGCCGCCTCCGCCCTGCATGCCATGGCTCTCCTGAAAGTCCGCCAAGGCGCTAAAGGAACTGCACGAGGGTAGTTCCGCCCCGGGATTGATGCAGGAACTGCGCTCGGCGACCGACATCGCTCTCCGAGCGACGGAGGTCACGGCGCGGTCTCTCGGGCGGACGATGGCCACACTAGTGGTCCAGGAGCGCCACCTTTGGCTCAACCTGGTCGAGATGGGTGAGGCCGACAGGACACGATTCCTTGCTGCCCTCATTTCCCAGGCGGGCCTAGGAACTTTGCCCAGCAGTTCTCGATGGTAGAGCAGTAGATGGATGCTAGCCGGCTTGTCCTGCCCCACGTGGCTCAAGATCCCGCACCCCATCTACTCATCGCTGAGGGCGTCCTCCTGCGGTGACTGCACCGGCTCCGCCGCAGCCCACCCCTCCGGCCCGTCCCCGGCGTGGAGCCCACCGCAGGAAGCCGACGCCACCCGTCTCACAGCCGGCACCGAAGAACCCACGGAGGTCTTCGAAGCGCCCCTGAGACGGGCGACCCAGGGACAACGAAACCCGCTGCTCTGGAGCTGGTAAGCAGATCTTCTTTTTGTTACCTTTTGCATTTAATTGCGCTGCATGCCCAAGTGGCTGCAGTACTCAAGAGCTCCGCAAGAGTGGTTTCCTTGTTCCCTGGGTCACATATTCGGTGTGTACGGCTGGCATCACGACCACCGTCCACCACTCCATTTGGCAGGTTGGCGCTCCAGTGGCGGTCTCCCGCCCTGAGCGCCCAGCTGTGGCACAAATCCGCCCCCGATGTGACAGTCTCCACGGGTCATGAGGACAGGCCTCTTCCTCCCCTGTCCCAGGCTGTTCCGGGGGTGGTCACAAGGAGCCAGGTAAGTGCTTCGATGTCCTCGGACTCAGCATGGCCACGATGTAGTGTGGCACCTCAAGCTCCGCCCCGCCGCGAGGCCCCACCCGCCGGTACAGTACCGAAAAAAGGCGGTGGGTTGCGGCCAATCTTGGACCTGCGAGTATTGAACCGGGCCTTACACAGACTCCCATTCAAGATGCTGACGCAAAGACGCATTCTAGCGAGCGTCCGGCATCAAGATTGGTTTGCGGCGGTAGACCCGAAGGATGCGTACTTTCACGTCTCGATCCTTCCTCGACGCAGACCCTTCCTGCGGTTTGCGTTCGAGGGGCAGGCGTATCAGTACAAAGTCCTCCCTTTCGGCCTGTCCCTGTCTCCTCGCATCTTTACGAAGATCGCAGAGGCTGCCCTTGCCCCGTTAAGGGAGGTGGGCATTCGCATTCTCAACTATCTCGACGACTGGCTAATCCTAGCTCACTCTCGAGACGGGTTATGCGCACACAGGGACCTGGAGCTCTCACACCTCAGCCGACTAGGGCTCCGGGTCAGCTGGGAAAAGAGCAAGCTCCTCCCGGTTCAGAGCATCTCTTTTCTCGGTTTGGAGTTGGACTCAGTCTCCTTGACGGCACACCTTACAAACGAGCGCGCCCAGTCGGTGCTGGCCTGTTTGAAGGCGTTCAAACAGAAAACAGTGGTTCCACTGAAACATTTTCAGAGGCTCCTGGGGCATATGGCGTCCTCGGCGGTGGCCACACCGCTCGGGTTGATGCATATGAGGCCGCTTCAGCACTGGCTCCAGACTCGAGTCCCGAGACGGGCATGGCGCCACGGGACACACCGCGTGGCCATTATGTCGGTCTGTCACCGTCTTTTCAGCCCTTGGACCGACCTCTCGTTTCCACGAGCAGGTGTTCCGCTAGAACTGGTCTCCAGGCGCGTCGTGGTCATGACAGACGCCTCCAAAATGGGCTGGGGCGCTGTTGGCAACAGGCACGCAGCCGCCGGCCTCTAGACGGGTCCGCGGCTGCGTTGGCACATCAACTGCCTCGAGTTACTGGCAATTCTGCTCGCCCTGCGGAGGTTCCGGCCGTTGATCCAGGGCAAGCACGTGCTAGTTCGGACAGACAGCACGGCAGCAGTAGCATATGTCAACCGCCAAGGCGGTCTACGCTCCCGCTGTATGTCATAACTCGCCCGCCGTCTCCTCCAACGGAGTTAGCAGCACCAAGTCGCTGCAAGCCACTCACATCCCGGGCAACCTCAACACTTCGGCGGATGCGCCGTAACAACAGGTTACCCTCAAGGGAGAGTGGAGACTCCACCTTCAGGTGGTCCAGCTGATTTGGAGTCGATTCAGTCAGGCACAGGTGCACCTGTTCGCCTCCTAAAAATCCTCCCACTGCCCGCTCTGGTACACCCTCTTCCTCGGCATAGACGCGCTGGCACACAGCTGGTCCCCTGGCATTCGCAAATATGCGTTTTCCCCAGTGAGCCTGCTCGCACAGACCCTGTGCAAGGTCAGTGAGGACGAGGAGAAGGTCGTCCTGGTAAGCACCCTACTGGCCTGCCCAGATGTGGTGCTCGGACCTCACGCTTCTCGTGACAGCTCCCCCCGGGCAAATTCCTCTGAGGAAGGCCCTTCTTTCTCAGGGAAGGGGCACCATCCGGCACCCGCGCCCAGACCTCTGGAATCTCCATGTCTGGCCCCTGGACGGGACGCGGAAGACCTAAGCTGTCTCCCACCTGCGGTGGTAGACACGTTCACTCAGGCTAGGGCTCCCTCTACGAGGCGCCTGTATGCCTTTAAGTGGTGTCTGTTCGCTAAGTGGTGTTCTTCCCATCAGGAAGACCCCCAGAGGTGCGCAGTCAGATCAGTGCTTTCCTTCCTGCAAGAGAGGTTGGAAGGGAGGCTGTCCCCTTCCACCTTGAAGGTGTACGTTGCTGCCATAGCAGCACACCATGACGCAGTCGACGGTAAGTCCTTAGGGAAGCATGATCTGATCATCAGGTTCCTAAGAGGCGCCAGGAGGCTGAATCCCTCCAGGCCACGCCTTGTTCCCTCATCGGGCCTCTGTAGTTTTTCAGGGTCTACAGAGAGCCCCCTTTGAGTTTTGCAGTCAGACGGGCTTAAGGCACTCTCCTTGAAGACTGCCCTCCTGACTGCGCTCACTTCCATCAAGAGGGTAGGTGACCTGCAAGCGTTCTCTGTCAGCGAAACGTGCCTGGAGTTCGGTCCGGGCTATTCTCACGTGATCCTGAGACCCCCGACTGGGCTATGTGCCCAAGGTTCCCACCACTCCTTTTAGGGACCAGGTGGTGAACCTGCAAGCGCTGCCCCAGGAGGAGGCAGACCCAGCCCTGTCGTTGCTGTGTCCGGTGCGTGCTTTACGCATCTATTTGGATCGCACGCAGAGCTTTAGAATCTCTGAGCAGCTCTTTGTCTGCTTTGGTGCACAGCGGAAAGGAAGCGCTGTCTCCAAGCAGAGGATCGCCCACTGGCTCATTGATGCCATAACTATGGCATGTCTCGCCCAAAACATGCCGCCCCCGGTAGTGCTACGAGCCCATTCTACCCGTGGTGTAGCGGCTTCTTGGGCCCTGGCCAGAGGTGCCTCTCTAACAGACATTGCAGAGCAGCGGGCTGGGCAACACCCAACACCTTTGCAAGGTTCTACAACCTCCGGGTGGAACCGGTTTCGTCCCAGGTAGTGGCAGGCAACACAAGCGGATAAGCCCGGGATAGCCGGCCGGGTGTATCACTTGCACATAGCGCCTTCCACCTCCTTTTGAGCTGAAGACGTGCGCTGTTAATTCCCAGTAGTGTTCACAAAAGTTGTTCCCTGGTTGACTTCCTCCGAGCCCTGTGGCAGTCGAGTTTTCAGAGGGACTCGCTGCCGGCCCAGTACACGCGCTAACAAAGAGCCCGGTTCTGGGGTAGGTGCTCCGCATGTGGCGGTTCCCTGTAAGGCTAACCCCATGCGATCTATATCTTCCGCTAGTTCGTTTCCCTACTGGCAAACTGCGTCTTCCTTGGGCAGAGCCCCTCAGTCTCCATGTTGTAGTAACTCCTCCCCCATTGGGCAGGATCTACCTTGAAGGCTCTCCACATGGTTGGAAAGACCATGTGATGTATTCTTCCACTTAAATATCCCCCCTCTCTTGGGGCGAGGTGTGGTCTCCGCGGTGTCCTCCCCTTGGGAGGGACACCCCCCGACTAGACCTGGCGGCCCAGTCGGATAATCCCCCTTCTTTTTTAGGGAGTGGAAAAAGAGAAGGGGAAGGAGGCCACGACTGCGTTTAGCCTGTCTCTGTCTCTGGGTAGTCGACTTGTCCCCAAAAAGGGCCGTTTGACACTCATAACTGTGTTTGGGGAGGTTACGTGTCGACCTGGTGCGCTGGCTATGAGGCACACAGCAAGTCTGCCCACCACACACCGCCAGTTCACGTAACACAGTTCAGCCTTGTGGCGTTTTGTATAGGGACCCCTAGTGTCACTACATCGACACCAACGTCACCATGACGTTTTTTTCTTCATTAAATAGTGTTACACCTAAAGAAATAAATAGTACTTTTGACAAATCAAGCGTAGTGTCAGGCAGGTCATGTGAGTCATGCTTGCAATCAGCTGATGCTCAGCTGATCATGACATCTACCAATACAATTCAGGCACTTATCAGAGCGGTACTATTAAGCTCTCCAATTATTAATTCCTTAGCTGCCTTTCCATTGCATGGATGCAAGCTACACTTAACACCCTCCTCCATCCCCAGGTCCACCCTTGTATGGTAGCTTTGCTTTTTAGTTTTTCTCTATATCTGTCTTGTGTTCTGCATTCTACGACCACAATTGTTTGCCAGTTTTGAATTTATTTCTTTAATGTGTTATTGCACCTTGTTCTTCATTTATCAACGTAATATTTTGAAGTTCTTTAAGTGTCCATTTAATCTGTTATGCAATGAAGTATTGTACCACGTTGCACTGTCAGAAAGTAAAAAAAAAAAAAAAATGGAGCAACATTATAATAATTCTGCTGGATCTGTTCTGTTACCCCTGGGGGGTTTTATTCACTGCACTCCCTGCTCTGTCCATGAATAGCTGCATGGCTGGGCAGAGAGTTTGCCTAAAACAAAAGGCAGAGATTTAGGTAGAGATGATAGGGACATGTCCCTACCAACTTTCAGAAAATCGAAAATGTCCCAACCAACATTTGGGCAATTTTAACACTTATAAAATACTTCAACTTTATAATATGTTTTTATTATAATTTATATGATTATTTAAAATTGTGCGCAGGTCAAGCCTCGAGCCCTTCGCCCAGGGCAGCGAACCACAAACCTTTACACTATCCTCTAAGCAGGATTACATTAACTTGCAAACTACTGAAATTCTGTAATAACAAACATGGAGAACATCATCCCAAGATAACATGATATTTCCATTTGCTTTTACAGCTTCTCCTCAGTTCATCCTCTTGCATCTAGATAAAGTGATCTTCCCCTCAATCTTTTATTATTAGCCAGCACATTTGCATCACGATGTGTCCAGACAGAAATAATGACTCTGTCAGCCAGTGCAAGGCTGGCAATAAAACAGACAGATCCTGTTACCTCCTGTTTTCCAAAGGATCAAGACCAGCCATGTTGAACAAGCAGATTTTGAGCAGAGATTCATAAGAGGTCATCATGCCCTCAGATTTGAGATGAGTGAAACAAACCAAGTAATAGAGGAAGATTCTGGATTAATTACCAAAAGTATTGCATTGTTGGTGTGTATCGTACACTTCACAGCCTCTGCCCAGCTAATTTAGATGTGGGACCAGCAAACTGATTGATGGATAGTTATTTGCATGTAACTAAAAAATGAGGCCCAATAACACCCCCTTGAATTCTCATTCAAGTATGGTCTGTCTGTCTGTAAACTGTAAACATCCACACTTTTATCTGGCATTAGCTGACAGTTGAATCTGTCTTACTCTGTGCTTTTGCGAATAAAAATGTGTTTGAACGCAATCCTTTTTTGTGTGGATCTTTAAATGAGCCCTGATAATTTATTTTCCTTTCAATACCACAGTTTCAGTGCTTTGTTTTATAGCGATGGGAGTGTGTCTGGCAACAGCATTAGCCTTGACATTAGGTGAAATTTACAGTAATCACGCTTGTGCTCTCTATAAATTTATTCACATCATATTCCTGCCTACTTCAGTGCCAATATGAATAGAAAACATAAGTGGTCTAAAATGTTTTTCTTCACTGCACAAAAAGACATGACCTTCACTTCAGAGTGTCCCTGAAAGTACTGGGCCTCATCTGGGTTTGAATATTGATGTTTAGGGGTGATGACTTGTCCCTGGGCAATGCGATGAGTAGGATATATACAAGCACGCTGGACATACATCTCTTAATGAGAATGGGCCCCTCTCACACAACGTATGTGGCATATAGGTCTTTAAAGTGCAGGCCAGGGGTCCCCTTACCCACCCCAAATTCATTTGAATATAGGATGCTGATTTATGACCTTATTTGGACTGTCTTCTGTATGCAAATGCTGGAGGCTTCTTTGGGTACGTGCATAATGAGATTCTCAGGGTCATCCCTTTGGAGTGTCACCACTATAACACAGCAGTCTTCGGGGGTGGGGGTTCCAGGAGTGGCAGAGCAGGGGGAGGTGCCCACGATGGTGTGCCCGCAAAGAGATGTCAGTGTCTGGCAGAGGCCTCTCTGTGCCTCTTCTCCGTCCCGCTCCACGTTCACTTATTAACGTCAGCCACACACTGGATAAGCTTTATTACGATCTGACGCTAATTATGGCTTTGGTCTGTGTGTGTGTTTAATAATTGCCTGCTCCGAGGGCATTCAACGGTAGTCCGTGCGGGACTGAAATTGATTTTTAAGACATTAACTGATTGCTGTGAGTACCCAGATCAGAGTGAATTTGAATAATTGTTATTCATGTCATCTTTATGAGGCTATGAAGGGAGAACACAGGAGAGAGTCTTTTTCACTTTTCATTTCTCGCATTATTTCAATTTTTAAATCCAAGGCAGTGTTGTTTTGGCAGTATTATTTACTTCTTAATGCCAGTTCACTTTACAATAATAAAACATTTTAAGAATAATAAAAAATCTATTAACTGATCCATTAAAGGATCAGCTTTCCAACATACATATAAGCAAAAAGACATGGTAACACTTTACAATAAGGTTCCATTTGTTAACATTAACAACCACATTATTTAACATGAAGAAACAATGAACAATACTTTTACAGCATTTATTAATCTTAGTTAATGGTAATTTTAACATATACTAATACATTTAAAGTTGTATTTGTTAACATTAGTTAATTCACTAACTAACATGAACTAATAATGAATAACTACATTTAAAACATTAACTAAAATTAATAAATGCTGTAAAAAATATATTGTGAAATGTTTGTTCATGATACCTAATGCATTAACTTATGTTAACAAATGGAACATTATTGTAGTGTTACCAAACACATAATATACACACAGTAACATAATATAGGCCTGATCCACTAACTGCACTTGAAGTGTAAATATATCTGCAGACTATAAATAAATCCTCTCAAATATGTTTTAGTGACTTGTGTAATTAATATGATGATTAAAAAAAATCAATTTCAATAACTTGAATAAATTTGTATTATTTAATTTTATTTAATTATTCTTAAGTATTTACATCACATTGTGTCATGGTCTTGGTAGTTTCCTGTTCTTTAAACGACACAGGCACAAATACCATGTTCTTTCTAGGCCTGTTTCACACCACATGCATAAGCGAACTGCAACAGCAAAGTTGTGATGTGTTTTAACACTTTGTTTCTGCTGCATAATAGAGAGGATTTACCACATTGAGTATTTCTTTTAATAACAGACATACATTATAAAATGGTTGTAAAAAAAAAAAAAAAAGCTTTTACAAACTTGATCATCATGAAATCTACTTTACATGAGGAAGGGGACCACATGTACATCCAAATGGTAATTGTTCTACATAGAATGTAACCCAACACCCAAAATGTAGCTATAAACTTCTTGAATTGTCATTTAATCTGACTGAATAGAAAGTTGTGTTTGTGTAACATGATCACAAACATGCTACTGATACAACATTCTGTGATCAACCTCTGAGATATGGATTTTGATCTCATGGAAACCAGGAAGTAATCGTGTTTACGTAAAAAGTGATAAGCATAATTTGGAAGTTATATTTTTGTTCTAATTTTTTTTTTTAATTATCCACTGACAGTTAGGTTTAGGGTTGGGGTTTGGGTTAAGGGGTAGAGTTAATAAAATATGCATTCATGTTGCCTCTATTACATAATTTACAACTAAAAATAGTCACTTTTGGTGTCGACATTTCACCCGCAAACTGAACTTCACACATGCCCATATGTTAAGCAGCACTTACAGATTTAGCCACTAGGGACAGTGGTTTGAATTTCAGTAAACAGATCGATTTCAGCAGCAGAACTTTCGACCTACAGTCACCAAATTAACAGTATGATTGGTCTGGTCACTGCCACTGCATGTGTAACTTGCATCAAGATAGACAGATATATTTTTTTCAATCAAAATGTGAATACTTCTCTCTAGGTCTGTCAATTTGAATGTGTTAATTCAGTGCAATTATCAAAAAAAAAGAATAAAAAAAAATTTGCAAAAACTATTTAATCAAGCGCAACTAATCATTTCCCCGGAATATAATAAGGAATATTCCTACCATCGGAGCAATTCAAGCTTAAAGAAGCACGTTTTCAGCTAAAAATTAGTTAAAAGTTATTTTAATACAATTATTTAGATGATTTAATTTTCATTTATTTATTTATATATTGAATTACTATTTGGAGGTCTTTCTCAGCAAATATTTATACAGGATATGTGATTAATGTAAATGAATTAGATTACTTAATCAGCATATTATGTAATTAATTTGATTACAAATTTTAATCGATTGACAACCCTAGTTCTCTCCATTATGTTGTTTCATAAAAGCCTAATTTCAAAAGATTGGGTAGATCAGTAGGTTTACCATGAATTTTAGTGTGTTTTCGGTGAGAGTTCTGTGCAAAAAAAAAAAAAAAATAGGCAGAGCACCAGAACTGTACTGGCAGCTACACTTCTGCTTCGCACGTACCATGCTGCTGTTTACACGCAATACAGGGGCGATGTGAATTATGTGATCTTATAATATTTGCACCAAAATAAATATGCACTGCTTATGCACTCTGTGAAACAGACCCTATGGAGAAAGAACTATTAGATGTTAGAATCCCCTCAAAATTAAAATGTGATGCTTTCCAGATTAAATGCTCTTAAACAGACATCTTGGAGATGTACGTGTGCTGGGTTGTGTCTTATGTTTTTGTGTTTGTACTGCATTCTATCCCCTCATTAAAAAAATTATAATTATGACACTTAGAAAGTAACATCATTCACACCTATTCTGTAGCATGGCGGTAAGACAAGTAAATAATTTCATTTTCTTAATTTTTATACAATTTGTAGTGTTGACTGTATTTGTTAAACACAACCATTCAACCCTATTATCAGTTTTATTGTATCAGATGAATATATTAGTTTAAATGAATCTACTCCCCCAGGATATTGTTATAAACATGAGCCTCTTCTGAAGGGTCAAGGAGGAGGTGTTTCTACAATTTACAGTGTTACGCAGAGGACAGGATATAAGTTTACGTTTTTTGAACTAATAATGCTTAATGTGAAACTGTCTGATCTAAATAAATAATCTCTGTCATCTTTTGCCCTTGTTACAGTATATAGATCACCCGGGCCGTACTCTGGTTTCCTTGGTGAATTTGAAAATGTTCTATCAGATCTAGTAGTTAATGTAGATAGAGCTTTAATTGCTGGTGACTGCAGCATTCACATAGATAATGAAAATGACACATTGGGATTAGCATTTAGCAATATTCTAAACTCTCTTGGAGTTTAAAATTCTATTAACTACATACAAAGCTTTGAATGGTGTAGCTTAGAAGTGACCTTCTGACATGCTATATTCTGTCACGTTCATTACGGTCACACAATTCTGGCTTGTTAATAATTCCAAGAATATCAAAATCCACAATAAGAGGTAGATCCTTTTCATATTTGGCTCCTAAACTATAGAATAGTCTCCCTAACACTGTTCGGGATGCAGACACACTCACTCAGTTTAAGTCTAGACTAAAGACTCATCTGTTTAGCCAGGCATACATCTAATTTATCCATCAACTCACAATTAGGCTGCTTTAGTTTGATCTGCCGGAACCAGAAACATCTATCATGATTTATAACGCTGTATAAAATTGAATGGCATCTATGCTAATTATTCTATTTGTTTCCATGTCTCAACCTTAGGATTCATATACCTAGGTTACCAGAGCCGGCCAGATCCAGCTCCATTCCTGCTTGGTGTCAGACTCCACTGCTACGTGTTGCTGATTGATGACGACAAACTACAGTCGGTGCTAGCCAGACATCTCTTCAGTCTTTTTACTTCAGAAGATGAACTAATGGCTCCTCACTCCAGGCCTTCCACGGTCTACGAGCCAGCGCCCACGCCTACCATGGTCTACGAGCCAGCGCCCATGCCTGCCACGGTCAACAAGCCTGTAGCCTCGACTGTACCAGAGCCATAGCCTGTAGCCTCGACCGTCCCAGAGCCAGAGCCTGTAGCCTCAACCATCCCAGAGCCAGCCCTAACCAAGTTAGTAGACCTAGACTTGTTTCCTGCCCTGATCCCCACCCTGACTACCCTTTACCCTCCACTGGTTCCAGCCAGCATAGTGGACACCCTGGTCCCGTCCAGTGCCCTATCCCTTCCTCCTCCGCTGGCTCCACTTAGGACATTCGCTCCTCCTCCTCCCTCTGTTCAGCTGGTTCCCATCAAGTCACTGGTTCGACCATCGGCCCTGGTGACTCCACAGACAAGGGGGATCTGTCGACTCTCCGACTCCGACTTAGCCCTCCGAGCCCTGGACTCTGCCTTGGCCCTCCGATCCCTCTTCATTGCCTCGGCTCTGCGTCCCCTCGTCTCCACTGTGGGCCATCAGTCTATCGGTATCACCGGGGTCCCTCGTCCCTCCAGCTCCACCTTAGTCTGTCGGTCACCTGGCTCCGCCTTCGGCTCTACAAGGGACCTCCTTCCCTCCGGCTCCGCCTTGGTCCTCAGTCCCACCGGCTCCACCTTAGTCCTCCGATCCCCCAGCTCCACCTCGGTCCTCCAAGCCTTCGGTGCTACCTTGGTCCTCTGAACCTTCAGCTCCATCCTGGCCCTTCGAGCCGTTGGCTAATCTCCAGGCTCCAAATTCCCTGGCTCTGCCCTTCAAGTCTCTCATGGCTCCACCTTCCTTGGCTCCACCCCTTGAGCCTCTTATGGCTCCACCTCCATTGGCTCCGCCTTCCCTGGCTCTGCCTCCCTTGGATCCACCCCTTGAGCTGTCCACGACTCTGCTTTCCTTGGCTCTGCCCCTCGAGCCCTCCACAGCTCCACACCTCGAGCCTTCCATGGCTCCGCCTCCCATGACTCAGCCTCCCAGGCCTCCTGACCCTGTCCCTGCTCTGTGGCCACCTCCCAGGCCTCCGGATCCCATCCCAGCCCTGAGGCTGCCCCCCAGGCCTCCCAATCCAATCTCAGCCCTGAGGCCGTCCCCCAGACCTCCTGACTCTACTCCTGGATCCTACCCAGTCTCCTGTTTCCTCCAACCCTTCTCCATCTTTAGGTGCTAGGAGTCGCCTTGTAAAGGGGGTGGGGGGGTTGGTTGGGGAGTAATGTCACGTTCTGTCTTCCTCATGTTTCCCCAGGACTCTTATTTTGAAGTTTTCCCCTGGACTACTTTTCCCATAGTGCACTGCCCTCATCACTTCCATCTGTTACACATCATCTTCACCTGTCTTCCATCCCCTCATTAGTTCCTTTGTATATTTATACCCTCCAGTTATGTTCATTCATTGTCAGTTCTCGTCTGTGTAACACTTATATGTTAGTGTGTGGTTTATTTGGTTCTTTGTTTATATGGTTTATGGTTCTCCATGTTGTATTATATTCTTCATCTTCAATAAAAGCCTGAAAGTTGATCCATCACCTCTCACTCCTTCATCATCTCTACTACACAAATACGTGACACCCACAGTGAGCCTGGTTTCTCCCAAGGTTATTTTTCTCCATTAACCAACATCTTATGGGGTTTTGTGTTCCTTGCCACAGTCGCCTTCAGCTTGCTCCCAGTGGTTCTAAATACAATTATTATTTAATTTTTATACACAATTTACCGTCATATTTAATCAAACTACACAATGGTCACTCTAAGACTTTATTGATATTACAGTTTCATTTTTTTTGTTAATGCATGATTTCCTGTAAAGCTGCTTTGAAACGATGTGTGTTGTGAATAGCACTATACAAATAAAAATGACTTGACTTGACCAATGCATTTAACACATGCTATAACACTCACAGTATTTTATGCATTTAACGCATGCTTAAATCACTCAAAGCATTTTATGTTTTTCTTACCAGGCTTTAAGGACATATATAACAGTTTTAAACAATACAATTCCCATTACGCATGTTTTAACATATAATACATATTACAATTATTAACTAAACTGGAAAACATTCTGGGCTATAAATCATTAAATAAGATAAGATTAATTCTAAATTTACATACCCAGTCCTTGCATGTGTAGAAAACTTGGTCAAACTCCACACATGCAATCCACTTGCATCCTTCAAAACTGATCCATAACAAACACTCAGTTATAACATACAACTCTTCTGAACACATATTTAATGCAATGTATAAGCATTTTGTGTGAAATTTGATATTTACCAAAATAATTATCAACCGATGAACAAAACCGTGAGCTCTCTTGCACAACGCATGCTCTCACGTCTCTAACATGAGATGAGCCGGAAAGCGGGTGTCGCAAAATTCCAGTGTCACAAAACTCCGGTTCTTAAAAGGGCCACATTCAATTAAAAAAAAAAAACTCTCTCTTAACTAGAGTTAAATTACATGAAATTTGTCCACTTGTCCACATAAATGTTCTGTTTAAACACTGTTTAAAAAAAAAAAAAAAAAAAAAAAAAAAAAAAAACAGCCAATTACACACCTTAAAATATCTCAAGAAATTTATACATTTGTGTGAAATCGTCAAGAATTTCCATCCAAGGTAGCTGAAGCAGTAATTGAAGATCTCAAGCCTTATGGACCTTATGGATATCCAGGATCTTAAGGAGATCAACTTGAATGTTAAAATGTTGCTTGCATGTGGATCAGCTGATAACACTCTGCAATAAAGCTCTGTCCATTCTTTTGTTCTGGAGTAAATCTATTGTTTTAATTTCATAATGCATATGCCTTGCAGTGATTGTAAGGAATATATCTATAGAACCAAGTGCTCTTTTTTTTTAAAAGAGATACATTTGTTACATACCAACATACTATCATGTACGTGTCATCCACTAAATGTGGTTAACAAAAACTCAAACCAGACAATTATATTCAACACCATTTATCAGATGGAGACTGTCAGGTAGTTAAAATATTAAACATCAGAATATGCAGGACTAGGTTAACCTACGGCATTAATATTTAAGGTCCCTTTTTATGCATGTGTGCTGAATTGTCCAATTTCATTAAGGTCATTTGTCAGCCCTCGGGCTATGGTCTCAGAATGGGTGGACCCTTGAGATTAACAGACCATAGACCTGCACTCAGTCATACGGAGTCGCCAATGTTGTGCTGACACACTTTCAAATGCACTGAATATGGATTATTACATTTAGAAGCCCTTTATTTCCACCTCGCTTGCATACAGACAGAATGCATGCACCGCCTGCGAGTAATTTCTCTATTTCGCTGTGTTCCGTTCTATGACCCCTGCATGTCCAAATGATGATTGGCTCAGCACGAACGGGGCAGCCAGTGTTGTTGAGTTGGGCATTATATTGCTGTAATGTCCATTTGAACAGGCAAATTGCCATAGTGACTCATTTAAAACACAAAGTAGGTTTTAGGGGTCATTTAGTCTACTGTGTGGAGAATAGATATAATTTACATTCACACAAAAGACATACAATTGCCAAAACAAATAAACAGACTCATGAATTATGACTTGAGTTGGAATGATTGCAATGAACCCTTTAAACAATAGGTGAGAATGATAACAAATAAATAATAATAATTCAAACACTTTGATACAGCAATCCCAGCATGGCCTTCCCCTTGGCCTCAACTTTTGTTGTTTAGCGATTTAGGTGATTGGGTACAAATCGTAGATCACCAAACGCATTTCTGAAAAGACAATGCATTCTGGCCAGGCGCATTTTAATATGTCACCTTCATCAACATCACCATTTTTTCTGTGTCTCCTTCAACCATACATCTGGACACCTGAAAGGCATGACATTTTAACGGCTCTAACCCTCATGGTGTGTGGCTCCATTTCCTGTTTGCGCTAAAGTGTCATTTTCATTCCAATCCTGAATGATCAATTTGTCTGTATATCACACACCATTTACATGGTTCTCCATTTTTTTTAATATGCAAATTTACACACAAAAACGCACTGCTTTGCATGTCGATGCAGGGCCATTTCCCCGAATCTAATTTGATACTTTTGAGAGGCCTCAGAGGGACACTGCCTCTTGTCCTTTCCATGCTTTATATGACATCCTGATGACAAGTGTCTTTAATATGCATAAAGCAATTTCTATATTTCCTCCATTGAATTTTTGCATGTTGAACAGAATTGTATATGGGATGCGAGGAGTGGAGTCAGTTATATTAAAACATCTGTTCTTTATGATTATTGCTCCTTGAGCTAAAATTGGCAGAACTAGAAATGTATGGTGTTCCCTTACGGCCCAGTACACTTGATATTGCGTGCTAACGCATATGGGGAGTTGTCCTTCCACACAACCTAGTTGAAACCTCTCTAAAATAATGCCAATATTCTAATATTGGCTATGGTGTTTGAGCCGCGCCCTTTTAGGTGCAAAGCTGTCAGCTATAAAAGCAGGTGCACAAACAGCATTCCTCAGAATTTTCTTCAAGACAGCGATACATCTCTCATCTAGAAACCCTCTACTGCTTCACCGTCGACTACATGAGCCAGCGGGCAGAATCTTCACAGCAACGAGAAGACTCTACGCTCCCCTGCAGTGCTCCGGCGAACATCACTCCGCCTCGCCGCTTGACGCTTCGCTGGTGAACGGGCCGCTTCAGCATCCTGATGCCACGCAGCACTTCGGCAGGTGTTGTGTATCCTTACAAAGCAATTATAGTATATTGTATATTGTGTGAAATATAAATATATATACTGGCGGCCAGAAGTTTGGAATAATGTACAGATTTTGCTCTTATGGAAAGAAATTGGTATTTTTATTCACTGATCACAATGTATAGTCAGGACATTAATAACGTGAAAAATTACTATTACAATTAGAATTTTTTTTTCAGAACTTCTTAAACTACTTCGAGTTCTCATCAAAAATTCCTCCACGTGCAGCAATGACAGTTTTGCAGATCCTTGGCATTTTAGCAGTCAGTTTGTCCAGATACTCAGGTGACATTTCACCCCACGCTTCCTGTACCATTTGCCATAGATGTGGCCGTCTAGCACTTCTCACGCACCTTACAGTCTAGCTGATCCCACAAAACTCAATGGAGTTAAGATCCATAACACTCTTTTCCAATTATCTGTTGTCCAATGTCTGTGTATCTTTGCCCACTCTAACTTTTTTTTTTTTTTTTCTGTTTCAAAAGTGGCTTTTTCTTTGCAATTCTTCCCATAAGGCCTGCACCCCTGAGTCTTCTCTTTACTGTTGTACATGAAACTGGTGTTGAGTGGGTAGAATTCAATTAAGCTGTCAACTGAGGACATGTGAGGCGTCTATTTCTCAAACTAGAGACTCTGATGTACTTATCCTCTTGTTTAGTTGTACATCTGGCCTTCCACATCTCTTTCTGTCCTTGTTAGAGCCAGCTGTCCTTTGTCTTTAAAGACTGTAGTGTACACCTAAGTATGAAATCTTCTGTTTTTTTGGCAATTTCAAGCATTGTATAGCCTTCATTCCTCAAAACAATGACTGACTTATGAGTTTCTAGAGAAAGCTGTTTCTTTTTTTTTGTTGCCATTTTTGACCTAATATTGACCTTAAGACATGCCAGTCTATTGCATACTGTGGCAACTCAAAAACAAATACAAAGACAATGTTAAACTGCGTTTAACATCCTAAATAGCTTTCAACTGTTTTTGATATAATGGCAAGTGATTTTCTAGTATCAAATTAGCAATTTAGCATGATTACTCAAGGAAAAGGTGTTGGAGTGATGGCTGCTGGAAATGGGGCCTGTATAGATTTGGTCAAAAATGACTTTTTTCAAATAGTGATGGTGCTGTTTTTTACATCAGTAATGTCCTGACTATACTTTGTGATCAGTTGAATGCCACTTTGGTGAATTAAAGTACCAATTTCCTTCTGAAACAGCAAAATCTGTACATTATTCCAAACATTTGGCTGCCAGTGTGTATCTATCTATCTATCTATCTATCTATATATATATATATATATATATATATATATATATATATATATATATATATATATTCAAATAGTGATGGTGCTGTTTCAAATAGTGATGAGTTGCTTACGTGTTCACATCTTTATAAAGATGTCGTTCCATAAGTGTTCCTTGTGCGAGAGACACATCCCGCCGTCAGACCAGCATGAGAGTTGCATTCTCTGTCTGGGCCGTGCCCACACAGAGTCAGCTCTCATGGAGACAGACTGCCCTCACTGTGAGGTAGCAGTCTCAAGATGCTGTGCTTGCGAATCGCCTTCGTTCTGAGGGACGATTCAGCCTCCCGCGCCCTCCCATTCGCTTCTTCTGTGATACCCGAGGGGTCACACGAGGAGGCATGGCGGGGCTGCAAGGTTGAGCAGGATGAATTTGAGGTGGTCCTCGTGCCGGCACACACCCCGTGAGCCCCTCAATCTCCATGCGACGTGTCTATGCCAATACATTATGTGTGTGATGAGCTCTGGCCCTCACGCACAGCCTTGTCTTGTTCGGCAGTTCTGATGCTGGGGATGATGACATTTTCATGTCTCTCACTGCATCAGGTGAGTAGTCAGTGGATGATGCTACCGCCCCTCCCCCAAGCGAGGGCGAGGAGTGTGTACACGCCACTGACAAGGAGATGCTTCGCGTCCTTTCAAGGGCAGTCGAAGAGCTTGATATCAAGTGGTCTCCTCCAGAGGAACCTACACAAAAAATGGTTCCTGCAGTCCGGATGCCGTCAAGCAACTGCGTCTCGTAGATCTGCCCGTTCCCTGAAGTTCATAACAAACTGTCAAAATCCTGGCGCACACCCTATTCAGCTAGCCTGCGCAGCGATAACATCCTCTCTAATGTGGATCACGAGGAAGAAAACGATTATGCCCCCCCCCCACACTCCCCGAAAGAGGCGGTAGTGGCACATCTATGCCACTCAGCAGAGAGCATGAGAGTCAGCTCTCATGGAGACAAACTGACAAGGAGATGCTTCGCGTCCTTTCAAGGGTGGTTGAAGATCTCAATATCGAGTGATCTCCTCCAGAGGAGCCTACACAATCTCGTTTGATGAATGGTTCCTGCAGTCCGGACCCTGTCAAGCGACCGCGTCTTGTAGATCTGTCCTGTTCTTTCCTGAAGTTCATAACGAACTGTCAAACATTCAACATGGCCTTAACATTGCTTATCAGTAAAACAGGGTAGGCTATATGCAAGTTTAAAATACTCAAGACATGTTGTCCACACATATCACATTAAAATTGGTTTATGTACCATTATATAAATAAATACAAATAAGAGGTCGACCAATTTTGGATTTCGCTGATACAATAATGTGTTGAAAGGCAATTAATATGCTAAGTTTTAAAAAATTGGTAGCCTATATTAAATGATCATAGTCTTTCCTGTGATGGGGAGTGCTAGACAGAGGCTACAAGAGTCCAAATTGAATTAAATTCCAGATGCAGTTTATAATACAACACATATACCAATAACCAAATAAATTATAATAAAATAAATAAATAAATAAATAAGATTTGATTCATACCACAGAACTTTCAACTTGAAATACACCTGGGGAATCTTATTTTAAAATGTTTGTGATTCACTGCTTCTAGCTGCTCATTCAAACATAAGGGAAATAAAATGTTCATTTCTACAATAATCTACAACACATTACAATATAAACAATTAAAAGCAAACATTGTCAAATTTCATCAACACTACATCATCATCATCAACAGGTGATCATTAGTGATCACTTGTCATAAATTTCTGATATGTCCTAATGATTGTGAATGGTTCTGCAACAGCTGGAAACACTCACAAGCCCCCGTGTGCTTGGAGAAAATACAACAGTGCTGCATTTTCACTCTGAAGAAGGCAGCGTGTGCATTTATTTAATTAAATTATATTCTTTTGAAGTAATAATAATCACATAAGGTCATATAACGATTCCTGTCTTTCTACCCCCAAATTTAAGACCTCTTTAAATGATAATTAAGACTTTTGTTGTATCATTTAAGATATATGTGAATTTTTAAGACCGTAAATTTTGGAAAACTGAATTTAAGACATTTTAAGACTTTTTAAGGATCCGCGGGAACCCTGTCTGTCTCGGTCCCGCGCCTGGCTTAAAACCCCACACCAGCTGCCTCAGCGCCACCAAATGTCACTGCCCAGCCACTGGTAAAGCCACACAAGCCGTGGTCCAAATGAAGACAGCCGCCTCAGCGCAAGTCCCATGTCAATGGGGAACCACCACCCCCCCCCGCCCCATGCAGCAAATTGCTCCAGACACACAATACTGTTCCCCTCTTCCCCTCTTATTGTTGTTCAAAATGTTGTTCAATATGTTTTCTGTGTCTCACATTAATCACATGCAATAAAGTTTGCACATTATGCACAACTGCTCCCCAATGGTGAGCGCCGCATTATATCATGTATGAACATACAAAGATTGCAAAAAGAGTACAGCGCTCACATGAGACGCTCACATTTCAGCCTGTTTCTGGCTCCCCGCACGTTCACGAAATGTATCGATGCAGCACTCGCCCCATTGAAAATGAACGGTGTTTGTGTTTTGAATTACCTCAGCGATTGGTTATTATTAGTCAATCAGAGGCACTACTGAGCAAACACAGAGACTTGCTGCTTTGCCATATGGAAAATCTGGTCTAATGTCAACTGGCGAAAAGCACACTGTTCCCCAGCCAGTAAATCTCCTTTTTAGGAGTTCATGCGTGCACCCCTCATAACGAGCGCGTACAGACCATTCTTCAGTGTCTGTTTCAGTTCAAACTGAAAAAACATTACCACTGAAGTCATTTCATTTTCATGTGCATCGCAGTAACTTGCCACTGTTTGGCTGCTCTAGCACCATGGACAGCGCCAGCCTTCTAATATCAGGGTGTTATGCTGGGTCAAGTTTTCAGAAAGAAAGTGCTGACCACAAATGTATCCAACACAGTTTGGGGCACGGTGTGTAATGGACGCCCGACTTTCAACACCTGGAAACAGGTTGTAGGTATTTACTGGTTGTTTAGATCAGTGTTACTATCAGAAATAATTAATAATTATTTCTTTAGTTATTAATTAATATTTAAATTAATTAATTGAATCTAACTCATTAAAACCTCATATGGGGCTCCAGTAAATGTAGTGTGCTACGTTTAGGAGTGGGTTTGGTTATTAGCAATAATTAATAATTATCAAAGATAATTACGTGAAACACTATCAGTAGTGCCACAGGAAAAGGAAAACACATTTGAAATAATGCAAAAAATGGGGGTAAAAAATGTCATGGTACCGGAACAATCGGTAGCAACATGTTCCTATGTGATCAAGGTATTTCAGCACAAAATCCTGTGTTATTCACAAACCACATGCAACCCAGCTTTAACAGTACTTAAATGCACTGGAATAGTTCTGTGCCATATTTAAATTAAGTCATTGTTTTTCTCTTTAGTGCAAACACAGCTCCTTTCAAAGTACTTGAGGTTAATTATGGAATGTGCCAAAGTCACAAATGTTAGAGCTGTTTGCCCTGTTGCAGTGAACATTGTGCTATTACCACCCACAAAAAGCAGGTGGTAAATAGAATTTTCAGTTGCACTTTCAAGCACACTTTCAGGTGATCCTGAAGGGAAATTATGAGCCAATCAGGGAAGCGCACCATAAAAAGCTCTGCAGTGACCACCCACTTCCTTGATGCACTGTGAATGACACAATTGAGTCTCCCTACAATCTCAAACTACTTATATTATTAGCAAACTACTTATATTTGCAAATCTCTCAATATTTTGTAATAAAGTTGAAATATATAGTTTATATACTGTACTTGGAATAAACAACTTTAAATCAATAGTTTAAAAATTTTCCATTGTTTTAAATTTGATTACGTCATTCGCAATGCTTCAAGGGATTGATGTCTGTACCTTTGTCTTTTTGTCTGATTTTTGCTTCAAACCTAAGTTTGTAATGTTGTGATTCACCTCGGAGATGGTTGGTTTGGTTCATGGCTTAGAACTTTTTTCGTAAGGATTTTATTAAATTCTTATGGAAGAAATGAATGGGAAAAATACTTTCGGAACCAAGACAGCTGAAGAATTTGTGTCTATTTTTACTTCTCCTAAGGTATTTTATATATCTGAGCCAGTGCTTACGGTATATAAGTATATAATGGGGGTGGGGGTGTACAAATAGAATAAAAGAGAGAAGCAAATAGAATGGGACAATCTCATAGTTCGAGGCTGGGCAGAGCGCACTGGCATGTTTGCAGGATTCGGTTGTGTGCAGCACATTTCTCACACTGCCGGGTCTGTCACAGCAGAGCATATGTCCCTTTGTAGACATGTCCCACTCCAGCCACATATTTCCCATGCCTGCTGGTCCGAAAAAGAGGATGACAATCAGAGGGCACTCCCTGTCTTCCTCCGTCTCCTTCTCTGACACTTTACTCAGCTCTCTCTCTCTCTCTCTCTCTCTCTCTTTCTCTCTCTCTCTCTGTATTATGCTTTTACCACCCACTAGCACATCTGTATCTGCTATATTCACTGAAAATTAATCGAACAACTGTTATCCGCCACCTCAGAGAAGGTGTATCGTGCTTTGTTTTTTCCAGTGTTTGGAAGTAATTAGCTTATCCGCTAACTGTTAAAAAGGATGTATCTTTTCAGTAACAAGTTTCTTTTTTACAAAAGATAGTGGTGTAGTGCGACAAATCACCACATCACATTGAATTACAACCGAATGAACTGAAGTAAAAATTAAAGGCACTCTTCTAAATTTCCTCTCTCTCATATGTAGCATTGAATAGTCTGATTATTTAGTGAATAGGTTAGTTTGGGTGGTTATTGTAAATGAACCAATTAAAAAAAAAAAAAAACTGTCACAGATTAGAGTCCCTGTGCAGCATTTTAGGCATGGGTGGAGTGTGTGTACAGCTGAGGAAGGCTTAGCCTTACTCTAAACCACTGGCATGATGTGTATATTACGGAATATAGATATAGTATGTAATTCCGATTACCGCTATACCACTGCTCATAACTATTCGTAATGCTTTCCCCACCGCATATTCAAACCTTAATTACTTGTGAGAAGGGGAGAGCGACTATAGATCAGTGGCTGTGGCCGTTTTTTTATTTTATATCACTTTAGTGGCTGTGGCCGATCGCTGCATACATATGCAAGGAGAATATATTAATTTCTTAAATAATTTTACATTTTTAAAACAAATATTAAATAAAGTATTATAATTCTTGAATGCATACAGTACATATTTCTCATATTGTGGTCACATTGAAAATGAGTTGATCCAAGTTTATAACAATCCTTTTTATTTTATACATCCATTCACATTTAAATTAAGCATCCCAATCAAACTCGACTTTTTGTCTTTTGTGAACATAAACTCATCAGACACATACCTTGAACTTGTGAAGTAGACTCTTTTCCACCGGATTTTACCTTAACTTCCAAAACCTTTCTATTTTTATTTAATGTATAGCTCCAAGAAATATATTATTTTAATTTTTTTATAATTAACTTTTAGTGAAGGCATGTTTTCAACACTGTTTTTTCACTACATGATCAGTGGGAAGGATTATAATCACTTTTATATGCACAGTTATATGCACCAAAACAACATTACATAATAATCAACAGCAATATCTAAATACTGCATATTTTTACATAAATGTGTAATATGTGAAAGATGTAATGTGCACAAACAATTGTTAAGTCAAACTGAGCTTAACTCTAACAGGCTGATCTCACTGTGATTTGGCAACAGTAGGTTGAAAATGTTTCAGCTGAAATCGGTCTCTGCTAGCCGAAATTCGAATCACTGCCCCCTGTGACAAAAGCTGGAAGTGCTTTTGAATGTATGGGTATGTGGGCAACATGATCACACGGGAAGTCGGCATACTGTGTCCGAAAGTTCCGGTACCCTAGAATCGGCAACAGAATGCTGACTCACTGACATGCCCTATCTCCCATCAGACATATTAGGAACAGCTCAACAACAATTACTTTCCCTTGTGGCATGACTGGTAGCATGTTGCGTCAGTTGAGACCATGTGAGACCATAGTTCAATCCCCATTCAAATGAGGAAGTAATCACTTTTGTATCACGAGTGTGATAAGGAGGCTTTTTTGATTTTTCTCCCCTTTTCTCCCCAATTTGGAATGCCCAATTCCCAATGCGCTCTAAGTCCTCGAGGTGGCGTAGTGACTCGCCTCAATCCAGGTGGAGGAGGACGAATCTCATTTGCCTCCGCGTCTGAGACGTCAATCTGCGCATCTTATCACATGGCTTGTTGAGTGCATTACCACGGAGACATAGCGCATGTGGAGGCTTCATGCTATTCTCCGTAGCATCCACGCACAACTCGGTGTGGCATGTCTCGGTGTGGACACAGCGAGAACCACATTAGTGGCCACGAGGAGATTACCTCATGTGACTCTACCCTCCTTAGCAACTGGGCCAATTTAGGAGACCTGGCTGGAGTCACTCAGCACGGCCTGGATTTGAACCTACGACTCCAGGGGTGGTAGTCATTGTCTTTACTCACTGAGCTACCCAGGCCCCCAGGAAGTTGCATTTTTATCCCTAACATTGCATTTTGTCTCTACTAATGGTTAGGGTTAGATTTGGGTTTTGGTTGGAGGGTAGATTAGATAAAATAAGCATTTCTCTTAAATGTTTTGCACCCTGTTCAGCTGAAAACAATTATTTTTACAAATGGCTTCTGGCGACCTCTCCTGGATATAATGGATGTCACACTTGCTTATATGCTCTGAAACACTTACCGCTTTAGCCACTGGAGGCAGTGTTTTCAAATTTGGTCAATTTCGGCAAAAAAAAAAAAAAAAAATGGCCGCACACACATGCCGAATTTTATGTGAGATCAGGCTGATGTTGGAGCTCCAGTTTATAGATGAAATGTCCACAGAGGGGCACCAAAAGTTAGTTTTACAGCATGTTGTTTTTAGTTGTAAATGCTGTAATACAGTCAACAGGAATGCATATTTTATTAACTCTACCCCATAACCTAAATCTAAACCCCAACCCTAAACCTAACCGTCAGTGCAATAAAAATTTAATCTTTGAGTGAAAATGCAACCAACGAATCGTGCTCATCATTAATAATGCAAACACAATTGCTTTCTGGTTTCCACAGTAAATAAGAACCTAAATCTCATACAGATCTAGTGTTATCAATGATGAACCAAATTCACTCTGAACCTGAGTTCACATCTCCAGTACCAAATTGAAGATCTTCATTCAGATTGCTGTAGGAATTGTTTATCAAGGTGACAGATGCCTGCCCTAGCTCAGATGAAGACGATGCTCTGTCATACACTTCTGATAGAAGGACACACATCTCTGCCAAATGGAACCTTGGGAATATTATTAATAGTTACTGACTGGATTTTCCACAATTGCTGGATCTTGGCAAGTTTTGATTGTTGCCTTGTGAAATCCTGTCTAAAGGGAAAGCTACTTTTTCTCTGTGGGACAGAAGTCTTCGGTGGCCCCACCCCTATTTAAAATGTTGCATAATTTTTCCAACAGAGACTTTGTCGTTAGCAGGGCTTATCATTATTGTAGTGGGTTACAGCTCGATTGTATGTGCCTGTCGAGTTACATGCCTGAGCTATGGTTGTGTATGTGTGGTTCAAAGGAATGATTTGCTCCAAAATAAAAAAATAAAAATAAAAAAAAGGTCATTATTTACTCACTCTTTTTTATGTGCAACACAAAATGAGACATTCTGAAGGCTATGCTGGTCGCTATTTTCCATGCAATTATACAGAAAAGGGCACTGAAGAATTCAAGTATCAGAAAGGAAGCAAAAGCACCATAAAAGAGGTCTAAATGACTTGTGCAACATATTCTGAGTCTTCTCAAGATATAAGATAACTTTGCATGGGAAATAGACACATTTTAAGTGGATGACTTTTATCATAAGCCTACTTTTATAATCTTTTTTTGAAGCTTGAAAGTCACAGTCCCCATTCACTGTGCTTTTCAAAGAGCGACCAGCACTCTTTTGTTCCATAGGAAAAAAAAAGTAATATGATGGTGAGTAAATATTGACTGATTTTTTTTTATTCACTGGCTGTAATTCATGATGCAAAATGAATACTATATTCAAGAAAGGATTACAGCAATCAAAGCCTGGCTCTTAGCTGCATTATGACATAAACGTTAATCTTTAAAAGAACCCTTCACCTTCGTTATTATGGTTATGGAAAGTAATTCTCCAGTCTACACAAACATCTTACCACATTTTAAACCTCATAGGACCAAAAGTGTAATATTACTCCACAATCTAAGTGATAAAACTCACCTTGTTAACTTGAGAACAGGTCATATAAATAGCAGCGTTGTTTTAAAAAAAGCCACTAAAAGATAAGAGGTCACATCAGGGGGTTCACAGAGGGGAAGGAACATGAATGATTATGATCTCAAACCGCTGTCTCAACGGCAACACATCAACCCTTGAAATGACATATGATCTGATCACACATGAGACCAGAGACTTACGGAGGTTCTCAAAGCATCTCGTTCTGAGGAGCACCTGGGCGTCTAACCACACACGTACCTCTGCCAACGTAAGGAGATGCTGCTAGATGTTAACCTCACACGCTGATCTGTGACCTGTCGTGTGGTTTTGCCAGTACTGGTTAAGGTCTGAATTTGGCAGGGTATACTGTTCCCAGACCAGCGTTTATGACAACTGGCTGTGGTTAGAGCGATGCTGCAGAGAGCTGAGAACTGGCACAGGGTTTAACCTCACACAGGAAGAGAGCTTACTTTATCTAGCCGGCTGCCTGCGCCCTCCACCGCGCAGCAGAGCGTGGGTGTGACACCTGCTTGTGTGTTGAGGGGAGTGGGTGAACGCAATAGAAAGAGTGTGTCTAGAACATGAATACATAACAAGTTCAATGGGGTTAAACACAAATAAAAAATAAAATCTGTGTTTTGAATCTTAAAGTACAAGCAAATACTGGAGATATGACGATAACATGAAGCAACTGTGTAGAATTCAAGAAACAATTAAAGATGAACTCAATATGGAGCTAGATTTCTTACTAAAAAATTTAATTTTAATTTTAGACATGTGGCATTTAACAAATTGTGATTGTTTTTGTGGCATATTTTATAGATTTGTATTTATAAACAGCAGATTTTTTTTGCTTTGTTTTTAGAGGTGAAATTAGCTGTAAATATTCAGATTATAAATTTACAGCTGAAGAAGAAATTCAATATTCTAAAATTCAAAACACAAAAAATTCTGATCTTACAGAAAGTGGCCAAAGGCCAAGTTTTCGGATTCCTCAGGGAAAAGTAAAGGGTTTCAGAAAAGTCGAACAGAGCATTTGGCCAATCACAGAGCTACTACGGCAGTGGTTCTGCTGGGTGCCGCCAGGACTGGCTAGGGGTGCCGCAAATTTTCTGCCCAGTTTAATATTTTAATAGCCACCAGTTAAATGTACCGGCAGTACCTTGCTGACTCAATTCTGTACCCGCATGCTGTTTGTCTACAACCGGAAGCTTTTTAAACGCTCACACCCTTGTGGTGAATGCAGCTGTGCACGTGAACATTTAAATGCGCTTCTTGACATGATATCAATGTAAACACAGATGTTAATGCATTACGGGAGTGTTAACAGATGGGACAAAAATATGCTCCATCTTGACGTGATATTAATGGAAGTCATTAATGTATTAAGTGATGTAGACAGGACAAAAATCTTATATCAAAATATCTGATCTGTGTGATGTGTCAATGCAGCCTAATAGACATGTTGCAACTGTTATAAGCCTATCGTTAATATTAATCAAACAACAATATTGACAAGAAAAAGAGAAAATCACTCACCGTCCTTGGCTGGATAACTTCAGAAGCTTTAAGCCCAATACATTTTAATAGCAGGTCTGATTTTCAGTCAAGCACTATAAAGGGGTGCCGCAGTTTAAAAAAGTTTGGGAACCACTGTAGGCCTACTACGGCAATTCCAGCGTTACAGATGTGACATTTGCAGTGAAAACGTAAACTTTAACATCACATATCAAGTACCCATGACCAGTATATCGAACCATTTCATATATTCGAACAAATCAAACCAATTGAAGGACTATTTTTACTTCATGTTAACAATAATAATTTTCCAGAGAGATAAGGAATTACCTGAAAAATATGCACATTTTGTCATAACAGCACTTTTTTTACATTATAAGAGCCACATTTATGATATTGTTGTGTTTCAGCACTGTGTCACATCTGTAATGTTTTAGAGGTTATATCAATAAAACAATATTAATTCAAATAAGTTGATACTTTATGTACAAAGCTAACTTTTGTTGATGTTGCATTCTAATGCTCTCCCTTTTAACACCCATGATAATGCGTGTTACAGACGTGACCGTTATGGATGCTTCATATCAATTTATATGTACTGTAGCCTATATCAATGAGAAAATCACAAACATCAGCGCTCCTTCTTTTACTATAATTATTCTGATAGATGACTGACTATTGCTTTGATCTGTGACTTGTTTCAAGCTACTGCATCTATAGCCAGCATTTGAGAATGGACCATTTTGACAAACTTTGCGATTTGAACTGTAATATGATAAACATAATTGCTGCGCTACTCTGTATGCTCTGCTTTTACTCCCGCCAGGGCGCCACTCACTCACACAGCACTGACTAAAGTGGTCAATGCAGACTATATATTTAAAAACACAGTCTTTAGCAGCTTAGTATTTGTGCAAGGCCATATCGCGATTTCAATCTTATTTAAATCGATCATGCCTTGATGGTTATATCATACAGATGTCTCTCAGAGATCAAAGTCTACAAGTTTCTGTAAGTGATGCTTTCATCAGTGTCACATTTGTAACGAATAGATGTCACGTCCGCAATGACGGGTTTTCCTCATTTATGTGAAAACAACAATTAATAAAAAAATAATTACTAGTCCCTACATATTCTTAGGAGTGTGTCAACCCTTCTACATTATGTGGCTGGTATTATTTCTGGATTGTGCATTTCAATTCACTGAGTTTTTGCAAAATGTGTGTTTCCCCAACTCATGTCCACTTCAGTCACATCTATAACGCAATTTCATTTGCTGATCTAAAGTGAAAGAAATCTGTAGACTGAACATTTTCTGATGTATGGACTCTATATGCAGGTGTCTATGATTATTTATTGAAATGGTTTGATATACTGGTTATGGGTACCTGATATGTGATGTAAAACTTTACATTTTCACTGCAAATGTCACATTCGTAACGCTGGAATTGCCATAGTATAGTGGTTCCCAAACTTTTTTAAACTGCAGCCCCCCTTTATAGTGGCACGGCACCCCAACCACTGAAATTTTTTTATAAATAAACAAATATGAGATTGAAAACACTCCTTTATTTAAAAAGTTTTATACTGATATAAATATAAACTAATTAAATTAAAATAATGTAGCCGTCAAGTGTTTCTCCTAAACTGTCACGTCACGTCATTATGCTTTCCCCCAAGGACTCTTAATTTGAAATTTACAAGGACCCTTAGTTTGAAAGTTCCTTTGATCCCTCCATTGTCTCTGTCTTCAGTTCCTTGCCCTAATGGTATCACAGGTGTTCCTCGTCATCTTGTTAACCCTTGTGTATATATGCCCTCTTGTTCCTGGTTCTTTTGTCAGTTCTTGGTGGTATGTTTGTATGTAGTTTTTTTTTTTTTTTTTTTTTTTTTTTTTTTTGATAGCATACTGCTGTTCTGTTTGTGTTGCCTTCTTCATAAGATTCTTTTATAGTTGTATTTTCTTCTGTTTGTTTATAATTAAAAGTTCTGCGTTTGGATCCTCACTCTCTTGGCCCTCTGAGCCTTCCACGGCTCCACCCTCTGAGCCTTCCACGGCTCCGCCTGCTTCCCCTCAAACGGCCCTGCCCGCTCCTCCTCCTGTGGCTGCTCCGCCTCCTCTGGCTCTGCCTCCTGAGACTCGATTCCCTGAGCCTACTGCGGCTCCGCCTCCTACGGCTCCATCTCCTGGGCCTCCTTTGGCTCTGCCGCCAAAGCCCTTGCCTCCTGAGCCTCTATCCATTGCAGCTCCACCCCCCGAGTCTCCACGCCGAGTCTCCACCTTCTGTGACTCTAGCAGCCCTGCCCCCTGAGATTCCAACATGCCACTCTGCCTTGTCGGGCCCTGTTCCACAGCCCAGGCCTCCTCCCAGACCTCTTGACCCCGCTCCCTTCCTGGAGCTACTTCCCTGGCCACCGGCTCTGCCCTGGACTGTTATCATTTTTCTTTTTTGGGCTTCAGGAGCCATCCTTAAAGGAGGGGGGGTTCTGTCACAACGCGTAATTATGTTCACCCCCCCAAGGACTCTTAATTTGAAATTTACAAGGACCCTTGGTTTCAAAGTTCCTTTTGTTTCCCTCCATTGTCTCTGTTTTCAGTTCCTTGCCCTAATTGTATCACAGGTGTTCCTCCTCATCTTGTCAACCCATGTGTGTGTGTGTGTGTGTGTGTGTGTGTGTATATGCCCTCTTGTTCCTGGTTCCTTTGTTGGTCCTTGTTGGTATGTTTGTATGTAGTTCTTTGATAGCCAGAATACTGCTGTTACTTTCTTCATAAGATTCCTTCATAGTTGTATTTTCTTCTGTTGGTTTATAATTAAAAGTTCTGCGTTTGGATCCTCACTCTCTCGCCTCTTCCCTATACAACCCTGACATAAACATTGCTTTAAGATTTTAAAGGAATTATTCAAGAGCTTGTAGCCTAATAAAGTAGAGTTATAAAATGGAGAACAGAGTCAACAGTGCTTTAAGTTTTTTTTTTTCATTAAAGTAATTCAATGAAAAACAGAATACTTTAAATTTACTATGTGATTATTAGATATATCACATTTTACTAAAGATTCAATACAGTCAGAGTCTGACTGAAAATCAGACCTGTTATTAAAATTAATTGGGCTTAAAGCTTCTGAAGTTATCCAGCCAAGGATGAAGAGTGCTTTTCTCTTTTTCTTGTCAATATTGTTTTTATTAATATTAACAATAGGCTTATAACAGCTGCAATACGTCTATTAGGCTTTACACATCGCACAGATCGGATATTTTGATATAAGATTTTTGTCCTGTCTACATCCCTTAATACATTAATGGCTTCCATTAATATCGCGTCAAGACAGAGCAGATCGTTATCATTCGATGACCATGTGCTACACGGATGGGTATAGCATTGCGCACCTAACGGGGGAGACGGGGGAGAATACCAGCACTGGGTCCCCTCCTGGGAGTTAAGCCCCGGTAAGCCCGTGCATTAATGCGGCCCTGATTGTTATCTATCACCTCTGAGCCAAGAATCAACAATAAGGCATTATTCACACAAGAAGTGTTCTTGAATTTAGTCTGCACATTTTTATATTTTCTGTACACATAGAGACCAAAGTCATTGGCCGTTGTGTCCCATCAGGTCCCACTGTTTTTTTCAGCATCTCTTGCATGAGTGTTGTGTTTTAAGATGGCGTGTCAAGTTAAAAGCCCCAACCCTAAGCCATACCTTTATCCTAACTCTAGACTGCTCTATTCCATTGTGTTATCTCTAGCTGTTTTTGAACACAAGAATGCATCCTATGTGAATGGTCCCATATTTTCCAGACTGATCTCACAATGAAATCGAAAACAGAAGGGACTTTTCTTTAACTAAAATCTGTTTGTGCTAACAAAAATAAACAAAAATAAAACTGCCCCCAGTGGCCAAAGCATTAAGTGTTGTTTGGCCAAGGGGCACTTGTGAGCTCCATTTTCTGTGTGTAATGCCACAGAGGGGTGCCAAATGCGAGTTGTGAAGCAAGTTGTTTTCAGCTGTACAGGCTGTATTACGGTGAAGATGAATGCATATTTAATAAACTGTACATATACCCATACCTAAACCTAACAATCAGTAGAGGAAAAATGTAATGCTAGAGGAAAAATGCAACCTCCGAATCATACTCATCACTGATTAAGCAAATGCTTTGGATCCGAATGCAGGATCCAAACCTGTGTCTCCCATGCCGCTGACACAATGCACTTCAGATTGCACCACCAGGGAGGTTAAACATGGTGGAGCCGATGCAAAAATATTTGATAGTAGATGCCGCTTGTCAGTGAGTCGGCATAATGTGGCAATCTTAGGTTACTGGAACTCTCTGAAACAACATGACAACTTCCTGTGTGATCATGTTGCTTTTTATGTGCTCAGTGTGCTGTCTTTGCAGCAGCTCTAAATGCAAGAAGAAAGAATAATCACAATTCATTATGCAACTATTACAATGTTGTCAGTTACATTTTGAATACTGACCATTCTATCAATGCAAGTCAAAGGAACATTTTGACTTTAATCTCATATTTCTTAAAAATAAAACCAAAAAAGTTTCAGTGGAATCTGTACATTTATGTTTCAGGATGAATTAATTGCAGAAATTTGTAGAGAAGAATCTCTTGCAAGCACTATAAAAAAAAAAAAAAAAAATCAGAAATCATTTGAAATGAGTATGATGTAAACCATATGTTCTGCATCTCGTGGTAAGAATGCCTCCATTAAAATGCAACGTTCTCACTGTGACAACAATTTTTTTGCTAATTTTTCATAAGTGTTGGACTGCAAGATTCTTGAAACTTGCACAGTCTTACAGCTCAGAGGAGCCAGAGGCAAGAAATGTGAGTGAGAATTGATTTGTTTGGGTTTGTCACATCATCAGTCATCCTCAATATGACGAGATCAGCATCACGGCATAACAGAATGTGGTCTATAGCGTTTGGCAGACCTTGATGCACATCAACACAAAAGTCTAGTGCTTGAATTTCCTCTGTGTCCCTCTTGTTTGGAGATATATAAGTGTAATGTGTGGATTGAGTTTAGCTTGTGAACTAGGAGCCAGACCACATCAGAAGCGCTCTGCTTTGCAGGCGGACTGCGTGAAAGCATCTCAGTTTCTCTGACTCTCTGCCCGTAACCTGTTGATTCAATTTTAATTTATGCTCACATTGATGACTTTGGGATTGACATGTGGAATAGTATGACTGCCCTTAATTAGAGATAGAAAATGTTAGATACATTTACAAGGTTTAGAAAAATGAGCAATCTCAGACAATACATGTCGGATGTCTTAGAAAAGGTGTTAATGTGGGAAGGAGCTGAGTTTGCAGTGAGATGAATCCAGAATTCTTCATCATGCTGTGGAAGCTACAGTGGAGTGAAACTGAAAATCTGGATTGTTTTATATTTTAAGCTGAAGTGTGTGATTATTGCACCACTAGTATAACCAAATGGAACTGCGAAAATTCAAACAGTTTTCAAACAGCTTTCCAGAATATTCCTCCCATCTACCACTGAACAAACTGATTTTGAAAAATAGAATACAAATAAATGTTATTAATGATTCGGCACTATTTGTTTGTCAGTAGTCAAATGTAAGCAATTTTTAACATTGACCATGTTGACTCCAAAAGGTCAGATTTCCTTGCTTCCATTGAAACACACAAGATGGTCTTTGGAACATCCTCAAATCACTCTGGATAACATGATCATTAGGTTTTGCACAAACTTAAGGAGTCCATGCCAGCTCCAGTATATGCTGTCTCATTCTAGAGCCATTTTCTAGACAGTATTATATCTGCAACCCACCAATCACAGCACACATTGGCTCGCCCTAACCTTCTACTCTTCATTGAAAAAAAAAAAAAAAAAAAAACACTCACTCAAACACATTTTTCCATTATACAAGCCAGTTCAGCATCAGTTTCTCATGGCCACAAAATTCAATGATGAATTTGCGTTTAATCTCAGCGTCTGTAAGCAACAACCATAAATCGTAATGCCCAGATGCGATCATGATGAACATACAAACATCATGCACTAGAAATGATTTATCACTTCTGTACTAGTTTGGAAGCTCTTGGGTCCCTTTCCCCTGTTCCCTCACACAGTGTGGGTGTGCTGGGGTCAGACCTCTGCAGATCTGCTTTGAAAGCGAAGCCCTCATTTGGGCAGAGTGGATTCAGATGGCTTGGCCTCAGCTCAAAGGCAGCCTGCTCTCTGGGTCAGCTCATTACTTCAATTGAAGCAAAGGGCTAATGCCAGTGTGGTGCATTTCAATCATCATATAAAAGCTTAAATTGCTGGGTCATGACTTGTGAGATACATGGGACAAAGATGACGCTGTCCTTTTGAGTTTCGACCAGCTCCATATGTGAGCCTGCAGGCCATCACACTGTAACTGGAATATTTTAGCTCATGACCTAAAATGCTTAATTCCTCACTGATTACCTTAGAGTAACCGGTTCTGAACAGGTTTAATTTTTTTTCAAATCCCTGAATTATATGATTTTCATGATTTTCGGTTCTATCAGCAATTCTGGAATGTTATTTTTTTTATCCAAAGCAGATGGAACAATAATACTCAATACAAACTGCTATTTAGCAACAGCGCTGCCCCGCTACTGAATCTATGGCCAACATGATCACACAGGAGCTCGGTATGTTGTTTCTGATACTTCCGGTACCCTAGGATTGGCCACATTATGCCAACTCACCGACAAGCACCATCAGAAAGTATTCGCGTTCACATAATCAGTGATGAGTGTGATTCGGAAGTTGCATTTTTTACTCTAACATTACATTTTTACTCCACTGATGGTTAGGTTTAGGTTTGGGGGTACAGTTTATAAAACATGCATTCCTCTTCACCGTATTACTGCCTGTACAGCTGAAAACCACTCGCTTCACAACTTGCTTTTGGCACCCCTCCGTGGACATTACACCAGTAAAATGGAGCCCACACATGCCCATACGCCCAGCAACACTTAGCCTACCATTTTATCCACTTGGGGCAGTGTTTCGAATTTTGGTAAAGAAACTGATTTTAACTTAAGATAAGTCAACCTACTGTTTTCAGTCTCAATGTGAGATCAATCTGGAGCAGCACACACAGCATGACCAGTATAGTCCGATTCCCAAACGAATGACTCTTATGAGCCAGTTCTTCTGAATCTACAATACAGCACGAAACATACAGCGTGACCAATGTAGTCAGATTCCCAAACAAATAACTCTTTTGAGCTAATTCTTTTGAATCTACGGTTCGACCAGTGTATGGTTCCTGAACAAATGACTCTTATAAAACCAGTTGTTTTTAAGGGAATCGCTTAAATCAGGCAGTGCAGTTATTGACCGGACAATATCAATTCAAAGATAGATCAACATTACGATTTTTGTTGGAATCTATGGAATATAAAATTGTTTTAAAAAATGTAAAAAAAAAAAAAAAATGTATTTAATGAAATGTGTTAACACATTTTTTGTTTAGTTTTGTTTTCATTTAATACGTACAGTAGTTACAATAGAATCAATTATTAGGTTGCATTTATTCCTCTAAAAAGTCTTTAAATAGTCTGTGTAAACATGCCTTTAGAAATAATTTTATTACATTTATCTGATTTATTTGATCTAATCTATTGAAATCTGAAATGATCTCATAAATTGGCAACAGACCGCTGAGTTTACAATTAAAATTAAAATTGCATTTCTTATTTACAAATATTTTTTCCTCAAAAGTAAGAATTGTTAATGAAACGATTAAAGAATCAGAATTGTTAAATTCCTGATGATTTCCATCCATACTTAAGAGTTAGTGCATGTTTCAACAAAGTGCTTTTGAGCAATTTTCCATGCTAAGCATAAGAAAGTGGGTTGATAATTTTTGGCATTCTGAATCAAACAATCCTGGTAAAAAAAGATCAGCTAGTTTTTGCTGGTTTGCTGATCTCAGCTGGCATAAGCTGGTTTTCCTGTCTGGCCAAGCTGGTCTTTTGTTGGGTTAACCAATCGACCAGCTGGTTTCCCAGCATAACCAGCTGAAAAGTGCCCCTTTAAACCCCTTTAAAACCAGCAAATAGATGATCTTATTCAGACTGGTAGTCCAGCTAAGACCAGCAAACCATCTTAAGCTGGTAAAAAAATTTTTTTTATTTTATTATTTTTTTCTGCAAAACTTGTTGGTCAAGCTAGTTAAGAAGCCAGCATCTCATGTGGGTACCAGCATTCAAATCTCTGGTATTTTAAGCAAAGAAATAAAACCAAAAGAAAGTTCCACTGCTGCTAAGTCCTGAAAGTCATCTATTGGCTGCTTTGCCATTAGTCATGTGCAGCTAATTTTCGTGCCCTCTTTACCAACAAAAACACATATTTGTTTTCTTTGTTGATTGAATCTTGACAACACTGGCTTGTTTTATGGACTTTTCATAGTCTTGATTTGGCAGCAGGACCCCAATGAACTTCAGTGAGTAAAGCCTCCATGATCAAAAATTATACTCCCATATCCACAAAACACTCCCATGGCCGTTACACAGTTGATATCTTTAATAAAGAATATATTTGGTTGTTGGATAAATAATCTCTAGTCTCTAATATTCTCATTGATGTAAACATCATTGGTTCTGTCCTAAACATTTGCTGCTTACAGCAATATATTTTGAGGCCCTAAGCATGCAAACCCCCCCCAGTTGGCTAATGTGGGGTTTAATGATGACCTCTAAAAATAAGCCTCTAAAATATAATTTGACTCTCGATGGATGTACTGTTACATCATCTTCTACAGTGAAGAACCTGGGTGTTATATTTGATACCAACCTGTCCTTTGAAAATCAAATTTCCAATGTTTGTAGAACAGCATTCTTCCACCTCAGAAATATTGCTAAGTTACAACACACACACTGTTGCTGATGCCGAAAAATTGAATGACATCTACACTAGATGCCACTGTTGGGCCCTTGAGCAAGGCCCTTGACCCTATCTGCTCCAGGGGCACTGTATCATGGCTGACCCTGCACTCTGACCCCAGCTTAGCTGGGATATGTGAAAAAAAGAATTTCACTGTATATGTGCAAAATGTATAATGTGTGATAAATAATAATAATAAAAAAAAAATATATTATTCTATTTTTCATATCCCGAGATTACCAGAGCCGGCCAGATCCAGCTCTGTTCCTAATTGTTGTCGGACTCCACTGATATGTGTCTCTGAGTGATTACGACTAAATGCAACTGGTGCTAGCCAGACATCACTCCAGTCTTTTACAATGGACTTCAGAGGATGAACTGATGCCAACTCCAGTTGTAAGACATCGGATACTTCATAAGCCACTGCCTGAACATTGGATTTAGGATGGACCCCATGAACCTCACCGAAATGATCTGTCGGATGAACTGCGATGCACCTCATTGATCTCTGCCTGCATCACTTTGGTCTATTGATGGACTACACTCTTGAAATGGAATACATAGACTATCATTTAATTGCCAACAAAAGCCTTCATCAGCCAACTAACAAAGGACAAAGCATCTATGTGAACTTCTGCAGTTAATCCAGGATGGACTTCAAAGACATTAGTCATTAATCTTACAGTTCATAAATTTTTTTTTTTAACTTAACACTTACTTAGTTTACTAATCTTAAACCATGGCCTGCACTGCACATAAATAACTAATATTGGCACTATATACATGCTGGTTAGCCAGAGGGGAACTGGACCCCACAGTGAACCTGGTTTCTCCCAAGGTTATTTTTCTCCATCAACCAACATCTTATGGAGGTTTGTGTTCCTTGCCACAGTCACCTTCAGCTTGCTCATAGGGGTTCTAAATAAAATTATTATTTAATTCTTTAATTTTTATACACAATTTTCAATCATATTTAATCAAACTACGCAATGATCACTTTAAGACTTTATAGATATTACAGTTTAATTTTTATTTATTTTTTAATGCATGATTTTCTGTAAAGCTGCTTTGAAATGATGTGTATGGTGAAAAGTGCTATACAAATAAAAAATGACGACTTGACAAGTTATAGCAGATCAGTGAGCAAGACGCCCAAACAGCGCCATGTCACACTTAACTTTGACCTCTAGACACACAGAGTCCTTTAGCTAGCCCCATTATCCCCTTAGAGAACACACACGCTGCCCCATATGACTGAAAGCACCCTTCTGTCTTTAATCCATTGTGGAGATCTTCCTATAGATTAATATATTTGATTTTACAGGCTAATCCAGTTTAGTGGGTGATCGTCCACTGGTCTGGTGAGCACATGTGCAGTGGTGCTGGAGCATGCATTTAGTGGAATAACCTCAAGCACATCTTGACTGTTTTATGATCTGATGGCCAGTGGCTAAACCAAAATATAAAACAGCAAATGTAAATAATCGGGATGCAAGACAACTCAGTTTCGCAGTTGGAGAAAACTCCACCACATGAGGGAGTTTTTTCAACAACTATGGGCACTTTTGGTGTTGTGGACTTTTATAACAAAAAAACCTTAAAAATCTTAAAACACAATTTTAACAAATTTGTAATTATTTATTTTATTTTTGTTCACTAACAATGTTCTATGATAGTTAGACAGTTATGACAGTCATGAACTTTTCCACCACATTTTACAAGTTTTAGTGTGACCTTTCATAATAAACTTGTTTTTGTAGTCAGTGTTGTAGAGACAATCTAGCATCTTATCTAAAAGAAACTAAAGTGTCAAACGAGGCTAATTTCATCTAATGTATGATTTTTGTGGACTGATCGTGACAGCAAATCTGATGTGATACATGGCAGTACAATACGCTACAATCGCCTGTGGCCATATGGGATAACTGTGCATATTATCGTGATATCTTTTATCCAACAATGTGCAAGATTGTGTGTCACAGATAATGCATGCAGCAGTTTTCCTAATGAAATTATTAAGTCATAACATTGTAGAGACATTCAGTGAGACAAAAGATAACAGGAAAAGTCTTTTTAGACATCACTTTATTGGAGTCGCTCTGCCAGTAGCTATAGACCATGCCGAACATAATAACATTTGCATGTACAGTATATATAAATCAGAAGCAGTATTAGAATTCATAGTATATCTTTCTGTAGTTTCAGAATCAGTTGATATATCATGGGATGTATGTGTGTGAGAACTTCCTGAATTTTATCTCTATATGTGGACAATTGCTCCCTTCAAGTATTGTCAGAATTATTGTATTTACGAGACGAAACCATAATGTCATAATATCCACTGGGAAACTCAAGATTTTCTTTAAGCCCTGATTTTCATTGTTGATGGTTAATCAGAATAGTGCCAGAAGCCAATTGTGAATGTTGACTGAACAATTTAGTTTGTAGTGTACTTATTTCTTGTAGGCTACTGTTGGTGAAGAATAGTGATAAAGCTAGCCGATTTTCAGGCAACTGGTAGTGTGACAAACCTGCATTTACTATAAGTTTCTGAGGCAGCACAACAATGCTCAAATACATAGATAAAGAATCAGTTATGAAACTAATGTGCATCATTTGCTCTTTATTTCCCTTTCGTAGGAACTCTACACTGCGTGTTGGCACAATGGGTACACATCAGTGATCACATGGTCTGATGCCCTTATACAGTCACGCCAATTCAGTGGCTGATGGCGCTTAAGTGATGCCCATAAGGAGCTAAATCATGGGCTCCTTATAAGCGCCAGCCCACAGTGCCACCCCTCAGATTTTCTTCAGTGCATGCGTTTGTCTAAGCCTGTGAAGTTTCCAGTGACTCAAGTCGAAGCAAGGATTGATTTTCTCCCTTTTTGAGTGGCAACATGTAAGGATGTCATTGAAAACAGTGTAACTTCAGAACAATTTCATATGCGGCTCTCTGCATTGCAAAGGACTGACCGGGACAATGGCGCTTCATCGAGGCTCGCATTTTCTCTCCACAAGACGCTATCCCCAGTTGTTCCAGTTCTTTGGCCTCTTAATATGGAGCTCTGTGAGCTTAAAGCAGTTTGGGATTTCGGCTCTTTGCTTGAGAAGATGGAGTGCGAATGGACACAGGAATCCCCTGAGTCAACCTAGACAAGAGCGTCCTGTTACCAAGACAACAGACTTTGTTTCTAGGTGTGGTGCTGGACTCGCTGGTGATTTGGGCATGCCTGTCTCCAGCTCACGTTCAGTCATTACGCCAGTGTCTAGCGATGTTCAGAGTGGGGCGTGTTATCCCTGCGAGAACATTTCACAGGCTGTTGGGGCTTTTCCGCTGTCATTCCCCTGGGCATGTTGCATGCAAGACCTTTTCAGTGCTGGATGAAAATCAGATGGTGGTGGCATGGCATGCCCTGATGATCAATCTTTTGTGTATGGATGTTGTGCCAGGGTTATCAGTTGTTGTGTTGAGACCTCGTTTGGCCTTGCGTCCACCCAAGGAATTGGCGCAATTGTATAAGGGCTTCAGACCACGTGATCACTGACGTGTTCCCATTGCGGCATCACGCTGTGTGGAGTTCTCACTCAGGGAACCAAGGTTACATACGTAACCAAGACATTTGTTGCATTAGCGTTTTAAAGCTTCCTGTTTTGTTAGAAAGTGAAAAAGAGAAAAAAACAATTAAAAAATGCCCATTGTCCATTTTTTTTTCCCAACCAAAATAACTTTACCCACTTTACATTGCAATGACAACATCCAGGCTAGTAAGTTGGAACTTCAAAGGAGGAGTTAAAGGGATAGTTCATCCAAACTTAATGGGATAATTCATGCAAAAAAATAAAAATAATAAAAAAACATTGGGTGAACTATCCCTTTAAAGGCAGAAAATGACCTCAAAACTAATGCTAATGCTAATGCTAAATGCTAATGTTGCTAATGCTAAAATCTTAACATTTTATTTGTAATAGTACATTGACATACTATTACAAAAACCTTTTTACTATACCATACATAGTATCAGATGGTAAAACCATGCTACTTTGATAAATACCATGACTACAAAATTACCATGGTATTTACATGAAAACTCCAAGGTACCTCTAAGAATAAAATGAAATCACCTGTCCAAAAAAATAATACATAAATAAAATAAATTATAATAATAATAAAAAACATTAAGAAAACAAGGTACTTCTTAGTTCTGTTAGTGTAATATGGTGTGATCTAACTGGAGTTCTCTCATCTCAGCTTTGAATGTTGCATCTGGGTCTGTAGGCTCATGCAGAGATGTCTGTGGTTTAGTGCCTTGGAGAGGAGAGAACGACTCTTAATAAACAAACTAATGGGTCCCATACGCAAGCCCTCACTTCTCTATTTTTATTTCTCTCTGAGTACAGGCAGCAACAATGCATTCAGAGCAACACAATTATAGAGAAAGGCAAAGAAAGAGAAACCAAAAATTAACTGGCGTCAGTGTTTATAGCTAAAGTTTGTTTAAGGGCGATGGCTTTCATAACTGGGCCCAGACCTTTCAAAATAATTTTATAAATTATAGACATGAGATACCACCAGTGGTGGAAATGGCTGAGATTCACTGTGGGGACTTTTTTTGGCTTGTTCACCGAGGATGAATTAAATTGATTGAAAATAATTGAAAATTTACAATAAAGGCATATATTTTACAATTGACTATTTCTTTTCAAATAAATGATGTATTCTTCAAACTTACTGTTCATTCAAGAATCCTCTACTTGCAGCAATGCAACCGGTTTGGCATATACTGTTAATTAAAGTTGCTAGTTTAGGACCTGTGAGGAGTCTTTTTCTCAAATTAGAGACTCTAGTGTACTTGTATTCTTGTTGTTGTGCATCTGGGTTGTCCACTTCTCTCTCTGACCTGGTTAGATCAAGTTTGTTTTATTCTTTCAAAACAGAAGTGCATGGAATAACCTTCATCTCTCAAAAGAACAATATATTGATGAATTTGAGGAGAAATGTTTCTTTTTTGTTATTTTTAAAACTGAAATTTGGCTTGCAAGTCTAAAGTAACTTTACTGTAAATTAACTAAAAACATGCAATACCTCAGCTGGAAAATTCTGCATATCGCTGCCCCCTTCGGCATATCGCGGCACCTTTTTGTGGCCCGTTCTGCATAACACGGCGGCCCATTTCAGCTTATTGCGACCCATTCGGACCTGTTTCGCGTCCGGCCCTTCGGGAAAAGTCCCGGTTCTTCCGATGGCCTATCCGCCCCTGAATTACACAAACACTTATGTACTTATGGATGGTATTCTGAGCAAAGAAACCAGTATATGTATGCCTTCTTTTGGTGCGTGGATTTGTGAATTGAGCGCGTGTGGATCTGTTGCCCATGGATTATCGTGTGCATCTGTCGATCTGTTGCGTGAATGTGTTGTGGCCACTCATGATAGTCAACATTGCGCAACCACAGATGCAGAAGATCTCACGCATTTTTGTACATAACCCTCAAAGCTTTCGTAGGCTATTTAGTAGAGAAAAGATAGAAATACCCTTTATTCCCCTAACAAAATTAGCCAGCTTGAACGGGACCCACGTTACTCCCAATTTCCAGCCCTGGATACCACCCAGCCACTTGTGTCAGCCATAAAACATATGAATAATTTTGTTCTTTAGAAAACAGGGTCTGAGACATTGATGGTTTTAAGTGGTCAAATTATAAATGCAATCCACTGATTTCACTTGGATAATACTGCTTTTCCTCTGGCAGATTATTATTATTTCTCAATTTGTGTTGCTATAACTTTTTAATCTTATAGTAAAAACTCACTAAACCTTGCATGCTTAAAGGGTCTTTGGCTAACTGCATTTTGTGTAATTTTGTATAGTTGCTTAGGAACAATCAGTTAAAGGAACAATTCACACAAAAATTTAAATTCCTTAATTATTTACTCACCCTCATTGTTGTTTTAAACCTGTATGACTTTCTCTTTTCTGCAGAACACAAAAGGAGATATTATAAAGAATGTTATTTTCTCTGATTTCAGCACACTAGCAGTGGATAGTGTCTCACTTTAAAACTTACAAAACATCCAACATGTCATATTACTTTGTGTACAGACTCACTTACCTGAATCTCCAGCGTTAAATGCCATCATGATTCCTCTCCAGCGACTCTTCTACTCCAAACGTTTCCTCTCCAGCTAATCCAGTGTCCATCTCCTCAACGCAAGCTTTGTTGTTGCAAACCCTCCACCTCAAGGAAAGTCACCATCTCTATCAGCATTAGTCTTCATCACGGTAACTATCACTACTGCAACCCAGTACTGTCACGTCAACACTTACCTGCTGTCTTTGTTTGTGTGCCAATAAATACCTGCTTGGGTTCAAACATCATCCTCGAGTCTGAGTATACGTTACACCGTGCCTGTAATGATAACCATGTCTTTGCGCACACTCACAATGAGAAAAAAGTGCTTCACAGCAGGACGCTGCTTGCAGTTGCTTATGCAACTGAAAACATTTTTTGGAGTGTTTATGTGCGGCCGCTCCGATAACCTTTATGTTGTAATGATGCATGCACGTTACTTTGAACTTATATTTATTCAGTTATTGAACAAGATAAGAGATTTACAATTCATTTCATACTGTTCTTTAACGCATACCTGTTAATTGTTGCCCATGTAAATGAGAAAGAATTAAGTAGCTTTCTTCTGGTCGGTCGATGTAACAGAAACGAATAAAAAGGAAAGAGCATAAGCAGATAATGTTCAATTTCAATACACATAACGAGAGTACAAGTTGTTTTGACTCATGTGATGTGTGTCCAAACAAAGCTGATTTCCACACAATCCATTTGCATTGATCAGCGTCAACTTCAGGGGTGGCATGCACCAAATTTTTTTGAGGGGGCACCAAGGTCAGCCACCACAACCCGGTACAAATCACGGGACACAGTATCACCTTTTTAATATAACAATTAAATTTACAACTATTTGTCAATAAATGTGTATCAGTAATTGTTGCATTTCTTTACATTTTTATGAGGTGGAGTGACTGTCTGACATCTTAGGCCATTTTAGTAACACTTTATTTTACAGTGTCCCTGATACAGTGTAATTACCCAAGTAAGTACAGAGTACTAAATAATGTAATAACATGAAACAACATGTACTTAATATGTAATTAATTATGGAACAGCATGTACTTACACATTGTAATTATGTAGGTGAAACAGAAAAGCATTATTACGTGTGTGTAACAGGCCAATATTTTAACATACCTATTTGTAATCTTGTTACAGCGGAACAGACAAATGTTGTTACATGTAATAGCATTATAATTACATTTAAATGACACACTATTACATAGTATTAATCACTGTTAAATAAAGTGTATCTAGACTGTACTTAAGTGCACTTCATGTGTAACTACATACCTTAACAAGCTGTGCTTAAGTTTAAATTATCTCACTAGTACACAGCTGAGTACATGTAATAGCTTAATAATTACAACAGTTACACAACATTACATAGTATTCATCACTGTAAAATAAATTGTATCTAGACTGTACTTAAGTGTACTTCACATGTAACTATATACCTCACTGAGCATGAATTAGTGTTGTTTATTTGAACAGACTGTCTGTGTTGTTTTAGGACCCGATTCACTAAAGGAATTATGCAAATACTTATGCAAAAAAAAAAAGCGTAATAGCAATACAAAAGTTTTGAACTTGGTGTGCAGGGTTTCTCTGAGTTGGATGTGTTCATGCAACTGTAAAATACATATGTATAGAATAAAGTATAAAGTGGCTAAAATGTCTGAGATATCGTCACCATGTTTTTGGTGACAACAGTTGCCAATTTTATTGTAAATTTTATAGAATGTTTTAGGGCTGTGAAACTTACATTTTTATATAATTAATCTCACAGGTTTAGGTGATTAATTGCGATAAATCCTGGAACAGGATACAATAAAACAAACATTAAAATATAATCATATGTAAATTAACTTTATACTTTGTCTCAAAGAACTTGCAAGAAATTGATTAATCATTATTTATTTTAATTATTTTAATGTGTACATGTTAAAGTGTTCTGTTTTTGTGGATAGATTTAAATAGACACATTTTTACAGACGATACAAGTACAGTGCATCCGGAAAGTATTCACAGCGCTTCACTTTTTCCACATTTTGTTATGTTACAGCCTTATTCCAAAATGGATTCAATTCATTATTTTCCTCAAAATTCTACAAACAATACCCCATAATGACAACGTGAAAGAAGATTGTTTGAAATCTTTGCAAATTTATTAAAAATAAAAAACGAACAAAAAAAAATCACATGTACATAAGTATTCACAGCCTTTACTCAATACTTTGTTGAAGCACCTTTGGCACCAATTACAGCCTCAAGTCTATTTGAGTATGATGCTACAAGCTTGGCACACCTATTTTTGGGCAGTTTCTCCCATTCTTCTTTGCAGGACCTCTCAAGCTCCATCAGGTTGGATGGGGAGCGTCGGTGCACAGCCATTTTCAGATCTCTCCAGAGATGTTCAATCGGGTTCAAGTTTGGGCTCTGGCTGGGCCACTCAGGGACATTCACAGAGTTGTTCTGTAGCCACTCTTTTGTTTTCTGTGTGCTTAGGGTCGTTGTCCTGTTGGAAGATGAACCTTCGCCCCAGTCTGAGGTCCAGAGCACTTTGGAGCAGGTTTTCATCAAGGATGTCTCTGTACATTGCTGCATTCATCTTTCCCTTGATCCTGACTAGTCTCCCAGTTCCTGCCACTGAAAAACATCCCCACAGCATGATGCTGCCACCACCATGCTTCACTGTAGGGATGGTATTGGCCAGGTGATGAGCGGTGCCTGGTTTCCTCCAGACATGACGCTTGCCATTCAGGCCAAAGAGTTCAATCTTTGTTTCTCATGATCTGAGAGTCCTTCAGGTGCCTTTTGGAAAACTCCAGGCGGGCTGTCATGTGCCTTTTACAGAGGAGTGGCTTCCGTCTGGCCACTCTACCATACAGGCCTGATTGGTGGAGTGCTGCAGAGATGGTTGCTCTTCTGGAAGTTTCTCCTGTCTCCACAGAGAAACGCTGGAGCTCTGTCAGAGTGACCATTGGGTTCTTGGTCACCTCCCTGACTAAGGCCCTTCTCCACCGATTGCTTAGTTTGGCCAGGTGACCAGCTCTAGGAAGAGTCCTGGTGGTTCCAAACTTCTTCCATTTACGGATGATGGAGGCCACTGTGCTCATTGGGACCTTCAATGCTGCAGAAATTTTTCTGTACCCTTCCCCAGATCTGTGCCTCGATACAATCCTGTCTTGGAGGTCTACAGGCAATTCCTTGGACTTCATGGCTTGGTTTGTGCTCTGACATGCACTGTTAACTGTGGGACCTTATATAGACAGGTTGTGTCTTTCCAAATCATGTCCAATCAACTGAATTTACCACAGGTGGACTCCAATCAAGTTGTAGAAATATCTCAAGGATGATCAGTGGAAACAGGATGCACCTGAGCTCAATTTTGAGTGTCATGGCAAAGGCTATTAATACTTATGTACATGTGATTTTTTTTTCATTTTTTATTTTTTAATAAATTTGCAAAGATTTCAAACAAACTTCTTTCACGTTGTCATTATGGGGTATTGTTTGTAGAATTTTGAAGAAAATAATGAATTTAATAAATTTTGGAATAAGGCTGTAACATAACAAAATGTGGAAAAAGTGAAGCGCTGTGAATACTTTCCGGATGCACTGTATATATATAGATGCCATAAATCAGTGGACATGCTGCTATTAAAAGTTGGGCAAAATCTTCTGCTGTTTTCCAGTTTACTTTTTTAATATTAGGATCAAATGGGCAGATTCAATTTATTTTTAAGCTTTATTGGCAAAATAAGCTTAAGTGTACTGTACATTACCAATTCATTATTAGACATAGTACATACAGATGACCTATAAAACAAATTGAATGCTGAAGTTTGATTTGCTAAAGTTTAAAATCTCAAAATTATTATTTTCTCTGGCTGCTGTTCTGTCTCTTGTGCACATGCTGGTGCACTCTCGTGTGGTTTCCCTTTGACAATGATTTCAGATGACAGTGAGTGAGCGTTTTCAGGCTTGCCCGTTATCTCTCCCACACCTGGCTCACCACTTGGAGGTGAAGTCTCCATTATCCGTACAGTAAATCAGCCCCCTTGTTTATTTTGCGTTGTGCGTAATGAAAAAGCATGCACTGCCCTTACAAAAAAATGTTGTGATCTGGCACTCATTATTTTTACATGCAAATTATTTGTATAGCGCTTTTCACAACAGGTGTTGTTTCAAAGCAGCTGTACATGAAATTATGCTATAACAGAAAATGAATGAATATAATGCCAATATTAGTTATTTATGTATAGAACTATTAGTGGTTAAAATATCCGGTTCACTTCCAGTAGATAGGGAATGCTGGCACGTTTGGCTGCCACTCCTCTCACTGTTTAAATGTTTATTTATTTATTTTACTGGTAGCACGGATTTTCGGAGCCTCGAAGTTTACGTTTTTATATTCTGAGCACTACTTTATTTATTCTTCGTTGCGATGTGGGATTACCTTTTAAACTCTGAACTGCTGTTATCTTTGAGTTTCCTATGGTGGAGTCAACCCTGCTGTCGCCTTGCCCAGGATTTATGTCTCACTGAGGCTACTGTGGATGTGGGTCCCTTCATGGCTTTAAGGTACACTGCACGGCAGCTACTGAACTTAAAATGAAACTATTTGCCGAAAGACACTCATGAACTTTGTCAAAATAATGGAATATTGCATCCAAAATGCTACATGCATCACAGATCAAGGCGCAGTTTTGTCTCTTTGTCCTCAACTGCCATCTCTGTTCCACTGTTTTGACAGAAAGCCAAAAGACTGTTTTATACTGCCGATGAATTTAACAATTTGTCATTGCTTCCATGTCTGGAGGTTTCCCCGTCTTCTTCTCTGTCTCCGAGTCTTGTTAAAACAGCATTATTTAACGCATGCTCTGTCAATAACAAAGCTCTGTTGTTATTGGACATTATAACAGAAAAAAAAAATAGACTTTTTATGCTTAACAGAAACATGGCATAAACAGAGTGATGGTCTCCTCTTTAATCAAATTACTCCCACGGGCTATGGGTTGTTTGATCTCCCGTAACTCTCTGGCAGAGGTGGGGGTATTATGGTGCTTTACAACCTAAAATACAACATACGTCCAGTGTATGTACAACAGTTCACTTCATTTGAGTGCCTCGTTCTGAGTGTCTCTGCCCTTCACACTACCATCATTGCTACAGTCTATAGACCTCCTAAGACTAATGAAGCCTTTTTGTCTGAGTTTGCTGATTTTTTGTCTCTGCTGTGCCTCAAGTTCAAGAGAATTCTTATTTTGGGGGACTTTAACATCCACATTGACTGAGAGACTCAGTATTGACAAAGGACTTTCTGTCTTTATTGGAGTGTTTTGATTTGATCCAGTTAGTTGACTGTTCTACACATAACAAAGGTCACACCTTAGACCTTGTTTCGGCAAATGGTTCTTTTGTGTCTGAGTTTTCCTCTGTTGATTTAGGTCTTTCTGACCATTTAGCCATCTTTTTTAATATGGAACTACCAAACATTAATTCTTCTTCTCACACTGTAAAATATTGTAAATGGAAATCTATTGATTAGTCAGCTTTTAAAAACTCAATTGTTTCTTCTTGAAGTTGTTTTTCTTCTTCTGATCTTCTTGAAGACACAATTTCTCTGTTAAACACTGTTCTCACATCTGGTTTAGATCATTTTGCTCCACTGAAATCACGGACTATCTCTTCTTTGCATTCTGCTCCCTGGTATAATGACAATCTGTTCTCAATGACGGCTGTTTATCGTAAAATGGAGCGAAAGTGGCGTCTTTCTGGTCTGAACGTATATTACCAGGCTTGGAAAGACAACTTACATGATAATAAAGAAGAAATCAAATCTGTCAGATCCTGTTATTTTTCTGCAATAATTTTAAATAATCAGAATAATCTGAGACATCTTTTTAATACTATTAATAGATTGCTCAAATGTAATTGTTCTACCACCTTGCCTGCATCACCTTTACTTTGTAACATGTTTTTATACTTTTTTAGCACTAAGATAGCCACTGTTCAGAAAAATATTCTTGCTACCATATCTGTCTTTTTGGTTTCATTCCTCAGCCTGTCTTGTTTCTCCGGCACCCCTCTCTCAAATTTCTCTCAACTCGACCATGTTACTCTAAGTAATGAGATATCACGTATGAAAGCTACCACTAGCATAGTTAATCCTCTATTCAGTTGATAGTCTATTCAAATTCTGTTTTGCCTCTCTGTGTCCCATTGTCTTGGACATAATAAATGACTCTTTGCATACTGGTGTTTTGCCTGCAGCATTTAAAATTCAGAATCAGAATCAGAATCAGAATGAGCTTTATTGCAAAGTATGCTTACACATACAAGGAATTTGTCTTGGTGACAGGAGCTTCCAGTGTACAACCATACAAAAACAATACAAAAACAGCAGCAAGACATAGATAATAATAAAAAATAAAAAATAAAACAATAATTATACACATACATACAGACACACATACATACATACACACATACACATGGGTAGTGCAAATCTAATACAATCTGTTATGTACAGTGGAAATAGAAATCTGTTATGTACAGTGCAAATGTTTTTTTTTTTTTTTTTTTTTTTTTCAGAGGAATGAAATGGCAGAGGAGGTTGGATGTGTTGGATAAATATAAGAAAGACTAAACTGTGTACTGCACATAGTTATTGCTCAATGGGGCAATTTAGCTGTTCATGAGATGGATAGCCTGAGGGAAAAAACTGTTCCTGTGCCTGACGGTTCTGGTCCTCAGTGCTCTGAAGCATCGGCCAGAAGGCAACAGTTCAAAAAGGTAATGGGCAGGGTGAGTGGGGTCCAGAGTGATTTTTCCAGCCTTTTTCCTCACTCTGGAAGTGTATAGTTCTTGAAGGGGGGGGGGGGGCAGGGGGCAACCAATAATCCTCTCAGCAGTCCGAACTGTCCTTTGTAGTCTTCTGATATCTGATTTCGTAGCTGAACCAAACCAGACAGTTATTGAAGTGCAGAGGACAGACTCAGTGACTGCTGAGTAGAACTGTATCAGCAGCTCCTGTGGCAGGTTGAATTTCCTCAACTGGCGAAGGAAGTACAATCTCTGCTGGGCCTTTTTCACAGTGGAGTCAATGTGTGTCTCCCACTTCAGGTCCAGTGAGATGGTAGTGCCCAGGAACCTGAATGACTCCACTGCTGGCACAGTGCTGTTTATAATGGTGAGGGGGGTCAGTGTTGGGGTGTTTCTCCTAAAGTCCACAATCATCTCCAACGTTTTGAGCGTGTTCAGCTCAAGGTTGTTTTGACTGCACCAGACAGCCAGCTGTTCAACCTCCCTTCTGTATGCAGACTCATCGTTATCTCGGATGAGGCCGATGACAGTGGTGTCGTCTGCAAACTTCAGGAGCTTGACAGAGGGGTCCTTGGCGATGCAGTCATTGGTGTAGAGGGAGAAGTGTAGTGGGGAGAGCACACATCCCTGGGGGGCACCAGTGCTGATTGTACAGGTGCTGGAAGTGAGTTTCCCCTGTCTCACAAGCTGCTGCCTGTCCGTCAGAAAGCTGGTAATCCACTGACAGATAGACAAGGGAACAGAGAGTTGGTGTAATTTATTCTGGAGTATAGCTGGGATGATGGTGTTGAAAGCCGAACTGAAGTCCACAAAAAGGATTCTTGCATATGTCCCTGGTCTGTCCAGATGTTGCAGGATATGATGCAATCCCATGTTGACTGCATCATCCACAGACCTGTTTGCTTGATAAGCAAATTGAAGGGGATATAGAAAGGGTCCAGTGATGTTCTTCAGGTGGGCCAACACCAGTCTCTCAAATGATTTCATGACCACAGACGTCAGGGCGACAGGTCTGTAGTCATTAAGTCCTGTGATTTTTGGTTTCTTTGGGATGGGGATGATAGTGGAACGTTTGAAGCAGCATGGGACTTCACACTGCTCCAGTGATCTATTGAAGATCTGTGTGAAGATGGGGCCAGCTGGTTAGCACAGGATCTAAGACATGCAGGTGAAACGCCATCTGGGCCCTGTGCTTTCCTTATCCTTTGTAGTCGAAAGACGCGGCTCAAATCATCTTCACAGATCTTAAGTGCAGGTTGAGTAGCAGATGGGGGGAGGAGGGGGGTTGCAAGAGGTGTTGGTGTTTGTGTGAAGTGAAGGTCAGAGTGGGTGTGGGGTGTGAGATTGGGCCTTTCAAATCTACAGTAGAACACATTCAGGTCGTCAGCCAGTTGTTGGTCCACCACAGGGTTGGGGGCAGGAGTCCTGTAATTCGTAATTGTTTCATGCCACTCCACACTGATGCAGGGTCGTTAGCTGAAAACTTGTTTTTCAGCTTCTCAGAGTATCATTTTTTAGCCACTCTGATTCCCTTATTCAGTGTGTTCCTGGCATCCTCTTTGGCCTGACAAAGCTGCCTGAGTTCCGCTGTAAACCATGGTTTGTTGTTGTTAAATGTTAAATAAGTCCTAGTAGGAATGCACATATCCTCACAAAAACTGATATATGATGTAAAAGTATCTGTGAGCTCATCCAGATTGGTGTCTGCAACCTCAAAAACACTCCAATCAGTGCAGTCAAAGCAGGCTTGTAGTTCCAGCTCTGCTTCGTTGGTCCATCTCTTTACAGTCCTTTTAGCAGATTTTAATTTCTGTCTGTAGGTTGGAAGAAGATGAACCAGACAGTGATCAGATAGTCCCAAAGCTGCTCTAGGGACAGAGCGATATGCAATTATTGTTATGTAGCAATGATCCAGTATATTTTTGTCTCTGGTTGGGCATGTGATGTGCTGTTTGTATTTGGGCAGTTCACGTGTGAGGTTTGCTTTGTTAAAATCCCCAAGAATAATAATAACTGAGTCTGGGTATTGTTGTTCCATGTCTGTGATTTGATCTGCCAGCTGTTGCAGCACAGCATTCAAACATGCGTTTGGCGCGATATACACACTCACCAGAATAAAGGAGGAAAACTCCCGCGGCAAGTAGAAAGGCTTACAGTTAATAAAGAGCACTTCCAAATTAGGACAGCACATCCTCTTTAACGTTGTTACATCTGTACACCAACTTTCATTGATGTAAAAGCATGTTCTACCGCCTCTCAGTTTCCTCGTTAACTCCACGATGCGATCCGCTCTGAACAGCTGAAAGCCCGGCAGATATAACGCGCTGTCCTGAATGGATTCACTCAGCCAGGATTCTGTGAAGCACAAGGCAGCAGAGTTTGAAAAGTCCTTGTTTGTGCAGGTGAGGAGATGTATTTCGTCCATTTTGTTAGGGAGAGAGCGGAGATTTGCTAGATGAATGCTCGGCAGCGTTGTTCGAAAGCCGCACCGACGGAGCCTGACCAGCGCACCTGCTCATCTCCCTGCGTCTCCTAGCGCGTTTAAACAACACAGCCGTGCCTCCGACTAGAATGTCAAACAAAACGTCCGAATATTCAAAATCCGGGAAAATATTGACTGGTGTATGCTGTCGAATGTTCAGCAGTTTGTCTCTGATAAACTAACTAATAAAAGATTACTAAACACAGGACAAACAAACAAAAATAACAAAACAATAGAAGCGCTCCACACCGAGGTGGCCATCCGCAGCGCCATCATGATGTATCTCCAGTTCCAAAAAAGCCTAATATGGATTTGAACAATTTGAGCAACTTCATTCCCATTTCAAATCTTCCCCTCCTTGCAGAAATCTTAGAGTGAGCTGTTGTCTCTCAATTACACAATAACCTCATTGTCAATGATCTCTTTGAGCCATTTCAGTCTGGTTTTGTAAATTTCATAATACAGAAACAGCTCTAGTCAAAGTCAATAATGACTTGTTAATGGCTTCAGACTCAGGCTTTTTTTCTGTTCACATCCTTCTTGATCTCAGTGCTGCTTTTGACACTGTTGGTCACACTGTTTTACTCACCCATCTTGAATCTGTCTTTGGTGTCTCCGGTACTGCATTAAACTGGTTCAGGTCATATCTCTCTGATTGTAGGCAGTTTGTCTCTCTAGGTGGTTACAGGTCTAAGATTGGTTCAGTCAACTCTAGTGTGAACTGTGTCAGATACAAGTTACCTTTAGGTGTCATATATATATTTTCCTTTACCGCAAACTTAACACATCAAACATGTACAACTATGCTACTCCTGTTTTATTGGTAGGAGAGCCCAAATCTAAAATTTTCCCCACTCAGGCAGCTCAAATGAATTGACTTAAAACCAGAGTACAAAAATATTAACAATTTTATTTGACATAATAATAAAACACCATTCAACACTCCAATGATCCACCAAGAGGTATTGCTGTTAACCTCCCTGAGCTAGTTCAGGGTCAAATAGGGAGATATGTTCTAAATTAATATCAGAGGCAAAGACAGCTTCAAAACAAATTCACATTAGTACAATAACCAAATCCAAACCGCAACACAATTCATATAAATAATCACACAAAAAGGGAAATTCACTGCAAAAAGAAATTAACACAATCCAAACAAACAAAAGAAAACTCAGTGCAATTCCCCGATAAACTCCACAAGTTTACCTCCTGTACCACAGAGGGGCTACCTCACAGAGGATATTTACCTCCCACTTTTACATAAAGGGTCATAGGTTTATAGGTTTATACAAACTGGCATAACATACACCTACATAAAGTAAATTTCAAGGTGGGAAGAAACAGTGGCTGCCCTAGATAGCAGCTTGATCAAACACCTAAAATGGAACAGTCTCTTTAATAAACATCACATAACCCCAGTAAATAAACAATACCAAATTAAAATACAACACTCATACCAATAAAATACAAATCACATACCTTAATTGTAGTAAAGTTGAAGTTACACAAAGGGTTATGCAAATTGGCTGCCTCAACAACCGGAAGAAAAGGCAGAACTATAACAAACAGTAGACTATCAGTTTAAAATGTATATATAAAAACACAATACATTGTGCATGACCCTATACATGCAGCGCATTCAACCATTTTAATCCACAATTAAATTAACAGTCTCTGTAAAACACACATACAAATTGCACGTCGGGATGAAACATAAACAAACAATTACCTGGCTAACAGAGTTCAGCGACACTATCAAACAGGATATAAAGTAGTCCTCACCAGCACACCCCTGAAGTATAATACGCAAAGTTAAAAGGGATCTCCCTTCCACACAAACAATAATTTCCGGGAAACATCGACAAAGAATTGATCAGCTTACTCATGTTATAGTAAATTATAACAGCCAGGCACCTGAACACAGCTCTTTCAAGTCACCACCACGGGTGAGCAAGATCAACCGGTTAGCGAGATCAAACGTAAAGTTAGTAGGACTCGCAAGACTTTTAAAGTTGTCGCTCTCATTACGCTACCCGCAACCCCCCCCCCCCCCCCAAAGCGGCAGTAACCTCATTCTTGTCACATTCACACTGACATTCAGAAGTCACCATCCCGGTGACATACAAAACCCTCCCAACTATTTCCAGGGTCTAAATAGAACACATAGAGAACTCACTGAGGCTTGACTAACTGGTTGACCATCCTCCGGTGGTCGCACTGGCCTTGCGAGGTTAAATGGGTTAGAGTGCTGCCCAGCCCTTGTTCTATTTGACTGCCTTAACAGGCTTTCTTCTTGTTCCCTGCTGTTATCACATCTGGACTCCACATGTTCTACGCCTGGGTTTCTTAAAGTGTAAATTACTTGTTCTAACTGTGGTCCTCCTTGTAGGGATGGCTGCGTAACTTGTTCTACTTGACATTCTCCAGCTTGAGATGGATGGATAACTTGTTCTCTTTGATATTCTCCACTGGAGGACTGGTCCAGCCCTGATGTGCTGGCAAACTCATTGTCTTGACCTGGGCTGGGCCTTCCCCCTGCATTATATGTAGAATCCCTTCATCCTCATTGGACCCCTCATCCTCACTCGGCAGCTCCTGAAGGTAATCCTTTCGTGGCATTCTTTTTGGACGCAAATCTATTTCGACTGGGTCCACAAAACCAAAATCATACCCATCAGGGAGCTCTCTCAATTCTGAGCAGTGCACATTCTTTTCTGGCCCCACAGCATCTTGCGGTCTCACTTTATAGACCGTACCCACTTGATTCAAACACTCGACTACTTTATATACTTTCGAGCCCCATATATCCTGGATTTTATGTCGGCCTAAGGGATGATTCTTGTACAAGACAAGTGTACCAACGGGCAGAATAGGAACTGATTCAGGGTGACGACTTGTTCGCTGGACAGCTGCGAGTTCCAGCTGCTCTCGGGCTGAAGTATAAACTGAGGCCAAGGGTTCCTGATGACTTCTCACCCAGTCCTGGCCCACATCCATTACCTCACCCTCCTCTTCAACTCCCAAGAGAGCATCGACTGGAAGTTTGGGCTTCATAGGGGGAATAACCAGTAGATTGGTGAGCAGTGGTGTTATAGGCGAAAAGTAACTGTGGTAACAGCTGGGGCCACTTCCTCTTTTTTTCATTTGGCTGCGTACGAAGCAGGTCATGAAGTGTATGATTGAAACGCTCGCACTGACCGTTTCCTTCTGGGTGGTACGGCATACTTTTCTGTATCCCCTATAGATGGCATAAGCGCTTAAAAAGTTCTCCTTCAAAATTTCACCCTTGGTCGGAATGGATGCGCTTAGGTATGCCATACACATAAAACCATCTCTCAGTCAGGATACGGGCCACAGTACTAGCTCTTTGGTCTTTAGTTGGATAGGCCTGTGTGAACTTTGAAAACACATCCGTGACTACAAGTACATTTTCTCGCCCATCATTCGCCCGCTCCAGAAGAGAGAAGTCAATAGCAAGGATTTCCAATGGCTTTGAGGCAATTAAATGGACCATTGTCGTACGAACATTGGGACGGACAGCTTTAGCAACTATACAGCGCTCACATTTAGTACACCACTGTTCAACATCATGATACAAGCTGGGCCAAAAACACATTTCTCTCACCAGCTTCACAGTCCTCTCTGTCCCCTGATGCCCATGATGGTCATGAAGACCTCCTGCTTTAGGGCCATTGGTAACAACACCTGAAGTACTCTGGTCTTTGCTGGTGGTAAAAAGACACCATCTCTCTCTCTAATCCATCTCCACTGATGAACAAGTTCCAACACTTTCTTGGGCTCCTTTGCCCTCTCCTCCCTTGTGGGGACCTGTCCTCTTCTCCAGTACTGCAAAAAGGCAGGACGATGAGAACCCACAGCTTAAAGGGTTCAAATATCAGCCTTCCCATGGGATGGCACTGCTGCTATTCCTGAAGCCATTGTATAATTAACTGAAGTTAGGCTAGGGGTCAGTGTGAGCTTTTGTGGCAGTGTAATGCCGGAAGTCACAGCTTGAACACTATTTGGGGCTGAGTGTCTTGGCAAGCGAGAAAGCACATCAGCGTTGTGATTAGTAGTGCCAGGACGGTATTTCAATTCGAAATCAAACAGGGCTAGTTGGGATGTCCAGCGTTGCTCTACTGCAGTCAACTTTGCTGTCTGGAGATAACTCAAAGGGTTATTGTCAGTGAATATCACAAATTTGGCACCAAGTAAGTACTCACGAAATTTCTCTGACACTGCCCACTTAAGAGCCAGGAGCTCCAGTTTCATAGAGCTATAATTTAACATATTTCTCTCTTGAGGGCGCAAGCCTCTACTGGCATAAGCGATGGGTCTCCGCTGACCAACTTGTTCTTGTGATAAAACTGCCCCAAGCCCCACATGACTAGCATCAACTTCCAACACAAATGGCTTCGAAAAGTCAGCGTAACCCAGCACAGGGGCTTCCACAAGCTTCTATTTTAAAGTCTGAAATGCATTCTCTGATGTTTCCGTCCACTTATTTTCAAGCAGCATGTTGGTGCCAGGGCCTCGTTTCTTTCCTTTCCCTTGAAAGTCCCCCACTAACTTGTGCAAAGGAGCTGCATATTTAGCAAATCCCTCTACAAACCTTTGGTAATAAGAGGCAAAGCCCAAAAAAGAATGCAGCTCAGAAAGGCTAGTTGGAAGTTTCCATTTGACCACTGCACTAATCTTCTCTGAGTCTGTGGATACTCCCTGGGAAGAAATTACATGGCCCAGATACTTCACCTCCTGCTGGAAGGAACTTTAAATTATGTTGCTGGAGACGATCAAATACCATCTCTAGTCACTGGAGGTGCTGTTCAAAAGAACTGGAATAGATTACGACATCATCCAGATACAACAAAAGGGACTGGAACCGTTGATCACCAAATATTCTTTCCATCAATCATTGGAAAGTACTGGGCGCATTACACAGCCCAAAGGGCATTCGATTATATTCAAAAAGCCCAAAAGGTGTACAAAAAGCAGTCTTCTCTTTATCCTTTTCTGCAACCGGAACTTGGTTGTAACGACTAGCCAAATCAAGGGTGGTAAACCATTTAGCACCTGTTAAAGCATCCAAGGATTCTTTGATTCTTGGCAGTGGGTAACGTCTTTTCATGTCTTGGCGTTAAGCTGCCGATAATCCACACAAAGTCGGATACTACCATCCTAATTTCTGTACAACAACAATTGGTGACGAGTGAGGGCTACAACTGAGATGAACTACCCCTTGTTCGAGCAACTCATAAATATGCGCTTTCACTTGTTCATACTGGGATGGAGGCAGCCGACGGTAACGCTGGCGAACAGGGGCGTTGTCTAAAATGGGGATCTCATGTTGGATTAAATGAGTACACCCCAAATCTACATTGTCCTTACTGAACACTGAACTAAATTGAGTCAAAAGTCTCACTGCCTGTTGAGACTGTTCAATGGTCAATATGGGCCAAGACAGTCCAGTAAACTGGGGTAAGGGACCTCCAACAGCCTCAATGGCCTGATTAAGGACTACAGATTTCAACTGATTACCTTTTGTAGATTCTGCAGCAGCTAGAGTGGACTGCAAGTTGACCACATGAAGCTGTCCAAGAAGGGTCTTCGGCCTAAGCCACTGATCTTTCTCTCTGAGATTAATCACAGGGATGTAAACCGTACCACGTTCTATTGGAAGGAGACATTGTGATATCAAGATGTTTGCAGGTAACGCACCTTCTTCATATGTTGGAGGTTCCAAGAAAACAGAAGAGATAGCACTAGCCATAACTTGACAGCAATGTGTGGGAACGCACATAAAGGAACCAGCAGGGACTCATATCGCTGGACCTGCTCGTACAACTGCCTTGCCCACAAAGCCGGTTTCAGCAGTAAGGGTTAAGCTCCGGCATTCCACAAGGGCCTGTTTCCACTGCTTCCCTGCTTGTTGCACTATAGAGGAAGAAAACAAATCCTGCCCATGTTGAGAGAACAGTTCTTGATAACTACAATTCAGAATATTCATGCCAAGAAGGCCGGTGTACATGTACAAATAAAACCTTTTCAGTTACAGGAACTGACCAGACTACTAACGATCTATGCACTTCTTCTACCCAATCCTCCTCGGACAGATCATCGTAGGACCTTTTACCTGAGAATCTGAGGCATTTTCTTTCTCGTGGAACATATACATAGCATTCAAGAGCAGGAGCATTAATAGGTGCAGCAGATGGAGGAATTCGTGCATCATCAGCATTAGAGTTAACAGATTCCAAATTATTTACATTGTCATTAATAGGTCTTCCATGTAACTCTTCTCTAAGCAGCTGGTTATCTGCTTGCAGCTGTTCTACTAATTCAGTTAATGCTTTAAGCTCTTCCTCCATCATCTACAAAAAACTCTGAGAAAAAATAAATAAATAAAAAAGTAAAGAACACTGATGAAGTGATGTCCACAAGTTCCTAATAAAGTGAAAATATCCTATTGTTTCGAGATGCATGTTTATTCTATTTGTATTAAGCTCTGTATTTTTTTTCCTTTCAATGTAAAGCACCTTGAGAGGCCTCTTTAAAGGAACTATATAAAATAAAGTTTATTATTATTATTAAAATGTGTAAACTAAGTAAGTATTATGGGCCAATGATTAAACAAAATGATTTTGTTTTCATGTTAAAGTCCTTGAAGTCATCCCGAATTAACTGAGGAAATACACGTAGATAGATAGTCCTTTGATTTTGGCCGATAAAGGCTTTTGTTAGGGGTTAATTCATTTTCTTTGTAGTTTAAGAGAGTGTTGTCCCTCCTTTGACCAAGCTGATATAGGTATCATTCAGTGAGGAGCATCGCAGTCTGGCTGGAAGCTTATGGCAGGTAATTCTGGTGAACTCCATCCTGAGCCCATGCTTCAGGCAGTTGCTCATGAAGAATCCCATGTCTTTTAGTTTTCATCAATTCATCCTTTGTGAAGTCCGTCTTTGTAGACTGAAGTGAAGTCTGGCTGGCACATGTTGCAATTGGTCATTACCACTCAGCGACACAGTGGGATTTGGACATCAGGCAGGACCGGAGATGGATCTGGCAGGCTCTGGTAACTCTGGATTATATCCTGAGGTTTAGACAGGGAAATAAATAGAATAAAATTAGTGTAGATGCCATTCACTTTAAAGCAGGTTTAAAGAATAAGAGAAGTGTTTTCGGTTCCGGCAGACCTAACTAAAGCTGCATAACCATGAATTGAGGGATAAATTAGGTGTATGCCTGGCTCAATAGATAAGTCTTTAGTCTAGACTTAAACTGGGAGAGTGTGTCTGATTTCTGAACACTGCTAGGAAGACTTCCATAGTTAAGGAGACAAATATGAAAATGATCTCCCTCCTTTTGTGGATTTTGATATTCTCTGTGTTGTTAACAGGCCAGAGTTTTGCAATCGTAGTGAGTGTGGTGGATTATAGCATGATAGAAGGTCACTTAAGTACTTTGGAGCTAGACCATTCATAGCTTTGTAAGTAATTGACAGAATTTTAAAATTAAGTCTAATGCAAATAAGCTTGTGATTCGCTTAAAATTTTTGCCAGAAGTTTGTAGCTCTTCACCGGTAGTGGTGAACATGCAGCAAATCTTTGGCGACAATATAAAAAGTTTGCCGCAAACATGAGCTTTAGATTTTTGTAAGGGTGCTCCATGCCTCTTCTGTTTTTGTATTTGTGCATTGTAAACCAGCCTTGTTAAATGTGGCCATTTTTAGAAATTTTAAACATTGCCCAGAAGAAGAGAATACATGGAAAATATTTTACAACACATCACCTTGCAATAACATCATTCGATGCTGAACTTACAGAGTGACTAGCTGTTAGGAATGACCACAGCTTTATTGCTGTGAAACCACAGCAAACCCAGCTGATGCGACCACTTAGACATGTGGACAGTATGTATTCCTGTTATTGCAATGAGATTATTATGTCCATTTTTTGTTTTAAACTTTCCAGTAAGTTGTTTCCTCAAACCCTGACGTGTTTGTTCCTAGAAAGCAACATTCGTCTGCTTGCTAATGCAAATCATTGAAGCCATATAGCTATGGGGTGCACTCAAACCCAGACATACTGAAAACAATTGAACTATGCAATGTTTTTAGAGGAAGATTGGAAAATGGTCTTTTAAGCTTTTGCTTGCTACACACCAACAGTCCTAAATAATACATATGCAGTTTAACAATCTTGTTTTTAATTTAATTTATTTACTCTGAAATTTGCATTGTGTTTCTCTAAATTGAGCAGGTATGCTCCTTCACAAATTTTACCTCAGGCTTTGGCCAGACATTCAGATACTCTTATTAAGCAACTGGCAGCACTGCACAGTCCTCTTGCCAAAACATGCTGGAGGTTCAAAACATATCTGCTCACTTCATAGGAATGCATCAGTCATGATATCCTGGTCATTACAGTTGATAATTCAATATGACAATATAATGAAGACTGTGAAATGTTATATGAGATAAGACTTCAAGCTTTGCTATGTTTATCAGGAAAGGCTCAGACACAAGACTTTTATGATTATGACATCGATGGTCATAATTTCTGCCTGTGCTGTGTTGTTAAAATCAACAAAACCTACCCTAAACCTTAAACCTAGCTGATAGTGTAATAAAAGCAATCATGAGAAGAAAATCACAATTGCTTCAGCAAACATCATTTTGTGGTGTTTCTTTGACACTTTTAACTAATGTGTTGGCTCACATGCTCTTCTGGAGTCATACCTCGGTCCTTCTCATTGCAAGGGCAACAGATATATCAGTTGAGCTACCGTGCAACTTGGTCACACTTGAGAAAGCTGTAAATGTAGTCGGTTATATCTTACAAATGTACAATTTATAATTTAATGTTTTGATGTCAAAAGATAGTATTGTGTGAGGAACAGGGTAAAAAGTAATTGTTTAAGAAATGATAATCTGCCGTTTTACTCGTGATTTGTGTGAAAGGGGGGAAAAGTAATTGTTCTTGAAGTGTTCATTTCAAAAGAAAACTGCCACGATGCGTTCAATGAGCCAAGTAAAAATCATTTTGCAAAAATGTAGCTGTACTAACATGATTCTATAAGACCAGGTTGGTTGATTATGTGTTTGCAGTGTTGAAGTGTAACTAACTAAAGTCCCTGTGTGTGCTTTTTTTTTTTTTTTGTAACGAAATAAAAATATTTATTACAATAATTTTACAAAATAATATAATATTTTGTTATACACTGCTCTTTATCACTATGATGATGGTATTTACAGCAGGGTCTCATGAAATATATGTGAACATGACAACATTTTTTGTGCTGTATAACATATTTGGTTGCAGTTTTTCAATTAAATGTCCAACTGGGGGCAGCAAAAGCAAGTACAATGGTGTTGTATTCAGACAGATTTTTTTTTTAAACATATCTTCCTAACTTAAAACGTTTGCCTGAACCTAACCAATAGTGTTTTAAAATGCAGAAGCGACATGAAAAAACACATTTTCTGAAGCAACCACATCATTTCGTGCCAGTTCCATGAGTTCATGGCTGGACTTAAACTGCTGTCCACCGACTCTAAGTCCAATGCCCTATCAGGTGAGCTAACACGCACACTATTCATACTGGAGTAAGTATATATATGTAGGTGGGTCTGTAATACACATATTAAAATGTATAGTTTTTCAAAAGATTCGTTAGAGTAAAAGTGTGTAGATATCATAAAATAGAAGGTTCTGAGTAATAAAGAGAAAAACAAGTATTTATAAAGTCATAATCAGCCATTAAAGTCATGATTTGAGTGAAAGAGAATAAAACACACAGTTGTTGTAGCGCCTGTAGTGATCATTTCACCTGGAAACTGCAGGGAATTGTACCTGGAGACGTACAATATAACAAGTTTAGCAAAAATGTATATAGAGTCATGTTTTCACTATGAGACCAGGTAGGGTATTTAGTGTTAATTTTGTGTATTTGTATATTGGTGGTATTTATTATGTAAATTGTGTTAAATCTGTTCAAATCTGTTTATTGTGTTACATCTGTTCAAATGCTATTTCTGATATCACATAATTGAAATCCTGCTATTGAAATACTGTTTTGATTGCAAAAAAAATGAAATACAAAAATTTAATAATAATAATAATAATAATAATAATAAGTAGATAAAAAAGTTCGTCAAGACAAACTTTGATGTTGACTTGAAAAAGCTTAGCCTGAAAGTTTGAAGTAGTTGTAAAAGCTTAAAGTTTGAAGGTTTTAAGTTTGAAGTACTTACAAGTTTAAGTAGTAGTTTTAAAAGTGAAATGTTTAAAGATTATAAGACTATTCAGTCTATGAGATAGATAGATAGATAGATAGATAGATAGATAGATAGATAGATAGATAGATAGATAGATAGATAGCTCATTTGGTTGCTAGGCAGTTACCAAGGTGATACTCAAAAGGCTCCTTGCTACCCTGATTCCAATGAACGAAACCGGAAGTGTCTACATTGTTCTGGTGTAGGGTAGGGTAACCCCATCTGATTGCTAGGAAGTTACCAGGGTGATACTGAACAAGGCTCCTTGCTATCCTGAGTGAAATAATTCAACCCGGAAGCCTCTATGATGTTCTGGTTCAGATGTATGTGATTTGTTACTTGGTTGCTAGGGTAACCCCATCTGGTTGCTAGGCAGTTACCAAGGTGATACTTAACATGGCTACTTGCCATCCTGAGTGAAATAAGTCAACCCGGAAGACTATGATTTTCTGGTGCAGAGATATGTGATTTGTTACTTGGTTGCAAGGGTAAACACATATCGTTGCTAGACAGTTACCAGGGTGATACTTATCGAGGCTACTTGCCATCCTGAGTGAAATAAGTCAACCCAGAAGTCTCTACGATGTTCTGGTGCAGAGATATGTGATTTGTTACTTGGTTGCTAGGGTAACCCCATCTGGTTGCTATGCAGTTACCAGGGTGATACTTATCAAGGCTCCTTGCCATCCTGAGTGAAATAAGTCAACCCAGAAGTCTCTACGATGTTCTGGTGTAGAGATATGTGATTTGTTACTTGGTTGCTAGGGTAACCCCATTTGGTTGCTAGGCATTTACCAAGGATATACTTAACATGGCTCCTTGCCATCCTGAGTGAAATAAGTCATTCCAGAAGTCTCTACGATGTTCTGTTGCAGAGATATGTGATTTGTTACTTGGTTGCTAGGGTAACCCCATGTGGTTGCTATGCAGTTACCAGGGTGATACTTATCAAGGCTCCTTGCCATCCTGAGTGAAATAAGTGAAACTGGAAGTCTCTATGATGTTCTGGTGCAGAGATATGTTATTTGTTACTTGGTTGTTAGGGTAAGCCCATGTGGTTGCTAGGCAGCTGCCAGTGTGATACCAAGAAGGCTGCTTGCTGTTCTTAGTCATACAAGCCAACAATAAAGTATCTACGACATTCTGATCCTGAGATACCCATATAAGCGGTTTTAAATGGAAGTCAGTGGGGTTTGGTTGCTAGGGTGCTCTAAACGGTTGCTAGGGCGTGGCTAAGTAGTTTTTTGATGATACTTGAAGACTGATTGCTCACCCTATTCAAACAAACCAACTCTCATGTCTGTAGGACATTCTGATCTGAAGATATCCATCTAAGCCATTTTGAATGGCAGGTCAATGGGTTTTGGTTGCTAGGCTGCACTAAATGGTTGCTAGGTTGTATGCAGTTGCTAGGGTGTTAAAGTGATGGAGTGAAAGAAAGAATACAAAGAGTGGAGTGATGGAAAGATAGGAAAGAGAGTGATAGAAAGTATGAATGGTAGAGTGATAGTAAGTAGACTGAATCCTCTAAAGGAGTTATTACAAGGAAAAGTTTTCACACCTTGAATGGGAGTCAATTTAAAATCAGTCCTGTTTGGAAGTCTGATACGGGAATACCGGAAGTCCGATCAGTTAGAAAAGAGAGAGCAACCCGAGTCAGACCAGTCTGAAAGTCTATGGCAAGTTTGGTGTTTGTTGCTTGAAAGCTCTAGGAAGAGATGCTTTTTAAATTTTGGCTCAGAATAATAATAATAATAATAATAATAATAATAATAATAACTAGATTAAAAGTTTGTGGACATACTTTAGGTTGTCTTGAGAAAGCCTAGCCTGATAGTTTGAAGCAGTTGTAAAAACTTGAAGTTTGAAGGTTTTAAGTTTGAAGTAGTTATAAGATTAAGTTGTAGTTTTAAAAGTTCAAAGTTTAAAGATTATAAGACCATTTAGTCTATCAGATAGATAGATAGATAGATAGATAGACCATTTGCTTGCTAGGCAGTTACCAAGGTGATACTCAAAGGCTCCTTGCAACCCTGAGTCAAATGAAAGAAACCTGAAGTCTCTATGATGTTCTGGTGCAGAGATACGTGATTTGTTACTTGGTTGCGAGGGTAACCCCATCTGGTTGCTAGGCAGTTACCAAGGTGCTACTCAAAAGGCTTCTTGCTACCCTAAGTCCAATGAACGAAACCGGAAGTGTCTACAATGTTCTGGTGCAGAGATATGTGATTTGTTACTTGGTTGCTAGGGTAACCCCATCTGGTTGCTAGGCAGTTACCAGGGTGAAACTTATCAAGGCTCCTTGCCATCCTGAGTGAAATAAGTCAACCCGGAAGTGTCTACGATATTCTGGTGCAGAGATATGTGATTAGTTATGTGGTTGCTAGGGTAACCCCAGCTGGTTGCTAGGCAGTTACCAGGGTGATACTTAACATGACTCCTTGCCATCCTGAGTGAAATAAGTCAACCCGGAAGTCTCTATGATGTTCTGGTGCAGAGATATTTGATTTGTTACTTGGTTGCAAGGGTAACCCAATCTGGTTGCACTGCAGTTACCATGGTGATACTTATCAAGCCTCCTTGCCATCCTGAGTGAAATAAGTCAACCCGGAAGTCTCTACGATGTTCTGGTGCAGAAATATGTGATTTGTTACTTGGTTGCAAGTGTAACCCCATCTGGTTGCTAAGCAGTTACCAAGGGGATACTTAATATGACTCCTTGCCATCCTGAGTGAAATAAGTCAACCCGGAAGTCTCTACGATATTCTGGTGCAGAGATATGTGATTTGTTACTTGGTTGCTAGGGTAACCCCATCTGTTTGCTAGGCAGTTACCAAGGTGATACTTAACATGGCTCCTTGCCATCCTAAGTGAAATAAGTCAACCCGGAAGTCTCTACGATATTCTGGTGCAGAGATATGTGATTTGTTACTTGGTTGCTAGGGTAAGCCCATGTGGTTGCTAGGCAGTTGCCAGTGTGCTACCAAGAAGCTTCCTGTTCTGAGTAATACAAGCCAACAATGAAGTCTCTATGACATTCTGATCCTGAGATACCCATCTTAGCGATTTTAAATGGAAGTCAGTGGGGTTTGGTTGCTAGGGTGCTCTAAATGGTTGCTAGGGCATGGCTAAGTAGTTTCCATGATAATACTTGAAGACTGATTGCTCACCCAATTCAAACAAGCCAACTCTCATGTCTGTAAGACATTCTGATCTGAAGATATCACACTCAGCCTTTTTGAATGGATGTCAAAGGGGTTTGGTTGCTAGGGTGCTCTAAATTGTTGCTAGGGCGTGGCTAAGTAGTTTCCATGATGATACTTGAAGACTGATTTCTCACCCAATTCAAACAAGCCAGCTCTCATATCTGTAGGACATTCTGATCAGGAGATATAACACTCAGCCTTTTTGAATTGAAGTCAAAGGGGTTTGGTTGCTAGGTTGCTGTAAATGGTTGCTAGGGCATGGATAAGTAGTTTCCATGATGATACTTGAAGACTGATTGCTCACCCAATTCAAAGAAGCCAACTCTCATGTCTGTTAGACATTCTGATCTGAAGATATCACACTCAGATTTTTGAATGGATGTCAAAGGGGTTTGGTTGCTAGGGTGCACTAAATGGTTGCTAGATTGTATGCAGTTGCTAGGGTGTTAAAGTGATGGAGTGAAAGAAAGAATAAAAAGATTGGAGTGATGGAAAGATAGACAAGAGAGTGATAGATAGAAAGTATGAGTGGTAGAGTGATAGTAAGTAGACTGAATCCTCTAAAGGAGTTATTACAGGGAAAAGTTTTCACACCTTGAATGGGAGTCAATTTAAAATCAGTCCTTTTCAGAAGTCTGATACGGGAATACTGGATCAGTTAGAAAAGAGATAGCAACCCGAGTCAGAGCAGTCTGAATGTCTGTGGTGAGTTTGGTGTTTGTAGCTTGAAAGCTCTAGGAGGAGATACTTTTTAAATGTTTGCTCAGAATAATAATAATAAAAATAATAATAATAATAATAATAATAATAATAATAATAAGCTTAAATAGTACATCAGTATGTTGGCTTTGTCAAGCCATTTCCTGAAGAAAATGTGAGTGGTGCTTGCCGTGGCAAAATTTCTCACCACAATGTCCCACCAATTGCCCCAAGCTGAAAAAGGCAACCCCCATGACAGTAGGATGTGCTGGAGCAGAGATATGTTATTTGTTACTTGGTTGTTAGGGTAACCCCAACTGGTTGTTATGCAGTTACCAGGGTGATACTTAACAAGGCTACTTGCCATCCTGAGTGAAATAAGTCAACCAGGCAGTCTCTACGATTTTCTGATGCAGAGATAAGTGATTTGTTACTTGGTTGCTAGGGTAACCTCATCTGGTTACTAGGCAGTTACCAGGGTGATACTTATCAAGGCTACTTGCCATTCTGAGTGAAATAAGTCAACCCGGAAGTCTCTACGATTTTCTGATGCAGAGATATGTGATTTGTTACTTGGTTGCTAGGGTAACCTCATCTGGTTACTAGGCAGTTACCAGGGTGATACTTATCAAGGCTCCTTGCCATCCTGAGTGAAATAAGTCAACCTGGAAGTCTCTACGATTTTCTGGTGCAGAGATATATGATTTGTTGCTTGGTTGCTAGGGTAACCCCTTATGGTTACTAGGCAGTTACTGAGGTGATACTTAACATGGCTCCTTGCCATCCTGAGTGAAATAAATCAACCCGGAAGTGTCTACGATGTTCTGGTGCAGAGATATGTGATTTGTTACTTGGTTGCTAGGGTAATCCCATGTGGTTACCAGAGTGCTACTTAATGAGGCTCCTTGCTCTCCTGGGTGAAATAAGTCAACTCGGAAGTCTCTACGGCATTCTGATCCTGAGATTCCCTTCTTAGTGATTTTGAGTGGAAGTCAATGGTGTTTGGTTGCTAGGGTGCTCTAAATTGTTGCTAGGGCGTGGCTAAGTAGTTCCCATGATGATAGTTGTAGACTGATTGCTCACCCAATTAAAACAAGCCAACTGTCATGTCTCTAGGACATTCTGATCCGAAGATATCACACTCTAAGGGAAAGCAATAGTGTTGATTGCTATGGTGTTCTAAATTGTTGCTAGGGTGTGGCTAGCATTTCACATTTCACATGAAGACTGATTGCTCACCCACGTGAAATAAGCCAACTGCCATGTCTATAGTATGTTCTGATCCAAAAATATCCCTCTCAGCCATTTTTAATGGAAGTCAATAGTGCTGGTTGCTAGGGTGCTCTAAATTGTTGCTAGGGTGTGGCTAGCCAGTGACCAGAGAGGTTCTTATTGGCTGATTTTTAATCTGACTGAAAAGAGCCAATCCCCAAGTGTCTAAGACATTCTGTTCTGAAGATATCCTTCTGAGCCATTTTGAATGGAAGTCTATGGGGGCGGTTGCTAGGGTGCCGTAAATGGTTGCTAGGGCGTGGCTACATAATTTTCAAGATGATCCTTAAAGACTGATTGGTAGCCTGATTGAAATGAGCCCGCCCCCATGTCTCTATGTCATTCTGATTGGGAGATATGATTTGACAACTTTCTTGCATGGACTGCCATAGTAGGGAAAAAAAATGTTTTCATGGGCGAGACCCTTGCCATAGTATGCCTATGGGATATTTTTGGGAGTTAAGTGCCAAAGTTTTGTACGGAATAAGAAGAATAATAATAAGTGTGTGAGATTACAATAGTGATGCTTTGCTTCGCAAGCACCACTAATAATAATAATAATAATAAGTATGTGAGATTACAATAGTGATGCTTTGCTCCGCAAGCACCACTAATAATAATAATAATTAGTATGTGAGATTACAATAGTGATGCTTTGCTCCGCAAGCACGACTAATAATAAGCTTATATAGTAGATCAGTATGTTGGCTTTGACAAGCCAACATAATAATTTTAAATAGAATATCAGTATGTTGGATTTCTCAAGCCAACATAATAATAATAGTAACAAATTATATAATCTGATTGTCAGTTATATAGTAGCTACTATGTAGTTAGCTATTTTTCTTAGCTTGTAGTGTAACTGACTACTTTTTAAACTGGTAGCTTGACTGTAGTTTAACTACTTAATTTTGAGTATGTTGTAGTCTGACAAGCTACAATTTCAATGTAGCTTCCCCAACACTTCTACTGACACTTCTGTTTATTATTTGTTTGTTTCAATGAGGGGCTGCCAAAATTGCTTGTAAAGTTCCATGCTTTCGCTGAGCTTAAGGATCCTTAATCATAGCATCAAAAATTGACCAGTCATGTGACCACATATATCCTCAGACAAAAAGGCAAAACACTGTTTGGACAACAAAACTCTGATTTTTACTTGCTGCTTTAGACCCACAACACAGTCAAGAGTTGTTCTCTGATCAAAATCCACCTCCAGATTTGAGTATTGTGTGAGCATAATTGAAATCGCTCTCCCTCCCTGAAGTCCTTGGGGGGCCTTACTGAAGACGATGGATTAATTAGTGAAACTCCTCTCGGGGGAAGCATTAGACAGAGCATCCACGGTCAAATGGGAAGAATTAGCTTCTGAACCCCCCTGGCACACCCAAACTTCAATGCAGCCAAGATTATTAATAGGGCCTGAGTGTGAGTAGAAGAACACTTATTCACTACTCAAGGCCTCAAATAGTCTGTAGTTCAACCAAGCAGAACTGGGATAAAACCTAATTTTGCCACTTGCCAAGTTAATGGAGTCCTAACTTGAAAAGAACACTATAGCTTGGGAGTTATATTCTTTGGTGTTTAATGCAGCAATGAGGCGTTTGCTTTGTGTAATTTGAAGGCGACAGCTTTAAATATGATGGTTAAGGAAGGCTGAGCTTGAACTGTATCTTGGGAGGGAGAGACTGGAGTTTATTGTCATTACACAAGCATGTTTGGAAAATATTCCACCTTCGGATAATTAGATAATTGATAAAGGTTTTATAGTATTTGTAGGTTATCTCTGATTATTGAAGAGTTTCTGAAGAGACTTTATATTGCATTTTCTATCAAGCATTTTAATTATCTAGATTGTCCACTAAGGTCTTTTAAGACAATGACTAAGTTTACATGAACACAAAAAAGTGGCTTATTGCGAGAAAGCGGGTTATTGCGAGAAAACAGCGTTCCTGTTTACATGCACTGTATAAGCGGCGTACTCTTTACTCCCATATAAATGCGGCTCGGTCAGTAAGCAGCTTTCTCCAAAGCAACGTAATTTTCCTGCAATGCTTGTGTAAATAACAAACATGGGAAACGAAGAAGACTTTGTTATTTTATACTCCGTTGCTTCGCTGTATTTACAGATATTCCAGAGTTGTTGCTGTGTTTGTTTCCTTCACTTTCTATTGCGACCTATAGCAGAATTCCGCTGCAATAGTGGAATTTCACTCCTACATAAAACTCTGGGATTTCCCCAACGCTTTTATTCCTTTATGCTAAAACCCTGGAATAAACTGTTTTCTTAAGTGCATGTAAACGTGGTCATTGTTGGTTTAAGAAAGGTCAGCAAGGAAGTGTGAACAGCTTGGTCGCCTCTAATAAGGGATAAAGGCCAGAGATTTAGGTGGCTGTATCATAAAAGCACCACAAACTGAATTTTAGGTGTCTTGGTAGTAGCCAGTTCAGAGGTTGAGTGGGTATTAGACAGGATTTAACTGGGTCCAATGGAAAAGATGGAGTGTGTGGTAAATAGAGGCTTAGAATTACTAAGTTATTAATGTAATTAATAATTTTTTTATTAATATCTGCTAAATTAATCTCCAAAATGTCATCGGCAAAACCAAAGTTATTCAATAGATTTAATCGATCCATGTCCAAGAAATAGCCAAGGACAATTCAGGCCATTGCTATGATTATGGTTAAGGTTTCTTTTATCTGAGTGACTATTTGCACTAGGTGTAAATAGCACCTGCCCACACAGCGAGGCTATTTGCACTCAAATAGCCTGGTGGAAACACAGAGATTAAAGGACACACCAAACCAACATCAAAAGCCAACTGTGGTGTCGCCTCACGTCGCCTGTGTCTGGGCCAAAAAGTTGCTCTTGAACACACTGCAAAGAGTACTCCCAACAGCCAACTAGCACATACGTTCTGCGCCTGTGTGAGAGGAAATAACTCTCCATACCAGCAGGTAGCAGTAGTCTGTATTCGTCATTCAAAAAGGGAAACCGGAAGAGCTAGGACTGCGGGATTGTTTCTCCATAGGGGAACGTCTGGTGATTACATTACGCTTCTTGGCAGCAGGTAGGCAAGTTGAAGGTTTTGCTATTTTTAACATTACAACACCTTTTCAGTTGTGTATATTGAAGCTTTTTAAGATTTTAAAAGTGCTTGGATTTTGAATAAAGTGCTTGAACTTGCTCGAAATTTAGGTTATTTAGAATGGCAAGTCTACTTACAAACAGACAAAACTTACAAAACATAATTTTGGTTGTTTATATCACAATAACATCTAATTTAATGTAATGAAGAAGTGCAATAATCAGTATACTGTATATATTGCATGTATATAAATATGTAATTTACCACAGCTGTAAGGTGCTTGAAAATGCACCTTGAAAATGCCTGAAAAGTGTTTGATTTAACTTTGGAAAAGGTGTAGGAACCCTGCAGTATAGATAACTGAGTTATGTGCTTTTTAATATTTACACGGGAAAGCTTCAGGAGCCTTTCTTACCAGTTCTGAGTGGGAGTATCAACAATTCGGCAATTCATTCCTGAAACCTGATGCAATCTACCAAGTTTAAAAGAGTTTTATCTGTTCTCTATCTGTCACTCACTCGACGTTGTGTCGATGTAGTGACACTGGGGGTTACTCTTGGGAGCCCCAAACACCTCTGCTTTTTTAAAAAAAGGCCAATGAGAATTGGCGAGTGGAATTTGCATGCGGCTCCCCGCACCGGTCCTTCTACCTATGGGTTTGAGGCCGCATCGGTTAGCACTGGGGGCGATTTGGGGACATCAATGGGACCACCTCCGCTGGGTATCCCCCCACCTCCCATTCCCCAGCATGCTCGCTTGCCCTGTTCGGGCTCATGCACGAGACCGCCGGCTCGTCTCAGTGCGAGTTCGACTTCTCGTTCAGAGCTCGGGAAGACGATGAATTATCGAGCGCAGCATTGGAGAGTGGGCTCATCCAGTCTGATGCAGAGGCTTCGGCTGGGCTTCCTCCTTCAGGAACGGTCGCCCAGTCTCACGCCGATACGGAAATGACGGACATGCATTCCCAGGCGGCCGCGAGCGTCGGGCTAGAGTGGAACCCTCCACTCTCCCCTGAACCCTCGAGGCTCAACGATTGGTTCCTGGGCTCGGGGCGCCACCTATGGCCATGCCCTACCCCGGTTCCTTTCTTCCCGGAAGTGCATGAAGAGCTGACAAGATAGTGGGAGGCACCTTTTACTGCCCGGTCCCAGTCTTTCAGCTCACCCGCTCTCACTACCCTCGATGGTGGAGCGGCAAGGGGCTATTCGGTGATCCCCCAGGTGGATAAGGGGCTCGCGGTGCACTTGTGCCCGCAGAGCGCCGCCACCTGGCACGGGCGCCCGAAGCTCCCGTCCATGGCCTGAAGGTTTACGTCATCCCTGAATCATCGAAACTCCACATGCCCTCACAAAGGCAAGAAATATCAAGAGTCCAGGACTATTGTGAGTACCATGAATATTTCATCTCCAACACAACACAGTTTCACTCTTCCCATTGAGCTCTCCTTTGGTGATACACTGAAATGTGTTTCTGAACTCAACGAACAAGGTCTAGTATGGGAACTCCACATCCCTACAGTACCTTGTATACCAACCATTAACATTACTGCTGTGAATAATGCACCTATAGGCACAGGCATCACTCACCAAACAGTTCCAGTGACACTATGGATTGGATTGTTTCAAACAGAGATCACATCTCTTTATATCATCAACTCACCCAAGTATCCTCTCATCCTGGGTCATCCATGGATGTCTATCCATGATCCCATCATCTCCTGGAAACAGGGTGAGTTAAAACAATGGTCAGATTATTGTCAGTCTAATTGTCTTCATGTCACAGTCACCATGCCATGTTTGACTACCAGCGTCGAAAGTCCCGGGAACCAAGTTCAAGTCCAGGTCCTGAGGGAATATTCGGAATTCTCTGAGGTATTCAGCAAAATCAAGGCTGCACAATTACCCCCTCATCGTCCATAGAACTGCGCTGTTGAGTTACTACCCAACATGGCACCTCCTAGGAGCAAAGTCTATCCATTGTCATGACCTGAAACCATGGCCATGGAGACTTATGTCGAAGAGGCTTTAGCTTTGGGGTTAATTTGTCCTTCCACCTCACCAGCTTCAGCAGGCTTCTTCTTCGTTGAGAAGAAAGATAGAGGGCTCCGTCCATACATTGACTACTGTGGATTGAACACAGTGACAATCAAGTACATGTACCCACTCCCTCTAGTTCCGTCTGCCCTGGAACAACTACATGAAGCACACATCTACACAAAACTGGATTTGAGAAGTGCATACAACCTAATTCATATCAGAGAGGGGGATGAGTGGAAAACCACATTTACCACCACTAGGGGGCACTATGAATACCAGGTGATGCCTTATGGCCTGGCCAATGCACCAGCTGTGTTCCAGTCATTCATCAATTCTTTCAACATTTCCTGGGTTTTGCTAACTTCTACAGGAGGTTTATCCACAACTACAGTCTCATCTCTGCCCCCTTAACATCTTTGCTCAAAGAAAAACCATCCAAGCTACCATGGGTGCCTTCGACACCCTCAAGACAAGTTTCACGACTGCCCCCATTCTCAAGCACCCAGATCCTAACCAACCGTTCATTGTGGAAGTGGATACCTCAGACATAGGGGCAGTTCTCTCTCAACGCCATGGTAACCCTGGAAAACTTTATCCTTGTGCTTTCTTTTCCCGTAAACTGAACTCAGCTGAAAGGAACTATGAAGTTGGAAACATAGAACTACTCTCCATGAAGGCTGCGCTAGAAGAGTGGCACTACTGGTTTGAAGGTTCTGTCCATCCATTCCAAGTAATCATGACCATAAGAACCTCGAATACATCAAGGGAGCAAAATGTCTTAATCCATGACAAGCACGATGGTCACTCTTCTTCACAAGGTTCCAATTCACAGTCACCTAATGCCCTGGCAGTAAGAACTGCAAAGCTGATGCTCTCTCCCGTCGTCATGATTCCCTTCACAACACACCTCAAAACGAATCTATAATCCAACCTTCTGTCATTATCGCACCTATAAGCTGGGACATCATGGAAGAGATCCAAAGAGCCCACCAAGCAGACCCTGCACCACCTGAATGCCCTCCAACAAAACAGTATGTACCATGCACTCTACACCAAAGAACAGTCCAATGGATCCATACCTCCCTCACCACTGGACACCCTGGCATCCAGAAAACTATAAGCCTGGTACGTAACTCATTTTGGTGGCCTTCAATCATTAATGATGTCACTGCATATGTTAAAGCATGTCAAGTTTGTGCTAAGTCTAAACCCCCAAAGAACTGCCAGCCGGCCTGCTACAGCCACTGCCTATCCCTCATAGAACCTGGTCCTACCTGTCTGTCGACTTCATCACCAATCTACCAAACTCCAATGGGTATATCACCATCTTTGTTATCATTGATCATTTCTCTAAGTCATGCAGACTAATCCCCATGAAAGGTCTACCCAATGCCATGGAAACCGCTAACGCTCTGTTCCATCAAGTTTTCAGGATCTGTGGTCTGCCAGAAGACATAGTGTCTGACCGGGGACCACAGTTCACTTCCAGAGTCTGGCTGGCTTTCTGTAAACAGCTGGACATTGACGTCAGCCTCACGTCTGGTTATCATCCTCAGGCAAATGGACAGGTGGAGAGACTAAACCAGGAAATTGGCATATACCTCAGGTCTTATTGCAGTCGAGAACAACAGAGGTGGAGTGACTTCCTACCATGGGCTGAATACGCCCAGAACTCCCTCACGCACTCATCTGCTGGACTCACTCCCTTCCAATGTCTGCTGGGCTACCAACTTCCTATGTTCCCTTGGTTGGGTGAACCCTCTATGGTGCCAGCAGTGGATGATTGGATCAGGCAGAGCTAGCAAGTGTGGGACAGTGCGCACATCAGATTGCAGTGGGCCATTCGGGCCCAACAGATCCAAGCTGATTGACGGAGGCATCCCCACCCCGACTATCAACCTGGCCAGAGAGTCTGGCTATCTACACAAGACCTCAAGTTGTGGCTACCCTGCAGGAAACTCAGCCCCAGGTATGTTGGTCCATTCAGAATTGCAAGACAAATCAATCCTGTAACTTACCGACTGGAGCTACCTGCTAACTACCGCATCTCTCCTTCCTTTCATGTGTCATTGTTGAAATCTGTCCACCCAACATCTGGCCCCAGAACCACGGATCCTGAGCCTCCTCCTCCATTGGAGATAGGATCACCTGCTTATATGGTCAGAGAGATCATAGACTCACGCCGTCGAGGGTGCCAGATGCAGTACACGGTGGACTGGGAAGGTTATGGACCAGAGGAGAGATCTTGGGTAGCCGCCAAGGACATTCTGGACCCATCATTGATCCATGACTTCCACCGAGCACACCCGAATCGTCCTGCACCACAACCAAGGGGACGACCCAGAAGAAGAACACTGGGAGTTACGAATGAGGCTGGTATCCCTTCAGCTGACCACCAGAGGGAGCCCTCTCCCGAATACTGACACTGTACCGTTTCTTCTATGGTTACTTCCTGTTTGAACCATATAAATAGCCATGCTCTGCCATTATGACTTTGCGTAGTATTGACAGTTTCACTGCCTTACAAGCGTTATTCTCATTGCCTGTTTATGGCCTACTTGTTATGACCATTGTGCATGCTTTGCTGGATTACCGATTTTGGATTACTGTTTTGCTCTGTTTGCCTGGTTGGACTGATTACCTGTGTAATGACTACTTTGCCTGCTTCAACGATTACGTCTCTGCCCTGTGTCTTGGATTTGTCTGCTAATTGTAATACATTTCTTGCATATGGATTCTACCTTCGCCTCCATGTCGAGTCCATTACAATGTCAAATTCATGTCTATATGCAGTGCCAAAAAAGGTTATTTTTGCTCTTCTTGTTGCGACAGGATGGATTCAAGACACTAGCACATAATAACAACACAACTGCCTGTTCCATAACCGAAATAAGCCTGGCTTATTTTGGTAAACAGAAAAAACAAATAATATTTACCGTGCACTACTGAACAATAACAAACAGTTATGAACAGTTTCTGCTAAAGTGCTCAGTGGCAAAAAAGAAAATATTTCCTGATATAACAAGTTTTTGATCTCACACCAGAGTTCTGCTTTCACCACTCAGTTGGCACCACGTTTTTCTGTAATGTCATACAGAGCTGGCCTCTCCTGAATCATGTTGATCAGTTGGTCTTCAGATTCTTCATTCCAGACGGCCATGTCGATATGAAAATATTAACGTATTGGAATGCTCAGATGAGATGAAGATGAAAAATGAGAAGAGCCTTCTGAGTGTTTGCCCTCTTGACATCGTCGTTTGCTTGCTTTCGTCACTTCCGTTTTTCTTCTCGTGCACTGGTTCGCTAAGCTGAACAGCCAATCAGACTGATCTGTCTCACCGACAGGCTCCACCGCCGATTCAACATGCTCAGTCAGCCGAAAAGCCACCGACAGGGGTCCGTCTAGTGCCAACAGTGTGGAACACACCTCAAAAATTAGGCCGACAGACGCTCAACGACGGCCCAACATTGGCCGGCAGCTGACCGTCGGCTTTGTGTGTCACGGCGTTAAGACAGACTGTGCCCCCCATGTGTTGCTGCAATGGTGTAGTGTGTAAAGGCAATGTGGATGTTCATTTTTCATGTGGACGGACCCAGGTTCGATTCTCACTTTTCCCCATCCTGTTTATTGTCTCTACTCTTAATATTTCCTTTAATACTACTTATAATAATAAATAAAAATTAATAGAAAGGTTGATAACCTCACAGTGATTTGGTGACAGTTGGGAGTTGAGAGAAAGGTTTGAGCTGGTTAAAATTAACCATGGTTTTACTATAGTAATATGATAGTAACCATAGTTTTAATGCAATAAACCATGGTTTTACTGGGGTGCAAATAGCATCTAACACAATTTGCACTTAGTGCAAAGAAGATGCTTTTTGTTGCCAAATTGCCCCTGCTTTCTTTTATATTATTAAGTGTTCATCTGATATATGAAAACTTTACTAACAAATGCTGCCAACTCTAATTTTTTCACTATAGTTGAGTGCATCTTTTTTTGAAAGAACTTTACTTTAACTTTTACTGGCCACCTCCTCTCCACCCCACACATTCATGGTTCTGTTTAGGAGGAAATTTCTGGCCCACTATGCTCCTCCTCACTCCACTCCATAAACTCTTCCTCTGTCTATTGATACTGCTGTATCCACCCTGAACTGCTGAATCCACCTTGAACACAACAATCAATGTCCTTTTGTCACGTAGTGTCCACTAGGACATATTCTCCTCATGAAGGATTGTGCAACCTCTTATGGAGTGGAGTGAGGAGAAGCATAGTGGGCCTCAATTCCATCATTTCTTCATCTCCTCTGATGTTCTAACTTACCTTATTTTAAGTAACTTTGCAGTCAACAGATAGGCTACTTATCTAGCGGAGTAGTCTTATTAGACTTTAAGGTGTTCATATCAGACAAAACATCTTACTATACTGCATTTCTCTGCAACATTCGACACTATCAACCACAAACTATTGATGTCTTCAAAGAAATGTATATCCTTACCTCCCATCGACCAGTACATCCAAGCCCAGTCATTAAGGCTGTGCCAATTCTTGTCACCCAGCCCATCCATCCTTCCAGCATTCTAGCTACTTTAGTAGTTAAATTTACTGTATTTGCAATTGTTTTTACTTGAGGACTAGCTTTACATGTATCATACATTCTCTGGCCCTCTCCCAAATGATGCACTTCATGTGCACTTGCGGTCTGGTGGCCTTAGCTGTGCCCTGCATGCCTATGAAGTCCACAAGACTGTAGGGTGTCCCATTTGTTATTTTATGATTCAGAAGTATGCTCATGAGTGCCTGCTTTGAGGCTGATATATGCCCTCGATGCAGACTTTTGCAGAGTCCACACTGGTGGAGACTCCACAGTGGACTACTACCCAACAGTATATGCAAAATTCTGTCACCAAAGTGTGGATGTAGGTCATAAGGGGACCACAAGGACTTAGGGTGGCATTTGGGACAAGGCTCCTGTCTATGTAATTACCACACATTGTGCACTTTGCAGTAAGTCACTTTTTAAAAGGGTCTGCTATGAGGAATGTTTTCATTTAATACTACTAATCGCACATGAGTAAAGATATACTGTATAAACCGGTACTAACCTCAATGCTGTGACAATTCTTCCGACATTCCCTCCTCCTTCCTTTAAACTCCACCTTATGTCTATTATTACTAAACTCAATTTAAGTAAAATCCAGGGAGTATTTAGAGTTCGGTCAAGTTTTGTTAAGCCCTCTGTTATGGAAAGTGAGCCAAATCTTTTTATCTTCACCTCTTTAAAGGTGAAGGATTACATTAACATCCAAACTACTGAAACTCTCTTGATAGAATATACAGTCAAATGTGGGTCTGTTATTTAGCTTGTAACTCAGTAAGGACCTTAATGAAAATTCTCTCATCTTTTACTCACCTTCAAGCCATCCTAGATGTGAATGATTTTCTTTCTTCTGCAGAACACAAACAAAGGTTATTTTTTTATTTTTATTTTTTAAGAATATCTGAACTTTTATGCTGCCTTTTTATGCTTTTTGGAGCTTCAAGGTAATCCATATGACTCCAGTAGATAAATCTATGTCTTCAGAAGTGATACAATAGGTGTGTATGAGAAATACAATATTTAAGTAATTTTTTATTATAAATCTCCATTATCACTTTCACTTCCACATTCTTCTTTTGTTTTTTGGCAATTCACATTCTTCATGCATAATGCCACCTACTGGTCGGGGCAGATAAAACGTTCATATTTATAGTGTAAAAAGATTTAAATATTGATCTGTTTCTTACCCATACCTTTCATATCGCTTCTGAAGACATATTTTTAACCACTGGAGTCATATGGATTACTTTTATGCTGACTTTATGTACTTTTTGGAGCTTAAAATTTCTATCAACCATTTACTTGCATTGTATGGTCCTACAGAGTTGAGATATTCTTCTAAAAATCTGTGTTCTGCAGAAGAAAGAAAGAAATATATACACATCTGGGAAGCGAAAACAAAGTTTATTATGTCATGGATGGAATAAAAGGTGACTAATGATCAGTTATCGGAAGTTTGTGATATCGTCACATTTGTGTATGGCTAGAGCTGTGCTTATAAAGCCCAAAGTATTCTTTGGTTTTGATGTGAATGCTTAGCATCTGCTTATAGTTGAACATTCACCTTTCAAAGTATACTTTATTTGACTGTGCATGCATACACAGGCGGTTTGCACATGCACACTACTACTGCTATGAGATACTGGACTATTACTCTTCAGGAGTTAAGACCCATAAAGATGTTTTTATATTCCTTTAGACTAGAGTTATGCAAATATTGGTATATTCTGACCTCCTCACAGTTATTGACACCTTGTGCCACTAATTCCAGACACATATGCACGGTTAGAAAAATCTGGTAGTACACTTTCAAAGCTCGAGCAATTTGCATCACACGTCCTGTATTCAGATGCCTAGAGTTTACATCTGACCGAAGTATACTTTGGAATTAAGGGACAAATGATACTCTCTCACACTCAAGAGCACACCCTTACTCTTGCAAATAGCTCTCACTAAGACCACTAAGGTTAATCTTACCCTGCTGTCTTTTTAAACTACAAAGCATTAGAGCTAATGTACCCTATGTGAATTCAGTTGTGAATTTCATACTTTACTCTCTCCTTCGCCCATTATGTGCTCCATGCAACCTGCTGAACACATGCTTGGGGAGCCCTTCATGCACACCCATTTGCTTTCATTTGTGTTTGTGTGATCAAATTTAATCAAGGAAGCATCTGGGCCTCTTTAATGGGAGTAATTGTCCTTTATGCACGCTTGTGCGTGTACGTGTATGAGCGTGGCAAACAGAGAGAGAGTGTGTGAAGCAGAATGCGGTGGTCCTGCATGTACATGCATGGACAGTGCAAGAGCATGTTTCAGCATCTATCTAAGAGGCTATTGTACTAGGCCACATCAAGAACATTCCTCTGAGGTTTACTAATTATGCTGTGGCTTAACTTGGCACCAGCACGAGAGATCCTGGCTGAAGCTGTTAAATCTGTCCACAAAGTCTCGTCCTAAGACTAATAAGTACCCTGTGCACCAGACCTCCCAGTGGGGCAAACAGCCTGGTCCAGCATATCAACAGTTGCTTTCCTGTACAGCTCAAATAGCACTCCCCTCTTAACTCCAGGTATGCATTCTCCTGAGTGACAACATCCCGACGGGGCCTCCAACTCTTGCATTACTGAAGACACCAAACCACCTATAAGTACTCTCTCAGGGGCCCAAGTACTGCCGACTCAGCCCAGTTCTTCTGTCTGGTTCCTTGGCTGTGCGGTTCTCAGGAATGCATAAACACTTTGACCCCAGTCACCTCAAATACCCAACCCTTTGGAGTGTGTGTTGTTTCCTCAAACAGGGGATGTTTGCTTTAATGGGTTAGTTCACCAAAAATGTAAATTATTTCACCATAAACTGCCAAACATACATTCTGCTAAACTACACAATTTGCATTTTCTAAACTAAACAATTTGTACATTCATTTTAAAGTTTTATTTTTCTTCCGAAATTAAGACAGCAAATTAATTAAAGCATTTCATTATGTTTCATATTTTAATATTTTTTTTTACACCCGTTTCGGTTTGCTGAGATTCATTTACAAGTCACCGGCAGGCTTCATTAAGGATTGCTGTGATATTTCACACTCGCCTCTTAACACGTACACTATTTCACCTCTTCCTCAAGAAAAAGACTGTGTTTACAGTCATGCCATGATTCACATGCCACATACTTGCAGGTAAGAAGCCATAGCTGCATACAGTGTTCTGCAGTGCACTTCCATGGCCTCCCTCCCAATTCAAATCCCTCTGGAGCGTACACCTCCTTCTTTATCACTCTATAGAGGGATACATTTCTCTATTTCAGTCTTCATTTGCTCTATATTTATCTTCCCTTTGCTCGGCTCTAGGTTCCTCTCCATCCGCATATGCAGTACAAATGTAACGCAGCCCATAGAGGTTGATTAATATTGATGTCAGGCCCTTGTGAGGTGTCGGGGTCTAATTAGGAAGCTCTTGTTACTGTAACATTCTCAGTGGCCTGCTGGGATTTGAGAGGGGACAGGGCACCCACCCACCTCCACGGCAACCCCCGCAGCACTGTGCGTTAAGCGGCCTTCTGTGTGTACCAGATCATTAATGCGGAAACCGGCCCACATGCGCTCTGCACTGTATCAACTCGGCAGAACTTTCCCGCTGTGCTTATAATTAGGGATCTATTTCATGGCCAACTCTAGCACCTTCTATTTCCCATGGATGAGAAATCTTGGTTGCCTCTCCTTTTCTGTGACACAACTTAATCTCAAACTTACGGGACCTCCTCAAAACACTTTAAGACTATTTTAGTTTCTCACCTCCACATTCCTGCTGTTCTGCTTGAACTTTATGATTACAGAGTTGTGGCGACCTCCCCCCTCTTACTGCCTGAGTGAAGCTCCAGGCTTCTACTGCTGGAAGGGGGTATCTCTCTGCTCCATGTGTCGTCCCCTGCTTCGCCAGCTCCAGTGGGAATGCATGCATTTCATGTACTCGGCCTCTGATGCTGTTCCCCATGGTATCCTCTACTCAGCACCTGCCTTGTCTCTACCTCTCTTCCCCTTATCCTTGTTGTGCATATACAAAGAGAGGCAGGCGCTCACCTCAAATGAGCAGGGTCCCTGACAGCCTCATCAATGGCGTTGACAGAATAAGGACGAGGGGATGATGATCTGAGAAGAGCTTGGTGTTGAGGTGCAGCCTCCCCGTGGATTCATCAAGCCACCTGACACGCCTTAGCAGAGGCGGCAATTGCACGAGTTATCCCGGGAGAGCTTTAGCCCTTTATCTGAGTGTCTCCATACCTTCCTAAGTGAATTTACATTTCAAAACAGGAGGCTTTCAATCACGTAAGATCAGTCCAGGTTCCTCCCTTTATCGTTAAATTTACCATCAGTTAAAGGAGAGACTTACTTGACAGGATGGAAGTGAAGTTTACTGGGAGGAGGATTTTGTTGTTTGATGACTGCACACATTGCATTTCCTCTCTCAAATCAGTGAGTCAAATGGTCAAAAGCCTCTTGTGAAATGAAAACGCGTGAATAAAGCATAAATGGAGACTAGCAATAGGTTTAATTTCAAATTTCCCAAAATATGTTGCTGCTAAGGAGTCTAGGGAATGCTAACAACGTTTTCCCAGCTCTTCGCTTGCTAAGCCCTTCACATAGCAAACTCCGGTGAGTTTCACTGCATGCATCTCAGAGCAGTGTAACAGGAAGCCTGAGGGGTGGCAAGCATTCCCACAGCAAGATCGGCTCTTATCAGATCATCCCTGCAGCCCTGCTATGAGATTATCAGACTGGCCATTCATCACTCATAATCTACCCATCAGCTGATGCTTATCCCCATCAGTCCATACTGTGATGGAGGACAGGCTACAGGCTCTCAGCTGAGCACTCAGTAATTTTTACATTTTACCTTATTAAAACACAACAAATACAAATGTAGAAAATTAAAAGAAAGTACAATCATTAGATCAAATGTTATACTAGCACAGGTGCCTGAGCAGTTTTGTCTGAATCCACTCCTATGGGTTCAATATATCTTTGCTATCCTCAAGCAGAGTTACATCTATTTGAGAAAAACTGCAAAATAAATAAATACTGAATAATAATAATAATAATAACAAAAATAATATAATTTGTCTTGAAGTTTTTTTTTCATTGGAAATGTGTTTTTTTCTTTCTTTGGAATGTTTATACCCCAACATAGTTTACATGCAATGAGATATAGGCTATACCACAAATAAGTGATTTTTAATGTTTTATAAGTGACCATCCACGCATGTTAATGTGAGCTGTTTTAAAAAAAATAGTCTACATAAATATTACTTATACAGACATATCTGAGTCACATCTCACTGTTTTTCCAGCATCTTGTCTAGAACGTGTCAGTTCAAAAAACGTGTCTCAAGACACCTGCCTTCTGTATCATTCATCTCGCTGTGATTAGCTTTTAAATGCACAAATGCATTGTTTGTTCTAGAAGACCCCTTAGGTGTTTTCAAGGCTGTCGTAACTGTATTTACCCAGGAATCTGAAATCACAATCCCAAAATGTTTTGACATAAATAGTCTTAATTTATTTTTTATTCTCATGTTAAACGAACAGAAAACAGGACACTTGCTGATTACCATAACAACTGCACCCCCCCCCCCCCCCCACTGAAGCACACAATTAATTTTCATTTAACAGCAGTATTTTGATATTTAAAAATAAAAATAAATCATGGGTTGGGCTGACATAAATATTTGTTGCACTCTCTACGTCATTAATAAAGTATTAAACACTAGAACTACTGTATAATACCCATCATGCTCACACACTCTACAACTCTTTTAATGCTTGTGCATCTTAAGGTTTTCAATAATATGTCAGTAAATAAAAACAAAATATAGAAAAGTAACATGCGTTACTCATTAGAGAGTAACTTGAATATTGTGGTGTAAATGTAACAAGATATCAGGGCTGTGCAAAGACAATTTTTGGGGCAGTGGCCCAAACCAAATTCCCAAAAGTGGCAGATTGCATATGAAATTTTGTAAGGAAAATATTAATCTTTACTGGATAACTTAAATAGCTCTTTTAGTAAGTCTGAACCCAAAATTAGGCTTAGAATAAAAATAATAATAATTAAAAAAAAAAAAAAAAAGTAGGCTATGGCTAATTTTGTAATTGTACAGACATAATTTCAGTCAAGTCCGGTAGCATAAAATCACTAAGCTATTAATATATCATCTCTAATAATCATTCTGTGGAGACAATTGAAGAAAGCCTGTGAATATGACTTTCTCTGCATATTTTTTTGCCATAAGCGACTATCACAAACTAAGAATAAAATATCCTGTGTTGCTCTGTGACAGCTGTGTCTCTCACAAATCAAGCTTCAGTGCACATCCTACCACTTTAAGAGACATGCTATAACATGCAACACAACAAATTAAAGAGTTTATCCATAATGCTGTAGCTAAAAATAGAATAATATAAACATATATCACCCCGAAATAATAAATGGATGCAAATGTTTTTAGTATATCTAACCTTAAATTTTTCCCCAAAGCATCCTGTGGGCCAAATGGGACTTAAAATGCACAGGTGTGTGATTTGCACCCCTGATATACTGTAAATGATTGATCGCATATTTAAAGAAAATAAAGGTAATTATATACTAAAAAAATTTTTTTGAACATGTGAAATGGCATAGGTACAAAAAGAGAAAAATGTGTCTATTTGTATTATATATGTAGGCGTCATTTATGGGTGTGATGGGTGGTATTTGTCCCTACCAGTTTTTGCCTTTGCCAGTTTTTATCCCCACCTCTTTTTTAAATCATTCTTTTCACATAAAGAAGAAACATCTCCAGATCTTTATTTTTTTTTAAAAGTTGTTTATCAATTAACATTTTTATTGATTCAAAAACTACACAACAGAGAAAAACGCAACACATACACATCGAATCAACATTTCACTTTTAACCCCCATTAATATTCCTCCCCAAACACCAATCACCAACCCCACCCTGACCCCCTACGAACACCCCTGTGGTCACATATAATAACACACACACACACACACACACACACACACACACAAAATAAGTATAATAAACATTCATAATTAAACTAAACTTCTCTCTCCCCATCCCCTCCCTGAGAGTCCCCCAAACTCGCTAAATAATTACCCCATTTCTTAACAAACAAGTCCCCAAACCCCAACCTTCTATTTGCCACCTCCTCGAAAACTGCCACCCTCCGCATCTCCGCACACCACTCTGGAAATGATGGCGCTCCGTTCGACTTCCATCCCCTTAAACTAATTTGTCTGCCAATCATGATACTGGTCAGAACCCAATTTTTTATATGTTTATCCCCCAAATTTATGACCGCCCCATCACCCAAAATACAGAGTCTGCGGCAAAGTAAAATTTTAGTGCCCAAAACATCACAAAAACAACTCTGAACCTTCAACCAAAATTCTTGGATCTTAACACACCCCCAAAAAACATGGGTTGTGTCTTCATCTTCTGACTGGCATCGCCAGCAGGTGGGTGTGTCTTTAAGACCAAGCCTATACAATCTAGAGGGGGTCCAATAGAATCTATGTAAAATCTTGAATCGCATAAGGCGACATTAACATTAACTTTCCCAATCATAGATAAATGTAATGAAGCCCACCTGCCTTCATCATCGTTCGAAAACCTTTTATTAAGGGGTCAAAATTAACTCTAACTAAATCAGAAAAATTTGCTGGGAATAAAATTCCCAAATACTTAATGCCCTGTTTGGGCCACTGGAAGGCGCCCGGCTGGAAAGCCGTTATTGGGCAGTATGCTGTCAGAGCCAAAGCTTCGGATTTAGACCAATTGACTCTGTATCCCGAGAATTTAGAAATGGAATTAATAATTCTGTGGAGGCAAGGCATAGATCTAATAGGGTCAGAGACCCAAAAATATCATCTGCGTAAAGCAAAAGCTTGTCCGCCACACCTCCTGCCACCACCCCTGGAAAATCATCTTCCCTTCTTATGCTAATGCTAATGGTTCCAGGGCAAGACCAGTAATGGGGAAAGAGGGCAACCCTGCCGGGTGCCCCTATCCAGAGTAAAATAATCTGAAATTAATCCATTTGTTTGTACCGCCGCTACTGGGTGTCTATAAAGTAACTTAATCCATCCAATAAAAGTATTCCCGAATATTTCCAAAATCTTTAAAAGATAATCCCATTCTACCATATCAAAAGCCTTTTTGGCGTCAAATGAAATGGCAGCGACCGGAGTCTGATCATTTGCCACTGACCACATGATATTGATGAAACACCTAATGTTATCAGAAGAGCTGCGGCCCTGAATAAACCCCATCTGATCTATATGCATAAGAGATGTCATAAATTTACTTAATCGGTTAGCCAGAATTTTTGACAATATTTTTACATCTAGCTGGATCAGAGAAATTGGACGGTAACTCATACACTCGCTTGGATCTTTGTCCTTTAAAAATAGAGACTCTCTCTATTTTATATATCTAGCCAAAAGCTTCCCTTCTTTGTCCCCCGACTCAAAATACGACTGTCTTGCCCTGAATAGCCAAAACTCCATCTTCCGTGACAAAACAGTTTTATATCTGTATTTCAATCGAGTCAATTCTCTGATGCCATCAGACGACATTCGGCGCTTCAGCTCTGCCTCAGCACTTTTAATATTCCCTTCCAACTCCACAAGTAATTGTGCTTTGGATTTTTTGATGAATGAGGTATACTGTATGATCCGACCCCTAAGAACCACCTTAAGTGCCTCCCAAGCCACGCCCACAGAGTATACTGAGGTCCAGTTGGTCTCCATATAGACACTGATTTCAGCCTTTAGCATTTGTTGGAATTCAGGATTTTGCAAAGGGATACATTAAAGCGCCAACTATATGATTTCCTTTTCTCCATATGTGGCAACAACTCTAAACTCACCAGGGTGTGATCTGAGACTAAAATGTTTCCAACTGAGCAATCATCAACAGATGAAATGAGGGACTTTTATATATATATATATATATATATATATATATATATATATATATATATATATATATATATATTCTAGAATAAATCTTATGGACTGATGAAAAAAATGTATAGTCCCAACCAGATGGGTTCAAAAGTCTCCTTATATCTGTAAGACCAAGATTTTTACACATCCTGTGAAGCATCAGTGTTGCTCTAAGGGGCTTACACACTTTTGCTTCACTATGATCAAGGACTGAGTCCATCAAAAGATGAAAGTCTCCTCCCAATATTATATCAAGAGGGGTGCCAGCAGCTTGCAACATCCCTTCAAGATCCATAAAATAAGCCCTGATCATCAGCGTTAGGTGTGTAAATATTAGCCAAAATCAACCTTTGCCCCAGAATTTCTGCTAAAACAATTATGAATCTTCCTAATTTATCTTTAATCTGTTTGAGACATTTGAATTGTAGATGTTTACTTATCAATGCAATGACTCCCCTGCTCTTAATTGAGCCAGCACTAAAGAAAACATGCCCACCTCATATCTTCCCAAATTTTTCAGCTTCCTGCAGGGAAAGATGCGTTTCTTGAAGAAACACTATATCATATTTCTTGAGTTTAAGAAAAGAAATAACCTTCCTTCTTTTTATGGGGTGCCCCAACCCATTCACTTTCCATGTGGAGAGAGACAATCCACTCATATTACCATTTGACATTTTGACATATTAGATAAAACAGATTGTGTGTCAAAAACAAAATTATAAGGACCACATTCCAACATTAGAGCAACAAACAAACCCCAAAATTCCCCCAGAACAAAACAAAACAAAAAACAGAAAAAAGATAAACATGCACATTAACCCCATGCACAACAGCGCCAACTGGCGTCCATCCCTCTAAACTCAAACAGTCCATGTATGCCTACGAGAGCCCCTGCGACAACTTTGCTGTCTGATTGCTCAAGTCGGGTGCTTCTGTACAAATTTTGTGAGAGAGAATTACTCAACAGAAAATAATCAATAATCGATCCGTTTCTCGACATCTGACACTCTTGTAACCATCTCAGTGAATTTCGTCTCCATGGTAGTGATCGATTGATGTATTAAAGCAAGATCCTGCAAGTCAGCAACGGCCTTTGCCAGCATCACCGACATGCTGGACAGCTGACACTGTATCTCTCCCGCCACACCATCGAAACCGAGTCCCTGGTCCACGGCCCTGTCAAGGGTGTCAGCTCGAGCACCTAAGTGTCTTTTGATGTCTCCAGAGCCCGAGGATTTTGAATTCTTTGACATATTGTCTTCATAGAATAGTTATGGAACAGGGTGTATCGAATCTCACTGGTTTATGACACAAAAAGTATTCAAACTAGCAAAGTGCGCAGAGCTCGCTGTTCACATGTCCGACTCTTGCATGGTGCCACGCGACCCCCCCAACATCCATTTGAGTTTCCATTTCGTTTGTGTGTGTTATAATAAGCGGTGATCCAGTACTGGAGTTTGTTATAATGAGTGCTTGTTGCGATGAGTGATAGCGGGCGGCAATGTTCTCACATGCACCTAGACGCGTGTTCTACCCGCTCCGCTTTTGAGCAGCTCGTGCTCCTTTCCAGTTAAATTGCAAAGCAAAATGCAAACAGATGTGTCCCCACTATAAGCAGATCATGTGTAAGTCTCCACGGGGTGCACCAAGGTGGTAAAAAATTGTCATCGCAACAGCCCTACACAGGCATGTGTATATTAATACAATAATACAATTATCAGGGATGACGCTGCTCGTAAATGCTGGTCTAGGATCTGTTTCCCAAGTACAAGTCCAAATCTTTGATCCCAATAGTGGAGTCTTCATCTGATCCCAAGTTTGTTATTTACACAAGAGTCGCAGGAAAATTACGTTGCTGTGGAGAAGGCTGCTTACTGACCAAGCCGCTTGTATATACGGGAGTAAAGAGAAAGCCACAAACACAGCTCATGTAAATGTGCACCGATTTCGCACCTTAAGCAGCTGTCTCACAATAAACGGCTTTCTGGTGTCCATGTAAACATAGTCACTGATATGACTTTGATAAAAATAAATTAATCGGACACATTCCTTGAATTTGTGTTAAAGACTCTCTCTCCTCTAGATTTTTTCTAAACTTCAAATACTTTTCTTGACTACAAGTCAATGCTTCATGTTAGTGCGGGACCGCTTATAATGTCTTGGTTACTGTCATAACCTCCATTCCTTGATGGAGGGAATGAGACGTTGTGTTGATGTAGTGACACTAGGGGTCGCTCTTGGGAGCCCCAAATACCTCTGATCTTTGAGAAAAGGCCAATGGGAATTGGCGAGTGGAATTTGCATGCCACTCCCCCGGACATATGGGTATAAAAGGAGCTGGCTCACAACCACTCGTTCAGGTTTTGCACTGAGGAGCCGAGGCAGGGTCCCGGCCATTTCAGCAGGTAGTTCATTGTTGTGGCAAGAGGGACACAACGTCTCATTCCCTCCATCAGGGAACGGAGGTTACGACAGTTACCAAGACATTCCCTCTCTGTCACTCACTCGACTTTATGTCGATGTAGTGACACTAGGGGTCCCTATACGAAACGCCACAACTAGCTGAACTGTTACGTGGATTGGCGGTGCAGGTGCAGGCAAGCCACTGCGTGCCTCGTAGCAAGCACACTCGGACCTCATGTAACCTCCCCCAATGCTCCACGAATGTCGTATGATCCCCGCACCTCAGGGACCAGCTGACCACCCATAATGGGGACAGGCCACACCAGCCGTGGCCTCTTCTTTTCTTTTTTTCTCCCCAAAAAGTGGAAATTGTTCAGCTGGGGCCATACGTCCACAGGCGGCCTGCCCAGCGGCACTGTAAGCCTTGGTTGCCAGGGATGACGTGAGCTTACAGGCCTTGGATGGGAGTCTCGGACGATTACACCAAATGGCGGCGTTTTGCGGGCCCAGGTGCACCGCAACTGCCTTGTCCACCTGGGGAATCACCGTGTACCCCCTGGCCGTCCCACCATCGAGGGTAGTGAGAGCGGATGAGCTCAGAGATTGGGTCCGGGCAGAAAAAGGTGCCTGCCATGATTTTGTGAGCTCCACGTGCACCTGCTCTGAGCCCAGGAACCAATCGTCAAGCTTCGAGGGTGTGAGAACATGATCCATCCACGAACGCTGTCTCAGCATGGGCTCGGCCCATGCTGGTGAGACAGCGATCGTGGCTGTCAGAGGCGGAGAGGTAGCGACCGCAATCAGGAACAAAACACAGATGGAAAGTCATCTTTAAAAAGACGCTCTCCATCAGTGCCACTCTTTTAGAGAAAATATACTCTTTGCAAGAATATATACTCTTTTAGGTTGTCGAAGTGCCCAGGGGCATTCTCTGCACTCAATCCAGGCACGAGAGGGAGAAACCGCTGTAATGAAAAAATCTGAATGAGTGGTTGCGAGCCAGCTCCTTTTATGTGCTAACATGTGCTAAAACCGGTAGTCTATTTTTGTAAACAGCGCCTTTAAATGAGTGCATGTTAATTGGAGAGGACTTGAATGGCTTTACCTCATCTGTGCGATGCATAATTACATTTAAAGTTTTTTTAATTTTTTTTATTTTATTTTTTTTTCAACAACTGACTGTAAAGAACAGAAAGGGTATTAAAAGGGACCGTATTCAATGTCAAAAGGGTTGCGTGGATCTTGTTTTGGACATATTACACAGAACAACTTTTACTCTCAACCCACTGTGAAAGGATCTCGCTGCTGAACAATTCACGACTAAACTACACAATTACTGGTGAGTGAAATGTAATCATTTACCAGCCAGTTGCTAAATATATTCACTTTAGTCGCATAGCATGAAATTTGGTTGCAAATGCGAGAGATATCCTCTCATTGTAGTAAAGGGTTGTGCATTGAGTGAAAGATCGATCTTGGGCTTTAAGAATCTATATCAAGATCGTTCAGATGAAGATTGCGATTAATTGGAAAAACTATATTTTTACCCTCCCCTAATTAGGACAGATTGGAACCCAGAACTCCTTAAGCTAGAGATTTTACCAAAAGACCAATCAGTCTTTCTAGCTAATACTTGCTGACCCATGTATGTATGCACTGACAAACAAAATCCTAGTACTAGCAGAGTGTTAAATATAGGCTACGGTTCAAGTTATCAGACTAATTATGCAAAATATTCATTGGAGTACATGAATTGGTCATCAAAAATGACTATTGATCAAAACAGTAAATGATTGTTTGATATTATCTGCACATAACCTAATTAATATTCATGAGTATAGCCACTTTGTGACGTCCTCAGTGTATAAAAGGAAAATTATTTATTTCACCCAAAGGGACACTTGGGCAAAGGGGCAGTGGCTTGGGGCACTGTGGCCATCCTTGGATATTTTACTTGCACTTTGACATCCCTGCTTAATTGAAAAATGAAAACCAAAAGCCATAAAGGGCAAAACAAACAAAAGCTCAGCTAAGCAAACAAAAACTAAGCAAAACAAGCAAGAACTCACCAAACCACAAAGACATCAAATAATGCAAGACAAACAACAGGGAACACATAAGGGCTATATATACACACAGTGCTAATTAACTAACTAGAGACATGTATCACATAGACAGGAAACAGGAACAGGATAAACACAACTTCTAAATTAGAGTTCTGTGAACAAACCTTTCAAAATAAGAGTTCACATATAACACCATATATTTTACAGAACCCCCCTGCTAAGGGCGGCTCCTGACACCCAAAACAAAAGAAACTGGAAGAGTCCTAATGGGCAAAAAACAGGAGACCACAGGGTAAATAGTGTGGGTTGAAACCAAGGGGAACCAGAAGGCATCAGGGGGTGATTAGGACTCTGGGAGGGAAACGAAAGGTGACCAGGAGACCAGGGCAGAGCCGACAAGAGACCAGGGGCCTCTGGGACTCCAATGGACAGCCAAATGACCAGGGCGGATCAGGTGAAGCAGCAAGCGACCACAGTAAGTCAGGCGGACGACCAGGAGACCAAGAGTGACCTGGTATAGCAGCAGATAACCACCTGGGATCTGGCGGATGGTGAGGACACCAGGGCAGGCCAGGCGGAGGACCCAGAGACTGGCATGGACGAGGAGGCCAGGGCAGAGCCAATGGAGAGCAAGGTGGCCCAAGCGACCAGGGTGGAGTGGGCGGAGGGCCCGGATTCTGGTGTGGAACAAGCAACTAAGGCGGAGTGGACGGAGGGACCAGAGACTGGTGTGGACCAAATGATCAGGGCGGAGCGGGCGGAGGACCCGGAGACAGGTGTGGACCAAACGACTATGGCAGAGTGGGCAGAGGACCCGGAGACAGGTGTGGACCAAGAGACCAGGGCGGAGCGGGCAGGGGACCCGGGGACTGCTGTGGACTAAGCAACCAGGGTGGAGCGGGTGGAGGGCCCAGAGGCTGGCATGGACCAAGTGAACAGGGCTGAGCCACTGGGGATTCGGAGGGCAGAGCTACTTGGGTCTTGGAGGGCAGAGCCTCTGGGGACTCAGTGATTGGGGCACCTTGGGACCCAGTGATCGGGGCAGCTGGGGAAACAGTGGTCGGGGCAGCTGGGGAAACAGTGGTCGGGGCAGCTGGGGAAACAGTGGTCGGGGCAGCTGGGGAAACAGTGGTCGGGGTGTCAGGAGGTTCAAAGAATTCAGAGTTCAAGGCACAAGGAGATTCAGAAGACTCAGAGGATTCAAAATTCCAAGTACTTGGGGACTCAGAGGTCGAGGCCGCTGGAGGCAAAGTCTCAGGGGACAAGATGGCTATGGGCGTGGGCTTGCGGTCCGTGGCAGGTGTGGATGCTGGCTCATGGTCCTTGGCAACTGTGGACGCTGGCTCGCTGTCTGTGGCAGTCGTGGATGCTGGCAAGTGTGGATGCTGGCTTGCGGCCTGTGGCAGGCGTGGTCCCCTGGATTACCAAAATTGGGACCACCGTCTCTAGCCAGAGAGCTCTCCTCAGATGATAATCTGCCAGAACTGTTTTAGTAACAAACTCCGTTAGCAAAATATTGTCACAGTCCAATGGTATCAGTTCTTTAACAGTCCTATTCAACCCACACCAAAACAGAGTCCTTAGTGCTCTCTCCCCCATACCAGAGCTAGAGGCCAGCCTCCAAAAAGCTAAACTTTGATCAAAAAATGCAATGTGTTCTGCTGGGTTCATCTTTGGGTCTTGCATTCTGTAATAAGTAGGAGTTTAGAACCCAAATGCAGTATGCTTATTAAGTTAAATGAAAAACAAAAGCACAAAAGGGCAAAATGAATGAAAGCTGAGCTAAGCAAAAAAAAAAAAAAAACAAATAAGCAAGAACTCACCAAACCACAAAGACATCAAATAATGCAAGACAAACAACAGGGAAAACATAAGGGCTATATATACACAGTACTAATGAACTAACTAGAGACATGTGCCACATAGACAGGAAACAGGAACAGGAAACACAAAATAAACTATCAAAATAAGAGTTCACACATAACACCATATGTTACACCTGCAAGTAACACATTACTAATTACTTGCTAAGTACATTTACATAACATGAATTACTTCTAATTCAATGCCCCCAACACTGTGTATAAGTGTGAATAACTTTCATATAAAGCAGATTTTGAGATCAATAAAGTGTTTTCAATAAAGTGAAAAGTGAAACAGTTTTTTCTTTTAGTTTTTCTTTTGTTAGTACAACAGGAAGACATCACCTTTAACTGAAACATGATTATTTGACACTCTCCTTTTGTTTTAAAAAAAAAAAGGTATATATTTTTCCATGGGTTAACTCTTAAGTGCCACTCTAGCAGTGCAAATTTACATCTATTAATACTAATGCTAGACTGAACAAGCCCACCAAACACAATATATTAAAACGACCATATGTGAACTATTTGGAGTGACAGTAACAGTTGACTCAAGTGGTGTGCACTAATGTCCTCCTAAAGAGAAGAGCATGAGTGAGAAAAAACAACGACTCTGCACAGCTGGAGCCGCGTCAAGCATCATTTGCTTTTTCACATGATTTATTTGATTTTAATATCTCATATTGAGGGCTGATTAATTTTGATCATATGTTAAAAACGATACATACTCCATTAATTAAAAGTTTTCTTTGAGTGGTTGGCGCAAACTTTCATTGTGTGGATCAGCCATCGACCATGTGCGATGCCTGCATGTTACTTCATACTGTATGCACGTGAGTGAAGTCCAGAGCCGCTTTGAGGCTTCAGGCTGTGAATTGTCACTCGATTTCGCTTTAAAGCTCACCCGAGGACCTCTTTGACTTCCCTTCATCCTTCAGGGATTAAATCCAAATTTAAAAGCTGTGGAAAGTGGATAGCTGTCAACATTTCAGGTAATCTCTCACTGGTTCACTCTGCTTTGTAGTGTTTGTAATATGTTCTGTATTTGGCCATGACAGAGGAACCTTATATGAAATATGGCAGGAATGCATGACGAGTGACATCCTTATAGCACATAAGAAAGACAGGGGCAGACTGTGGGTCATTGTGTTTGCAATCTGAGGCCTTAAGTGTGGGTTTGACATTAAGCTAATGGGCCTTCACATTCACAGTAAAGAGTCAGGGCATTTTACAAATGAAACAATAGACAAAACATTTGCACAGTATTAGCTAATTCTTTAAGTACTGTTCTGCAAATTAATATTTTAAATATTAATACAAAAAATTTATATAAATATATATATATACAAAAACAGGGTATGGACTTTCCTGCACTGGTGTAGATTTGGATATGGATAGTAGGGTCATGGCAACCTACAAATGGCTTGCTTATTGTTTACTCTGCATATAAATAATAATAATAATAATAATAATAATAATAATATAAAACAAATGACACACACACATTTTCTGTGCTTAAAGGCAGATATTAAAATCCTGCTGAAATTTATAGGCCTAGATACATCCATCCATAAATCGAAACACTTTAACGTTTTTAACACTGGCATTTTGGCATCTCTGATGCACATGTGACCAAGACTGGTTTGGATCAAGTACAGACAAGCAAAGAAAGGCCTCAAGGGCAATTGGAATGCTAAACTGTAGCAAGTAATACTTGGGTTCCTGCATGAGTGGCATCTTCAGCAGAAGGTCTTACTTCCTTCATCATTAATTGCTGAATAGATTGCCTGTTGAATTCTTAATGTGTTGCCAATGCACGTTCTACATCACAGGGTTGGCAGCGAGTAAACTGGTCAGCCTTCAGTCACTCGGCCTTGGTGTAGCGTTACTGAAGGAAAGACTCCTGTTTGTGTTAACACTTGAAACCGACATTGTTTGCAACACCTGACACCCCTTTTGGTACATAAGAAAACAGCCTTGATCATTGTAGAGATGGCAATGAATGGCTTGCACATGTAAAAAATTTGGCCATCCAAAAAGCACCATTTAACCAAAGACCCTGATTTGGGTTTACCTGTAGGAGTCGAGCACTGCAGAATCCATTTTAATGCATAAGTGGGGGCTTTCGGTTTAATTCTTAGTCAGTGACTTTGCATGTTTTAAGCTTTATGCAAATATTATTGGATTTTCAAAGGATTTTATGGATTTTCTCTGGATTTTCTCACACAAATGTCGGCAAAAAAATAGAATGAAATGTCTGCTTCTTTGTGAGGAAGATTTGCATGCATGAAATATTTTAATGAAAGCTTCCCCCCATCCTCACAGGAGAATAGGATTTGATTTCAAAATATCATCATATTGGGGGGCTGGGTGTCATATACAGAGGGACCTATGTGCCACTCTACTTTTTCAAACATTTAAACACCAACCTTTAGTACCTTTAGCACATTTTCCTGTTATTGAATAGGAGCTCATAGCTCACACTTATGCAACATTTGGCAAGGCACAAAATAAATTAACAAATCAGAAGTATACAGAACAGGGGACAGAAAGTTTCACAAATGAGCAAAAATAAACAAAATATCTGTTCATATTGTGTCTAAGTGTAAGTGAGTGGATATTTAGAACAACAGCAATCTTTTGAGATATTGCTTAAATAGAGACAGACTCAGTTCACCTTCCTCAATACTTCAATACATACAGTACAGTTAGCAAGTTGGGGATCTTTAGTTATGCATTGTAAGAGTAGAGACTGTACAGGAGGTAGATGAGCCTCCGTTTGGACATGACCCATGAAGATGAGCACTAGACTGCCTGCAGCCCAAGGACTGACACTCAGAAATATAAGACATTCTTTGGGATCTCTCAGTCAAATCTAATGTAGTTTCATGTCAACTCTGTCACACTGATGATCATAAAGGCAGGAATGTCTCTATCTCTCCAGTTCTGTTTCAAGTCACCATGAAACACTGAAGCATTCGCAAGCCGCTTTAATTATGTTATTTCCAGGTGAAAGGGAATTTAATGAGAGAGAGAGAGAGAGAGAGAGAGAGAGAGAGAGAGAGAGAGAGAGAGAGAGAGAGAGAGAGAAAGTATGGCAGGATTTGAACTGGATCATAAAAAGTGGGTGTTTCATACCAGAATTAAGTCAGTCCTGAATGTATGTTTGCAGTGGACTGGCTTAACTGTGGAGGACTACTCCCCTCCTGAAATATTACTGGCACCCACATTTGGGGAGGCTTTTTGACCATGTTGTGAAAATTCAAGTTCAGCCTCAAGAGTATTCTGATGTATCCCAATGTTAATGCTTATTTTTCAAAACTATTGTTATTTGTTATTATTGCCCTAATCTTTATAACATTCATGTTAACATCCATGTAATTAAAATTGCCATTTTAGAAAGGATGCATTACCTAAAACAATGCCTAAATAGCTATTTGGTTAGTGGTTAACGTATAACCAATACCTTGCATGGCTTAGGTAATGTCAGCTGAAAAGGAATGTCATTTCAGTGGTGGTGCAAAGTATTAAATTTAGATGAAAGACTACAAACTTTAAACATTAAAAAAAATTATCATAAACTATATTTACTGTATACTTTGTCTCAAAGAACTTACAAGAAATTGGTTAGTCATAATTTATTTTAATTATTTAAATACATGTTACTGTCCTGTACATGTTAATATTTTCTTTTTATTTATTTATTTATTACACATTTTTACAGGTATAAATCTTTGATACAAGTATATATATACATGCCATAAAAAAGTGAGGATACTGTAATTAAAAGTTTTGTAAAATCTTCTGCCATTTTACAGTGGACTTTTTTTAATAGTAGGATCAAATGGGCAGATTAAATTCATATCAAACTTTATTGGCAAGAGAAACTTAAGTGTGCATTGCCAGTGCATTATTAGATACTATACATACATATATAAAACACATTCAGTGCTGAAGTTTAATTTGCTGAAGTTTAATATCTCAAAACTATTATTTTCTCTGGCTGCCATTCAGTCTCTACAAATATACCTGACTGCAGCTTGCTGAATGGCCAGGTCCTTTTCAGTCTCTAGCACACACGCTAAGTCTCAATAGGGAAGTTCAGCTTTTGAAACGGGTTTAGATCACAGCGAGTGAACGTTTTTGGGCGATGCGAAGAGTAGGGTAACTTTTTCTCTTGACCATAGATGGCACTAAATCTCATCTCAAAACCATCATTGAATATCTGTACTCCTCTCAATCTTGATATTTCTTCTGAATCTCAACATTTGTGAGATTTATTCCATCCAAACAGTTTTGAGGTTAAATTATTAAAAAAAAAAAAAAAAAAAAAAATTAAATAAGGAAGGAATTTGGTACTTTAATTCACCAAAGTGGCATTCAACTGATCAAAAAGTATAGTCAGGACATTACTGATGTAAAAACAGCACCATCACTATTTGAAAAAAGTCATTTTTGATCAAATCTATACAGGCCCCATTTCCAGCAGCCATCACTCCAACACCTTATCCTTGAGTAATCATGCTAAATTGCTAATTTGGTACTAGAAAATAATTTGCCATTATATCAAACACAATTGAAAGCTATTTGGTTTGTTAAATGAAGCTTAACATTGTCTTTGTGTTTGCTATTGAGTTGCCACAGTATGCAATAGTTCTCATGTCTTAAGGTCAATATAAGGTCAAAAATGGCAAAAAAAAAAGAAACAGCTTTCTCTAGAAACTCGTCAGTTAATCATTGTTTTGAGGAATGAAGGCTATGCAATGCTTGAAATATTTCATACAAAGGTGCACACTACAGTCTTCAAAGACAAAGGACAGCTGGCTCTAACAAGGACAAAAAGAGATGTGGAAGGCCCAGATACAACTAAACAAGAGGAAAAGTACATCAGAGTCTCTAGTTTGAGAAATACAGGTGCATCTCAAAAAATTAGAATATCGTGGAAATGAATATTCTAGATTCATTACACATAAAGTGAAATATTTAAAGCTTTTTTTTTTTTTTTTTTTAATCTTGATGATTGCGGCTTACAGCTCATGGAAATCAAAAATCCAATATCTCAAAATATTAGAATAAAGAATTTATAATACAGAAATTTCAGCCTTCTGAAAAGTATGTTAATTTATGTACTCAATACTTGGTCGGGGCTCCTTTTGCAAGAATTACTGCATCAGTGTGGCGTGGCATGGAGGCAATCAGCCTGTGGCAATGCTGAGGTGTTATGTTAGCCCAGGTTGCTTTGATAGCGGCCTTCAGCTCGTCTGTATTGTTGGGTCTGGTGTCTCTCATTTTCCTCTTGACAATACCCCATACATTCTCTATGGGGTTTAGGTCAGGCGAGTTGGCTGGCCAATCAAACACAGTAATACCATGGTCAGCAAACCAATTACTAGTAGTTTTGGCACTGTGGGCAGGTGCCAAGTTCTGCTGGAACAGGAAATCAGCATCTCCATAAAGCTTGTCAGCAGATGGAAGCATGAAATGCTCTAAAATCTCCTGGTAGATGGCTGCATTGACTCTCGACTTGAGAAAACACAGTGGACCAACACTAGCAGATGACATGGCACCCCAAATCATCACTGACTGTGGAAACTTCACACTGGACTTCAAGCAACTTGGATTCTGTGCCTCTCCACCCTTCCTCCAGACTCTGGGACCTTGGTTTCCAAATGAAATGCAAAATTTACTTTCATCTGAAAAGAGGACTTTGGACCACTGAGCAATAATTATTTGCAGTAATTCGTGCAAAAGGAGCCCTGACCAAGTATTGAGTGCATAAATTAACATACTTTTCAGAAGGTCAACATTTCTGTATTATAAATTCTTTATTCTAATATTTTGAGATACTGGATTTTTTATTTCCATGAGCTGCAAGCCGTAATCATCAAGATTAAAAAAAAAAAAAGGCTTGAAATATTTCATTTATATATGTGTAATGAATCTAGAATATATGAAAGTTCACTTTTTGAACTTTCCACAATATTCAAATTTTTTGAGATGCACCTGTAGATGCCTCACATGTCCTCAGCTGACAGCTTCATTGAATTCTACCCACTCAACACCAGTTTCATGTACAACAGTAAAGAGGAGTCTCAGGGTTGCAGGCCTTATTGGAAGAATTGCAAAGAAAAAGACACTTTTAAAACAGAAAAAGAAAAAGGAAAGTTTAGAGTGGGCAAAGAAACACAGACATTGGACAATGGATAATTGGAAAAGAGTGTTATTGATCTTAACCCCATTGAGCTTTTGTGGGATCAGCTAGAATGTAAGGTGCAGGAGAAGTGCCCGACAAGACAGCCACATCTATGGCAAGTGCTACAGGAAGCGTGGGGTGAAATATCTGGACAAACTGACAGCTGGAATGCCAAGAATCTGCAAAGCTGTCATTACTGCACGTGGAGGATTTTTTGATGAGATTCCTTTGAAGTAGTTTAAGTTCTGAAATTTTTTTTTTCAAATTGTAATAGTAATTTTTCACATTATTAATGCCCTGACTATACATTGTTGAATGCCTCTTTGGTGAATAAAAGTACTAATTTCTTTCCATAAGAGCAAAATCTGTACTTTATTCCAAACATATGGCTGCCAGTGTATGTTACAATTTAAAAGTAAATGAACATTGTTCTTAAGGGGGCATCTTACCCCATCTTACCCTATCTCTTGCACGCCTGGTTCACCACTTGTGGGTGAAGTCTCCATTCTCCACACAGTAAATCTGTTCCTGTGTTTATTATGCCCGGGACATGTGTCGCGTGTAATGAAGCATACGCTACTCCACACAATCAGGTTTGCTTTCTGTGTTAGAATGCGCAGTTCAGTTGAGCGTTCACTGCCTGAAAATGTATATATGCCAGTTTTGCAACAGAAAGTGGGGAAAAACATTAGAGAAGTTTCGCCCATTGTACAAAAGTGCATGGGTTTGCTCCTGGCAGGCAGCAGATGCCCTAATCCCGCTCCCACCCTTATCAGACTCTGTATGGCTGAGTAGTATACCAGAAACAACTCGAGACACCTTTCTCCCATCGTGTGAAAAAAAAATCCCGCACACTGCGTTAATTGCATTAATATTTTTAACACGTTAAACATCTTGGTTACGTTTAGCGTAACCCTGGATCCCTGAGTGGGAATGAGATGCTGCGTAGTCGCATTGGGGACACGCGCTGAGTGTCATGTGGTCTGAAGCCTTTATACAATCACTGCAATTCATTGGGAGCTACGTCATGGGCTCCATAAAGGCACTCGCTTCCCGCCATCGAGTCATATTTTCTGCATGAAGGCAACAAGCCTATGCAGCTGCTAGAGAGTATGGCCAGCTTACAAACCTCTAGCCAGAGCCCATGAGGATGCCATGCTCCTCGTAGAATGGCCTCGAATACCCGAAGGCGAAGGTGTACCGCGTGCTTTGTAAGCACTTGAAATTGCATCAACTAGCCAATGAGACAGTCTTTGCTTGGACACCTAAACACCCCTGTTGCGGCCACCAAAGCACACAAACAACTGCTCTGACTTACGCCACTGGCTAGTACATTCAACATAAACTCACAGCGCCCGAACTGGGCAAAGCATATGCAATATTTCATGCTCCTCCAACTCAAATGGGGGATGATAGAAAGCCTGAAAATTAATAGTCTGTGAGTGAAATGATGTCAAAATGACCTTGGTAAATTAGCCCAAATGAGATCTTAACACCACCCTTGAACACTCTGGTGCAAAATCCATACATAAAGGATTAAAGGACAGGGAAGGATATCACTAACCCTTTTAAACTACGCAAATGCCAACAGTCAGAAACTTATCAGTGACTGTTGCCAAGGGCTCAAACGGAGCACCCGAGAGCGCCTCCAAAACAACAGATAAATCCCATTAAGAAATGCGGACAGGACGAAAAGGTAAAAAAATAAATTTAAAAAAAGCCTGCATACCCTGCGCATAAAATGAGAGACAAGAGAATGTCTCCATTAATAAGCGCATGCTCAGCCGCTATAGAAGGAACATAGACTTTAATCATTGCCGGGGAAACCCCAGCCCCAAAACGCTCTTGCAAAAAAAATCCAGCACTGTACCGACAGGGCAGTGAACTGGATCTTCACCTCGCACTGTACACCAAGAAGCAAAAATACGCCACTTGAACGTATAAAGAATCCTAGTTGATGGAGCTCTAGCATTCAGAATGGTATCAACCACAGCGAGGGATAACCCATCATTCAAGAGCATCCCGTTGAGGGACCATACCCATAACTTCCACAAGTCTGGCCGGGGGTGCAAATGCTGCCCTGAGCCTGAGACAACATGTCTGTTCTGACTGGAATCTCCCAAGGCACTTTCTCCAGGAGAGAGTCAAAATTCTTATCTGAGATGGCCAAAATGGCGCCACTAACAGAAGCTGAATCCATTCCTCCCGAACTTTCTGCATAACTGCATGCAGTAGACTGATCTGTGGAAATGCGTAAAGACTCATTGCCGGCCACTAATGTGCCAACGCATTGGTGCCCAGTGGTGATGGGGGCGAGAGGGAAAACCAGAGGGGACAGTGTTATGTCTCGCTTGAAGCCAACAGATTCACTTTCGCTCTGCCGAACTTTCTCCAGATTTGTTTCATAATCTGAGGATATAATGTCCACTCTCCGGGCATCAAGCCCTGTCTGGACAGGAGATCCTCCCCCAAATTCAACCAGCCCGGAACATGCACGGCTCGTAGGGACCGCACATTGTCCCGTGCCCACAGAAGAATGCACCATGCCAGCCTCAGCATGGAATGAGAATGCACTCCTCCCTGGTGATTGATATAGGACACCACTGCCCTATTGTCTGAACGGATAAGGACATGGCTGCCCTGAATCTCCAGGAGGACAAGTTTTAATGCCAGCAACACAGTGAGACAGTTTATGTGCCAATATTATGGCTGGCCCATCCAGATCCTGTAGGCTGGACAACCCTCGTATTCAGGGCCCCAACCAGTGGAGGAGGCATCTGTTGTTATAACTTTGCGGTGACACACCTGTCCCAACGGAACGCTGGACATCAGAAGTCGGGTCCGTTTCCATGGTAACAGAGTTCGGTAGCACCCACGCATCACTTTGAAGAATGGAACGCCTGCGTCAGTGGTTGAAGTCCCTTTGTGGAGTTCATCCAGAACTGAAAAGATCTCGCATGCAACATGCCCAAGGGAATGACAGTGGAAGCTGTGATCAAAAGCCTGTGCTTGTGCTTCTGTGTCAGCATTCTGAATTGACATTTCATTAGTTTGGAATTCAAACATCTCAAATCGAGAATGGAACATAAGCTGCCATCTTTTTTCGGGACCAGAAAATAATGTCCACACTCTCTCTGAGAAGGGGGAATCTCCTCTATTGCCCATTTTTCTAAGAGAGAATTAATTTCCCGAATCAAAAACGGGGCTTCTGGAACAGAAACATCTGTCGGAACGACTCCGTTGAACACCGGCAGAGTTTGCCTGAACTGATTTACGTAACCATGCTTTATCGTTCGAAGTACCCAATATGAAATGTTCTTCAGCTGCTGCTGCCAAGCCGACAGATAGGCAGATTTTTTTATTTGTTTGCCTGTAGTGTGACCTGTGACCACTCGATGGCATACTTGGCTTACTTTTGGCGACTGCCCCCGAATCAGCGGCACAGTGGAGGGAAGCCTTCTCTCCTCTACTACTGAGACTGGTTGAAGGTAATTTGATAATGTTTTTGCCTTTATTGTACTGAGGCATAAAAGATGAACGCCCTGAGATGCCTTTGCAGCAGGGACGGGGAAAAATTTAAGAACATTGGGGGAAATTTGGGAAAACTGGTTCGCCACAATGGCCCCAGCATTCTTTATGGGGGGACAACGTGTGGTGCTTAAGTTCACTGTGTGTCTTGTGTACATTTGTGTTTGATGAACATTGAATTCTGTTATGCATGTCTGAAGACCCTTGGTCATGGAGACAGAGACTGAATTCGGAATTTGAGTTTTTAATGTTCGTTCCCCAGCGCAAGCTGCGGGGGGAAATGGAACAATATTCTGGCTGTTGCGTGTTCGAAGCATGAACAACGGCGAACTCAACCCGATACTGTCCGAAGGGCTAACAGGAGTGACACGGATACGTTTGTAAGGTACTCATCCTTCGTTTCACTGCAAGTCCATCAGGCTCGCTTCTGGTGTCCTGCTGGCCATTTAAAAGGGGCCGGTCCAACATCCTACGCGGACACGCCCGTGTGGTGGGAATGAACAAGGACCCCAATCCTTCTGAGGGGATGCAGAACTCACGTCCGGCGCATTATGCGGCTCTCTGGTGGGACGTTGCAAAGATACCGAGAGTGAACACACCGGAGCTGTGGGGGGCTTTTCTCTCTCTCTACGAGGAAGCATCTGCTGGAATGCAGCAGTGTGCTGTTTCACAGCATGGAATTTTTCCACCACCAACTGGACTGTATCACTGAACAGGCCTTGCTCAACAAAGATTATGTAACTTTGCACGGCTTCGAGGGAAGAGTAGACCTCGATTTCCATGTGGTCGCTGAAGAAGGAGAGAGATGGGCAGCCAGCGTCTCTTCCATCGCTGGGATCGATGTACATCCATGGTTGGATGCTTGACACAAATTAGAAAACTCAGAGGCTGATTGATTCGTACTCCTGGTTGAATAAGTTTGATCCCAGGACTTCTCACGACGGAGGTCTGGGGAAAAAGGAAGCAGGCTACGAGGCATAGCTGCACTCTGGTCCGCTAAAAAACAGTCATGTAAGATCGATTTACGATCCTCTGACTATGCTTCATCCTGCCAGTCCAGGTGCAATTTTTCCACTGCATGTGTAATAACCTCCAGCATTTCCACATAAGTTGCCAATGGTCTGGAAATCGTTTATCGTTACCTGCTATTACCCCTATTACCCTGCTATTACTCGGGACAAAACTGGTTCTATGCGTAGGTTGTAAAACCTTGCAAAGGTATTGGGTGTAGCCCAACCCACAGCACTGCATATGTCTGCTAGAGAGTCCCCCCCTTGCCAGTGCCCAGGAGGACGCAACACCTCTAGTGGAGTGCGCCCAGACTCCAAAGGGTCACGGCAGATCTTGTGACTGGTAAGCCAAGGAATGGCACCCACAATCCAATGGGCCAGCCTCTGTTTGGAGACAGCTTTCCCCTTCTGCTGCCCTCCAAAGCAGACAAAGAGCTGCTCTGAGCATCTGAAGCTCTGCGTACAGTCCAGATAGATGCGCAGGGCGCAAACTGGACATAACAACGACAAGGCCAGGTCTTCCTCCTCTGAAGGGAGCACTTGCAGGTTCACCACCTGGTCCCAAAAGGGAGTGGTGGGAACTTTGGGCATGTAATCGGGCCTCAAGATCACATGAGAGTATGCCGGCCCGGACTCCAGGCATTCGCTGGTCACAGAGAGGGCCTGTAGGTCCCCCACCCTCTTGATGGAAGTGAGCGCCACCGGGAGGGCCGGCTTCAGTGACAAAGTACTGAGTTTGGCCTGCTCCAGGGGCTCAAAGGGGGCTCTCTGTAGGGCAGGTAGGACCACAGAGAAATCCCAAGAGGGAATCAGGCATGGTCTAGGAGGATTCAATCTCCTCATGCCTTTGAGGAACCTGGTCATCAGGTCGTGCTGTCGTGAGGGTCTCCCATTCATTGTATCATGATATGCTGCTACAGCAGCCATGTACACCTTCAGGGTAGAGGGAGACAGCCGTCTCTCCAGCCCTTCCTGTAGAAAAGACAGCACAGACCTGACCGCGCAGCTCTGTGGTTCTTCCCCACGGATATAGGTATACAAGGTATACAGCCACCTCATAGAGGGGGCTCTGGCCTAAGTGATCATATTTACCACCGCTGGCGGAAGATCCGTTAGGTCTTCCGCGACCCGTCCAGGAGCTAGACGTGGAGATTCCAGAGGTCTGCCGGAGCGTGCCCTGCCCCTAAGTGAGAAAGACCAGTATGGTGCAATGAACAGGACTTGCTGCCCCTCCTCCCTGACTTTGCACAGAGTCAGTGCAATGAGGCTCACTGGAGGAAACATATTCTTGCGCAGCCCTCGAGGCCAGCTGTACGCCAAGGCATCCATGCCGAGGGGAGCCTCGTGCAGGGAATACCAAAAGGGGCAGTGAGAGGACTCTCAGGGGGGTGAACAGGTCTACCTGCGCCTCCCCGAATCTCTCCCAAATCAGCTGGACTACGTGGGACTCTCCGCGGAGCATTACTTGCTGTGAGAGCGCATCCGCTGCACGGTTGAGGACGCCCAGTAGGTGAGTGGCTCGCAGAGACTTCAATGTCTGCTGACTCCAAAGGATGAGGCAGCGGCGAGTTGCGCCATGCGACGTAAGCATACACCACCTTGACAGTTTATGTACGCCATGGTCGCTGTGTTGTCGGTCCGGACCAACACATGCTTGCCCTGAATCAATGGCCAAAGCCTCCGCAAGGCCAGCAATACCGCCAGCAACTCTAAGCAGTTGATGTGCCATTGAAGTCGGGGCCCTGTCCAGAGCCCCGATACTGCTTGCCCATTGCACACGGTGCCCCAGCCCGAGTTCGAGGCGTCTGTTGTAATGAGTTATCACAACTCATCTGCTCTTCCCCCAGCTGACCTGAAGCCAGAGTCGGTCGAGTTGCAAAAGCACAAGGTCCCTGTGCGCACACAATAGATCTCGCGAGTGAGCTAGGATTAGCCAGTCGTCAAGATAATTGAGAATGCGTATGCCCTTCTTCCTTAGCGGGGCCAGGGCAGCCACTGCAACCTTGGTAAAGATGCAAGGGGACCTTGTACTGGTATGATGGACCCTCGAAGGCAAACTGAAGAAAGTGTCTGTGTCGAGGAAGGATCAATACATGGAAATATGCATCCTTCAGGTCAATGGCCACGAACTAATCCTGACGTCATACTGACGCCGGGATGCGTCTCTGCGTTAACATCCTGAACGGAAGCCTGTGTAAGGCCTCTGTTCAAGGCATGCAGGTCCAGGATTGGACACGACCATCCCCCTTTCTTGGGCATGATAAAATAAGGGCTTGTCTACGGGGACAGGTCCTATTGCTCCCTTCGCTAGAAGGGTGGGCTCCTCTGCCCGGAGGACAGAGGCACCCTCGCCCCACACTGAAGTGGAGAGGATGCCACTGAACCTGGGCGGGCCTCTGGCGAACTGGATCACGTAGCTGAGACGAATCGCCCTGATGAGCCACCGCGAGGGCCTGGAGAGCACTGACCAGGCCTCCAGGCTCCGTACCAGCGGCACCAAGGGGATGACTGGATTTACCGCACCCGGGGATGGTGGGTCATGGCAAGGCAGAGCAGGCGCCCCGTCGGAAAGACAACTCAGGGGGGACGTACAGCTCCGCAAGCCCGCAACGGTGGCCGGTGGCTGGGGCGGGCAAGTGGCCCCATAAACCAGCATACTTACCTGTTGGCCGGCCGTCTCTCAACGGAGAACAAGGGCACGCGAGCTACTTGCGTCCGACTAGTTGACCGGAAAGACTTCCAGAGCCTGGCCGTCATGAGCGCGCTGACCTAGGGAATGAGGGAACTGCTCATTTATTGACCATGTGGGTGTCGAGGCCCAGAGGGCACCCGGCGATTTCATGCTCACCACACGCTGGCCCAGGGGCGATGGTTGGGCTGTTAAGTTCACCTGAGACAGACCGGTCAAAGTCAGACATCTCATCCCTGGGTCACCCATGTCAGGGCCACCTCGAAGCCCTTCCGGGGTCCTTGGGAGCCGACTAATGGGCAGGTGGAGCCGCCTTCCTGTGGGAGGATCTTCTTCTCAGAGGCCGGCGTACAGGCTCTGATGGTGTGGGAGCCGGGGCTGGCATCACAGGAGAACAGACCTGGCAAGAACAGATGGGGCGCAGGCCTGAAGGTGACCGAGTCGCACCATGGCAGGATGTGTCTGATCGCCTCGGTCTGCTTCCTCACCGCCGAGAACTGATGGGCGAAGTCCTCGACAGTGTTGCCAAAAAAGCCCCCCTTGGGAGATGGGCGCATCAAGAAAGCGAACCTTCTTGGCATCACGCATCTCCGCAAGGTTGAGCCACAGGTGCCGCTCTTGGACCACCAGAGGGGACATCGTTCCGCCCAGGGTGCGCGCCGTGACCTTCGTCACCCATAGGGTGAGGTCGGTTGCGGTACGCAGTTCCTGCATAAGCCCTGGGTTGGTTCTACCTTCATGTAAATCTTTCAACGCCTTGGCCTTGTGTACCTGCAGGATGGCCATGGCATGCAGGGCGGAAGTGGCCTGACCCGTGGCCTTGTAAGCCTTTGTCACCAATGAGGAAGAGAACTTACAGGCCTTGGAAGGGAGCCTTGGTCAGTCCCTCCAGGTGACTGCGCCCTGCGGGCATAAATGCCCTGCTTCGGTGCACTCTATCTGGGGAAGCTAGACATATCCCTTAGCCTTAGAAGCCCACCCTCCAATGCTGCAACCGATAACTCATCTTCATCTTGAGCCGTGAACGAGACATTAAATCCGCCCTGAGGCGGACCGCCTGCATTGCTCGACAGCTCTTCCGGGTAGAACTAGCGTGCTGGGGGATGGGAGGTCCGCGGGGGCTGAGCCGGCAGAAACGCTCCCCATGTCCACATCCAGATTGCCTGCGGCGCTCGCCGACCCGGCTGCCTGAGTTTCAGCCCAGGACGGAGTGGGTTGGGAAGCAGCTGTGGTGGCTCCTCGCTTCATGAAGAAGGAAGTGAGCTGCGACCGCAATGTTCTCATGGGCATGTTCTCGTAATGAGAACATAACCCCTCCATGAAAGCTGCCTCGGCGTGCAGCTATTTATGCGCCGTAAATCCAGCAGCGTAAGCGTAGGTGATGGGATGAACACAATACATGCATTCGGCTCCGAAGAAAAAATCTGAATGAGTGGGGCACGCCATCTCCTTTTATACCCGTATGTCCAGGGCGGAGAGTGGCATGCAAATTCCACTCGCCAATTCTCATTGGCCTTTTTTATTTTAAGCAAAGGTGATTGGGGCTCTCAAGATCGAACCCCTAGTGTCACTACATCGACACAACGTCGAGTGAGTGACAGACAGGGAACAAATGAAGATTCCTCCTCATTAACCTCTTTTATTGCAATATATGTGTGTGTGTGTGACAGTGTACCATGAGAAATGTCTTGATAAAATAATCAAATGGCATTGCAGAGGTGAATTTTATGTGTGTGTATTTTCCTTTGTTTTCTATGAGCAAACAAATACAAACAAACACTAAGGAACTGAAATCAACTTAACCATCTTTATTCAACACTACTTTTCCAAGTTTTACCATCCACCTAAAACAATAAAATTTTTGTGCAAGCATCGCATCAGGTTTTCTGGATGATCCTTCCCCTAGAAACCATCATTAAGTACAGAATATATCAAACAATTATTCAGTACTTAAGTCTTCACTATTCTCTGTCTTTTCTTAAACAATATCTTAAGTTTAGTGTTGTTTTTGAACCAACAACAAGCCTTGTATAAATGTGTGCAATTTGCTAACCACATAGCTAAATCTTGAAAATAGAACAAAGAATGCCAAACACAAGCAAAGCAGCCTATTTAAAATGTAAATTTTTCATATAAGTGGAGGCGCATTACTCGGTCTTCACTCTCTGCTGTCACATCTCTAGCTCTCTCACCCAAGTGAGGGAGCGTTACCGCGGTGTGTAGCATTTATGTCGGAGCTGACATTAGCTAACGTTGATGTAACGTAACTTTATATACATTAGCTACATAGCTTTATGTGGCCTGTCTCATCATTGTTTATTACAAGCAAAAACAAAACATGGGAACAACAATTTGTCACTACATGCCCTGTCCCCTCAATCTCTCAAAAAGTTAACAATGCATTAGCTACATCCCTCAATATATGTTAACTAAATTAGGTAGCTTGCGCACCTCGCTAGGTGGCAAATAGCTGGCAAGCAACTGAAACTAGAGCCCTAAAAAAACAGTAAATACATAGGAAGCTAATATGTATAGTTAATACTCACTAAATCTCTTTGGGTGAGGGGTGAATATGAGTTTAGGTACAGATGCTGCGTTCCATTCAAATCGGATGTGGGATATTCTACTTGATTTCTCCGATCTCTGACTAAAGGCATTCCCATGCCAGATGATCGGAAGATGATGTTAAAGGAAACAAAGCTGCAATGCTCCCATTAGCATAGCAAGTGTTTGACTGTCACCAGAGATATATCCTAAAACCCAGTTCAGAAACAATTTGCAATGCTAGCATTTGTGCTACAGGTGTACGATTATCAAAAGGGAGTATAATTTACCATGTTTTGAACACCTGCTACTCTGCTAACTTTTGTTAAACAAGCTTTAATAACATGTAATATAAGAACTTTACTAATGTATCGATATTATTTTAAAAAAGTGAATGTTTATCACTTATTTTGTACATCTTCCTGGGTGCCGACAAGATTGTATGACGTCACACACCTGCATCTCGGCGAAATCGGAGTTTAAAATTTCTGCACAACTTTCCAAGTTGGACTTCAAGTGGCGTTCCACTGCACTTTTCCCAGTAGGAAGTTGGAAAATCCGACTTTCCGAGTTGAATGGAATGAAGCAAGAGGCAGTTTGCTAATGTTAGTTAGCTAGCTTTGCTAGTATCACTTACACTTAGCTTAACTTTCTTTATGCTTCCTTTCTAAGTGCCAATAAAAGTTTGACATGATCCCAGCTGTCTCGGTAAGCACTGAATTGCAGAATTTACATACTGTTGTGTGTTTTCTTTTGGATGCTTTTGCAGATGATGCTCTTTGTGGTTTAGGTCAGCGTTTCCCAACATTTTTTCTGCCACAGCACACTTTTTACAATTAAAAAATCCCATGGCACACCATTATCCCACATAACCATCGTCAATAGTTTTCCTTTTCAAGAACTTGTCCATGTTTTCTGTCTGTCTTAGTAGCATGAACTCATAATGTTTGAAATTAGGCTATGCAAAAAAAGTAACATAGGTACCCTGTATAATGAAGTCACAGATGCTAAGAGTGCTAATTGGATAATGATAAACAAACAAATTTGTGTCTTTTCCAATTAGTAGATTTGTTCTTGCAAATTAATTCTTCCAACGGCACAGCAAATACATTTTTATTTATTCATTTATTTATTTACTGTATTTTCCAGAAATAAAGTCACACCTGACTATAAGTTGCACCGGGTCAAAAATTGCGTTGTTGATAGAGAGAAAAAAACAACACATAAGTCGCACTGACAGAGGTTGGATCCGGCAGGCACTAGGACCCGGGAGCACCCGGGACTTCATTCACCGGTTCAGATGTCAAACGCGCTGAGAAGATTACAGTACCTCGGAATCTACACACCATATCACTGTGTTTTTTGACTTGTTTAAAACAGGAGAATTTGCTATTAGTAATCATATGTAACAGTTTCTCATATTCTTTCGTGAAAGAAACGTGACAAGTAAGCCACATCTGTTCATAACATCTGTAACTCTATGCTTTGCACAAATAAACAGCTTTTAGTCTTTGCGTAAAACAATACACCTGTTGAATTTTATTCATTCATTCGGTTCACTGACTGAATATTTTTACTACAAGTGTGATGATGAAGCATCATTTTGTGGGCATGTGAGGAGTTGCGTTTGACAGCGGACAAGAGTTTGTTAGAACAATAATGTTATGATGGACAAAATATTTAAACTATAAAATAAACTGAATTGGCAACTTTAAAACTCTTCTCCCGTCTCTATAACTTCACTAAAATACTATAAAAATTGTATTTATTTATTTTGAGGAATTTGATAATTTTCCATGGCACACCTGACAATCTTTCACGGCACACTAGTGGGCACAGTGGTCAGGAAACACTGGTTTAGGTAGCCAAATTGTATTACAGAAGATTAGGCTGACATCTCTCAGACAGCCACAGTTTCTTCTCCTGTCTCCCGCATTCACTTTCTTGGAGTGCGTGTGAGTGGGGGCGGGGGTTGACAGCCGTTTACAGTAACAAAAATTTCAAATTAGAAATGAGTCAAGTTATTGCTTGCATTTGAAGCAGGAAGTTTTACATCCAATCACAGTAATGATGTTAACAAATAAATCGGACAGTGTACAGGCAATTTAGTGATAGCCCTGCAGTTGTAGTCTTGACCGGTCTTGAAATAAAATCCCGAGTCCTCTTTGTCTGAGACCGAGACAAGACCGAGTAAAAATGCGGTCGATTCCGAGAGGAAACCTTCAAAAAATCTCGAGACCAAGACTGATCTCAGGTACTACAACACTGACTGAAGAACAGAAAATCTGACTATGGAGCCCATGACGTAGTTCCCTAGGGGCTTCGCTTAAGCGTCATCAGCCAATAAATTGGCATGATTGTATAAGGGCTTCAGACCACGTGGCACTCAGGGCATGTCCCCAGTGCGACTACACAGCTTGAGTACCTTCTAAAGGGAACAACAAATATTGATTGCAGAAATGAGTGCATTAAATTTCCTGGCCCTAATTTTTCTGCTCAGCATCAACTAATTCCACATAATGGTTTACACAATTAGCAACCTTTAAAACTTTTATGGAGGAGCCAATAGAATCCCAGTAGATTCACACTTCTGAAATGAGACACTGAAGAACTTCCTCTTATTTCTCTTTCTCTCCTACACTTGTTTGGACTGTTGGTGGCTCAACGCATGAAAGGGGGCAAAAAACAGTCCCTCACCACCAGATCAAAAGTTGATTAGGTTGGTCAGCAGCTGTTAAGAGGACCTGTTGGAAACCACTCTGAGGTACATGCTGATTCCAGATCAGTGACAAACTGAGAACAAAACCACTGAATGCAGAGAAATGGGTAATATATACTAGTGAATGCTCACATTGTTGAGTCATTTAACCATCTAGTCAGTTTATTTGTGAGGCAATGGGGGCAAAAAATATCTACAAATATGTAAATTTCATGAAAAATCCATTGCCTCGGAAAGTAGAAAATCTTGATTAAAATGTATAAAAAATTATATTTAATAAATACTTTAAAAAAATTGCTCAGATGTTAAATTAGTATGTATGTAACATTGTAATTAAAATGTAATAATAATGAGCAAAATGGCAATTTTTTTATGGAGCTGCTTGTATTTATGCATTGTTGTTCTTATTGCTATTGTAATTAATGATAATAACATGTAATATATGTATTATGTTATAACTGGTCTTTAGGACGAACAGTCAAATGTTCATGTGTTTAGTCTTAAGATAAACAAAAGGAAATGTTCAGTAGAGACTCACAAGGAAACATTGCCATAGCGATTTTTACGCATGCATCACCAAAATTATGGTCTTTCAACAAAGTCTTGCAAGTCTTTAGATATTTTTATGTTTGAATGGTGCAAAACACAAAAGTGGCTTCAACCCGAATATGTATAGTACAGTATAGTAGTAGCCTATATATATCATACAAATTATATATATATATATATTCAAATCATAACCAGGATCATCAGGTTTTGTATTATGAATTTTTTTAATTTTTTTTTTATTAGATTAGTGGTCTCAGATTTTTGGAACTCACTCTTTATATTTTTATTAGGGCAGCCAATTGGTTAAAAATGTATGCAATATATACGATTTATTGTAATTAATCACATATATGAATATAACTCAAAGGCATTGCTTTTGTGACAGACAGGTAAAGCACTGAATAGACCAAAAATTGGCCAAAATATTGTTTAATTTTTATATCAATGAACATAAGCCTGTCACTGGCCTACAGTAGAATTTGTCAATCTGTCCGAGGTAGACCTGGGGGCTGTAAATTATTTTGTAATAACAAATCATTTTAAAGTGTTATTTTTTAGATAATTAATTAACCAAATTAAAGTGTTGAACTGACCACCCTTCTGTTTACATATGCTTTACATAAATCCTTGAAATATGAACTTTTTCATCACATAAATCTTCTTGAATCTCAATTTACGTTGAAGCTGGCGTTAGCAGAGACTGTGCCAATCCTGAGTCTCTCTCTGTAAAGAGTTTTCTGTCGCTGTACACTCGGCAGGTGGGGAGGAAGAGCAAAGCATTTGTGCTGAATTGAAGTGTGTTTACCCTCTCCTATAGACAGCATCTCAAACAGCCTAATCAAGTTGTGTTGTTTTTTATGTCTCCATATACCGCTCCTGAAGTGCAGGTAAACTAAGTCTTAAGAAACACAGGTTGTTGAAGTAAGATGGTGTTTTGGATGAGCTGTGAGTTCCATATGGCAGGAAACATTCCTGGACGCTTAGTGATTGGATGATTCAGCATAGTAACAGATAACAGTCAACATACAAAATGAATGGGGGACACTACAGCAAGCTGACATCCTTACAACCAGTACACTTTATTGCACATTTAAAAGAAAAAAAAAAAAAAAAATTCTGTTCAGTGGTCACTTTTATTCTCAACAGCAGTAATAATAGTATGAAATGGAATAATCTTAACAAATTGTAAAAAATCTTATGAGTTGGCTTGTACAAAAACTTTTACGCCTACAAAAATGTTATGATATTATTATAATTTCACCTAAATTTAACCCCTAACCCAAAGTTATAACTAAAGTCTAACGCCTTACTCAAACCTTAAACCCAGCCATGATTAATAGGAAAATCACTATTGTGTACCATGGAGGAAAACATCAGGGTTTGGAAAAGGAGTTCAGAGTTCAGAGATGTTCATCTGAAATTATGCTTTTTTTTTTTTTTTTTTTTTTTTTGCCTCTCACAAAGAGGACTTTTTAGGACAAGAGTTTTGTCACAAAGAAATCAAAATTAAATAAACACGAATCAGAAAAACACCAGAGAAAATCTTTTAAATGGAGCTGCCCAAATGCCTTTCTCCAAATATGATCTGTCCATATTTACCAGTCTTTGTTTCTTTCTTTTGTGTGGTATGTTATGAATTACATACTGCCTACTATATTTGTAAATAGATGGAGAGAAAGAGAGAGAGAGAGAGAGAGAAAAAAAAAAAAACAGGAGTATGCACTATGTACACTCTGGACATTTACACTTACCGATGACCTAGAACATTTGCCAACAGTTTATATGACCAATACATGGACTAATGTATCCCACAATGTAATGCACTCTGTGTAACAAATAAAACAGAAGCAATTTCAACCATAATTTTTTGTACACATTATTTGATCAGATTGCAAAAAAAACATGCACATTTTTGTAAAACATTTTTATACATAATTGAAATTTGTTTAAATTGCACAAGCATTTGACAGCAATGTAGCATACTACTGTTTAAACCAATTATCACTGCATACTACCTATACACTATGTAGTTTGTGCATATCCTCATAGTTAGTTATAGTTATAGTCAAGTTCATGTTTTGTATTTTGTACACATTGGGAGTTACAGCTTTAGAATTTCACGTTTGATAATAAAACTGCACTTGGGTTCATCACACGTCATCGTCTTTGTCATTGGCAGCGATAGCGTTACAGAATACCTGACCATCGCAAGATGATCTCAGCAGTTCAACTCCTGCGTCTTTACCAGGGGAATCGATCCCTGGAAAATTATGTGGTGGACTTCTGCGCTCTGGCCTGCTGGGCGGACTTGAATGAAGTTGCCCTCAAGGACATTTTCCAGGTAGGATTGAGTGAGCCGTTTTCCTCCTTGATGCCTGGCGGTCGCAGTCCCCTCAATCTGGCTCAGTATATTGACCTTGCCCTGCAGATAAGTGGTTCTACTTTCACTGTGGTCACCAAGCCCGAGTCCCACATCATGGCCGCCAAACTAGAGTTCCACGTCATGGCCACCAAACCAGAGTTCCACATCATGGCCGCCAAACCAGAGTTCCACGTCATGGCCGCCAAGCCAGAGTTCCTCATCATGGTTGCTGAGCTAGCACCACCTTTTTCCCTGGATCCTGAGTCTGCTCCATGCCATGTCATAGCCACGCCTCAGTCTGCTCCATGCCATGTCACAGCCATGCCTGAGCCTGCTCCATGCCATGTCATAGCCACATCTGAGCCTGCTCCATGCCGTCACAGCAACGCCTCAGCCTGCGCCATGCCATGTCACACTAACGCCTCAGCCCGCGCCATGCCATGTCACACCAATGCCTCAGCCTGCTTCATGCCATGTCACAGCAACACCTCAGCCTGCTCCATGCCATGTCACAGCCACACCTCAGCCTGCTCAAGACCCCCCCCCCCCTCCCAGCTCCCTACAGAACTTTTTGATTATGTCATGTTTCACGTGTTTGTTCAAGTGTTTCATGTCATGTGGTCCCCTGGTCATGTGACTTCATGTTTCCCTCCATGTTCATGTGTCTTGCTTTCATTGGTTTATTGTCTTGTTACCTTGTTATCAGTTCTGTCTTGTCATTGGTTATCATTGTCATGTTTCTCCCTTGTCCATGTATTTAAGCCTCATGTTTGCCATTGTCCATTGACAGGTATTGTATGTGTAACATTGTTGGATTGTTTATGTCAAGTCAAGTTATAGTCAAGTTCATGTTTTGTATTTTGTTCATGTTGGGAGTTACGGCTTTGGAATTTCACATTTGATAATAAAACTGCACTTGGGTTCATCACACATCATCATCTTTGTCATTGCCAGCAACAGCGTTACAACTACCTAATAATTTAGAAAAAAAAAAAGTAGCATGCAGTGCAATACCCAGGTGTGTGAAGTATTCATTGTGTACAGTAGACACAAAATGCAGAATTCAAACATTGTAAGGTCAGGTGACACCAATGCAGCTTATGTAGCAATGTAGCTTTCTTTCTTTCTTTGTTTCTTAGTAAGATAAATGCCCTTTTTCCTTCCTTTGTGCTGTCAGTCTATCTTTGAAGCAAAAGTCTTCATGCTGGCAGTGGTTATTTACAACTGGCAAATCTGCATTTCTCATATAGATCTGTCTGCCACTGATTTTAATATCAGTGATGTTTCCCACGACACCTTTTGTTTTATTATGTATTATGAATTTCTCCTTCTCGCCCTTCATCTTCTCAAATCCCTATCCCCACGCTGAGGATTATGAGGCCAACTATTTTATCAGGAGGGGCAAGATTTATCATTTCAATCTCATTTCAATAAATAAAATAATCTCTCTTCTCTTAGAAGTGACAGCAGCTAATGCTATTTTGTTATCATTAGACTGAAACTTTGCAGACAGAGAGCTCAAGTGATTTTGGAGCTGTGGTGTAACTTTGATCTTCGTCATGTCACTGTTTCGGTTGTACCGCACACTTGGACGGACATTTAAAATTCTGTTGATGTCAAAATAAATTCAGAGACCTGTGGTAAAATAAATGTACAGAGAAAACCACTTTAATGGCATTACACTTTTTTATTTTTTATTTATGTGATTTTAATGGTCCGTGGCAAATCACCAGAGTAAAAGGTGATACGACGACCTTGTTTCAATGCTTGTTCCCTTAATGGTCCTCCGTGCTTGTGCATGTATTCTCTTATCTCCCTGTCGGAACGGCTTCTCCAAAACTAAGCTGTCAAATCCACTTCTCGCGAGCGCACCAAGAAACAAGGCCGACCATCAAAACGCCATTTTTTATTTTAATTGCTATCTCCTTCCCCCCCATTTCTTGGTTTCTCACCCCCAGAGAAAATCAAGGAAAAATGGGGGGCAAACTGACAGCAAAACAATTGCATTTCAAATTGAAATCCCAGCAGAGTATGTTCAGTTCCTTCACCTGACATCCATTTTCCCACACACATCCCGGAAAAAAAAAAAAACCTTCTCTAAGAAAGAGGGACTGTCCTTTTGAATATGTGTTTTCTGTTTATCATTAGCTGACTGGGTGCTTCATCATTCGGTGAAAATCCCTATCTGCTGAACATAAGGCTGCGAGACAGCAGGGAATCAATCTTTTGTGCTTGGGCAGATAAACACAGGACGCAATCAGGGGGAGACAGAGGCATGAAGTCGGGCGCAGGACTCACGCCGCTGGTGATGGATGGAGGAAGTAAAAGTGTCAGGATGGCATTATGCAAATAGGGGAGGCATCCGAGCATCGCCCTGGTGATTATGGGAGATGGGGAAAGCAGCCCGTGGTCCCCCTGGCATCGCTCCTGCCCGCTTTCACTTCCTTTGTATCTTTTTTTACTCCTTCACTCATTTTTTTGTGTAATTTTATTGCTCTTTCTAACTGGCTTGGTCGTTGTTTCTTATTAAGAGCTGCTGTGGGATGGGTGGGCACAAGAATTATTTACTTGCATTCAGGTGGGTTTAACCAAGCACATGATCTTGACACTAGCACACTTCGTTTCAGGTAGGTCAAAGGTCACAATGATTTGTGGCGGTAAAACATTTGTAACTACACCATTATGTCTGTTTTATACCACATGCTAAAGCAGCTCATATTCTCATATTAATACGTTAGAGCATACATATTGCCTGCCTAAGAAGTGCAGCACTATGTAGCAGAAATGTAGCTGCTATTAAGAGTTTTGAAGATGAGCCTATTTTTCTTTTTGCCCCAAGTAGTGAAGTAGCACTGAATTTAGCATAAAATACAGAGAAAATACATCATAAACCTACTTATCAACAATATATTTTGCAATATAGACTTTTATGAAACAACATACCTTTCTGGATTTAACTACTTGCCCATTGTTTGAAAAAGATTCTGTTGGGCATCAAGCGAGTTCCAAATGCAGTGACAGACAAGACTTCTATTCAGTAAATCTGACTGAATCCAGATGATATAAGCAGATTAGTTTGCTCTGTGGTGTTTGGGCTCTGTGTAGACTAATTATAGACCTCCTTAGGTTGAAATAATTGACCGAAATATTAAATTTAGTCAAAGCTTTAAAGAAATAGTGCACGCAAAATTTTTTATTTTGTCATTATTAAGTTGTTTCAAACCTTAATGCGGTTGTATTTTAGTGGAACACATAAGAAGAACATTTTAAGAATCCATGAAGCTCTTTTTCCATACAGTGGCACTTCATAGTAAACACATCTGTCAAGCTCCAAAAAGGAAAAAAAAAAAAAAAAAAAAAAATATATATATATATATATATATATATATATATATATATATATATATTATCATGGTTATAAAAGGGGCCGCCAGCGCGGGCACCTTAAACCGACTAAAGGAACAGTTAAATCTTCCCATATGGAATTGAGGAAAAAAATCATTACATTAAATGATCTCAGTAAATTACTTTGCCATATCCAGAAGCAGTTAAAGTGTTAAAGGATAAAAAACAAGATGATAACTGACTTAACTTTCTTGGAGGCAGTTAAAACATATTTTTGGAGACCAACTGTCCCGCAGGCACAAGAGTGCTGCATGACTTATGATAGAACTGACCTCTTACACTATGTGGCGAGAGTCAAAAAATTCTCACAGCCAACCCAAAGTTGGGCAAATTGCATAACAAGAGGTGTTAACCAAGCAGGAACACTCTTTTGTGTAGGCAAAGAAGGGGTTAACCTTCAGAAGTGACTTCTTAGTGTAACTAGCCATGTGAGTAGTACACAAAAAGACTGATGCCACTCACGCAGTATTAGCACTGCTATTGTGCTTAACAACCCAGAGAGAGGTGTTCACCCAGTGGGGAAACAGGCTTCTATGTGGTTTAAGAGGGAAGCCTTAACAGACATTTAAATTGTAACTAACCGCTATGGGGAGTACACAAAAAGATTTTTGTCACAAGAGCAGTAAAGCTGCTATTGTGCTCAATAACCCAGGGAGAGGTAGTTTACCGGTCAGGAAACAACCTTCTATGTGGTTTAAGAGCGAAGCCTTAACAGACAAATTGTAATTAACCGTTATAGGGAGTGTACAAAAGTTGTGTCACAAGGCATTTGTGTATGCTAATTTAATAGCATCTATGACCCAGTGAAACAGCCTCTGTTCAGAGACTGCTCTGCCTTTGGACTGGCATCCAAAGCATACAAAGAGCTGACTTAACAGCCTAAGCTGGTGTGTACACTCAATGTAAAGGTGCAACACTCGCACTGGGCAGAGTGTGTGCAATAAACTTTCTTCCTTGGAAGGGGGTGGATAAAACCTTAGGAATGTAGCCTATTTTAATGGCCAGTAGTAATATGGTCTTTAACGAGAGAGCTTGCAATTCTATTGTTTCCAGTGGCTCGAATGGAGAGCCGTATAGTGCCTTCAGCACTAAGGACAGGCCCCACACTGGGACTGTAACGGGGCAAGAAGGTCTGAGATATCTCGCACCATGTCAAAATTCATGCTTGCTTATCGAAATGCCACTGGCAGGGGCGTGGTATGCCGCAATAGCTGCAACATATACTTTCAGCATGGATGAGGGAAAAACCTGCATCAAAGCGCTCTTGCAGGAGGTGAAGCATCACTTTTAATTAAAAATATGTTGGGTTTTCATACTGTGAAAAGTCTGAAAAGATTCCTCAGTCAAATCCCACAGCCAACTTGAAGTTAGATCAACTGCATAACAAAAGGTGTTTGCAAAGAGGGAACACTGTTTCGTGCAGGTTGGGAAGGGATCAACCTTCCAAAAGTGACTTCTTAGTGTAGCTGGCCCTAATGGGGTAGTATAGTATACAAAACGATTTTTATCACAAGAGCAGTAAAAGCTGCCATTGTGATCAATAACCCAGGGAGAGTTGTTTTACAAATCGGGAAACAACATTCTATGTGGTTTAAGAGCAAAGCCTTAAGAGACATCCATATTGTCCCTAGCCCGAAGGGGATAGTATACAAAATTTGAGTCAGGAGGCAGGTGCTTCAGTGCTGTTTCATGTTTATTAGCCACCTGTGTCAACTGCATATCAAGAGGTGTTTGCCAAGAGGGAACGCTCTTTTGTGCAGGTAGGGAAGGGCTTAACCTTCCCGAGTGACTTCTTAGTGTAACTAGCCCTTATGGGGTAGTATTCTAAAAGATTCATGCAACAAATAATCAGTAACAGGGCAGCGTTACACTGGAATTAGTCATAGTGCTTCCAGTACCCCATAGTTCCCATGGAGTATTGAGGCCTGAGGGTGCTTTCAGCACCAAGGACAGATCTCACACAGATAGGGTGAGAAAGCCAGCATATCTCACTTCATGTGATGATTTATGACAAGACTATGGGCCTCTCCACCACCTTTGGAAACCAAGGCTGGTTGGGCCATGCATACTTGAGCTTTGTCATTCGTGAATTAAGGCGTCCGAACCCGGTGGAGCCTGACTTATGGGCGAATGCCTTGATGCGAGAGTGGATCGGCTCTGCAAATTCTTCAGCCGGGAAAGTTTAAACTGCCCGGACTGATTTAAAGTGTTTTGTCACTGCAAGAAAAGATGGTGTGACAGATTCACTGGATGCCACCAACCTCCTTTCTGGTGTATATACTGTATGTCACCCCTGATGTGTTGTTAGTTTGAATCAAACTTCTTTATACTGGAGTTCTGGTCAGAATGATTTCAAGCCAGAAATACTGCCAGTTATTTTGGCACTTTATATGCCATTTTAGCCCTATTGGACTTTTTTCGTCATTCGAACGAGTGCTTCTTTTCAAGTAGACGCGCTGTCGGCTGAACAGCGACGTGTTGTTAGAAGACGTTGACATCATTTTTTGACATCATGCGTTCCATTGCACTCTCGTACCGACCCACATTGAAGGGGTCTCATGTGCAGTGAGCCCAGCAGTGTGGCAGCAGCTGAGGCAGCCATCAACCCGAGTGCTCTCTGAAATGTTTTTAGAGGAATCATTCTCCCTTTTGAGTTAATGAAGAATAAATTAACTGCAAATCATTACGAAAACTGTGGATGCACTCATTGTGCGAGAGAGTTGACTCTCAAACTCAGTTGCTACAGAGAGTTAGCGTGTACTGCACTCAATCGTGGAGGACACAACGGCGTTAAAACGAGGCTGGCCCGTGGGTCTCCCCCCGCTGTGGTGCAAGCCAAAGCATCGCGTTCATGGGCTATGTAGTCTCACTACCAGCTTGGTGCTGCTTGACGGTGCTGAAGCTGGAGGAGCATTAGTTTTGGCAGGGTGTGGCCCTGACGAAAATCATGAAGAAAGCAGCTTTTCAGCGGCTGCAGCAAGAATTGGCAGGACATGTTTCATAGCCTGCGATTGCTTCTTTGCAGCTTAGAGTTTTTCAGAGAAAACAAATTTGCATCTCCAAACAAGCTCGGCTGTGACACCAGAGTGTCAGGAAGCCTTACTTGTTTGCCTCGCGCATCTCTAAAAGGTTTACCCAGAGATGGTGCTCGAGTGCCACAAAACTATGTAGCGATCTTCTGATGGCCAGGGCAGTTATCTCAGTGGCGCGCAAGTCTGCACAATTTGGACAGGAGTGAAGGGTGTTACTTCCAGCTAGGTGCAGAACTGGGGCATAAGTGTGCCGCAAACGCTTCTCCAACCTGCAGAAGGGTGGAGAAGCCCTCTGCTTCGTGTGATTAAAGCATTCACTTCTAAACGTGCATGCTAGCCGAGTAGGGCATATGCCAGTTTTTGGAGTGTTCGGCATACATTCTCTGTGAGAATGGCACCATATGCCAGGGTGCGGTAGAGATGATCACTCCTGAAATGTGCATGCGAGCCGAGTAGGTCACACGGCACTTTTTGGAGAGTTCGGCATACATTTTCAGTGAGAATGGCACCATACACCAGGGCACGGTAGAGGCGTTCATTCCTGAAACATATGTGCGAGCCGAGTAGGGTGCACGCCACGTTTTGGATGCCTTCCACGCCGCAATAGACACCACTTCAGCCCATCCGTTCTAATAGAGGGATGGAGACCTTCACTGGCATATTCCATGGGCAAAAACGCTGTAGATGGAGATCAGTTCTCCATGCTCAATGTATGAGCCTTGCACACCTCCCGCTTTGGTAGGCTGTAGATGCGGCATCATCCTTCAAGAAGAACGGCAACTGTGAACATAGCGTCTTGATGCTCATGTGTTCGCAGTGAGCGCATCCACGAACGCTGCTTCAGCGTTGGGGCTGCCTAGGCATGAAAGACAGCAAATGTACCTGTTCTGTGGAATGTGTCTACCGCAGGAAATAGACTTGTGATATTCTGTCCTGAAAAGGATGCATATATCACAGTGTTACTCTTTTAGTTTGTTTTGCCTGTTGAACAACACACAACACAATAATAAATGTAAGGAAACAATTTCTCTTCAGGCACGCAGAGAACAAAAGATATTTCTGCAGAACAGGAGAGAAGACTCTGTCCACTGAACTCTGTGCAACTCTCAACAAAGGCGTGATCCACAGAGAGAGATCTGACATAATGTCGAGTGAGCGACTTGAAAGGGAACAGAGTGTTTCAGACAGAGGGCCAAAGGTCACATAATACTACGTTTTTTTTGTGCAAAAAACTTTACTAACATTATAAGTGAACCCCAATGAACAAAATAAAAGAAACATTTTTGCTTTTCATGACCCCTTTAAATTGTGCTGCATAAATGCGTTAAGAAGCATGTTTAGCTGCATAAAGCGCCTAACGCAAGATGAATATCATTTAATCATAAATATGATTTGATGTGCGTTCAAGTGATTTTAGTTGGAAAGAACTCACATGTTTTGCAATTTCATGTTTCTTTCTCTCTTTTTTACTTACTCATGAAGGTAGGAAGCTTTTTTAGCGCCAATGCAACAAAATGTAGAGCAAAACCATGCATTAGGTGTGTAATTGATGCTTTTTTTTTTTTATCAAACTAGTGTGGCCACATATAATCATGTAAAATTTAGTTTTGTTGCAAATGCTTGTCACTGCATAAACCAGCTAAATGAGTCTTATTTTCATTGTTATTTTCAAGTTTCTTTGTTATTCTTCATTAACAGTACAAAAATGCATACAAACTAAACTGCACAGTCAAAATCATATTTTTTTTTCGATAACAATTTGCTTCCATCATGATTCATAAATTGACTCGCCCCCCAACTCAGAAAGTCGGGGCTCAAAGAAAAGAGTTTCCCACTTTTAATTACGACATTATGGTAGCGTTCACGTGTGCTCAACTCGTAAATACGATCATTCCGACTATGACTTGAACGCACCATGTGGACACTTCCAGAAACTGAAGCTCACATATACCCATACATTCATCAGCAGTTCCAGCCTCGGCCACTGGGGGCAGTGGTTTGAATTTCGGAAAGCACAGACTGATTTCATCTGAAGAACTTGCGATCTACTGTCACCTAATTCATAGTTAGTTTTGAAGCTTGATAGACATGGTCACTTTAAGCTTTACACAAAAAGTTGTGTAAATATTCTTTATTTCTCCATGTGTTCCAAAAAAAAAATAAAAAAAATAAACAGCAAATGGTTTTGGAACAACTTAGATTTAAAATTTTTGGGTGAACTATTACTTCATACTCACTCTACAATATTGCAAAGGCAAGAAATGCCCGAGTACCATCTGAAATGGCGTCGGCACAATTTCTCTTCAAAATATAATTTCCTGCTGGTGTCATTGTGAGGTGTTGCCTGAGGGAAAGGAAAATTGACATTCTGCTTCTCCTGAAGCACAGCAAGTATAACTGCCGCTCACCAACCATAGAGGAGGATACTGCCATATGGCTTCCTCTGCTCGTCTCCTCTCATCTTTTCCAGAAAAAAAACACTGAAGTTTCTGTTCATTTGAATTTACTTGTTGTATTGCTTTATGGCTACCTCGTCTTCACACATTTCTCCACTGGTTTAAAATTAAATAAAATGAATATGTGGTGTTCAAATGGGATGATGCAACTTTGAATGTCCTGTCCACAGTGCTATGAAAAAAAGTGGCCGACACCAATGTTTGGTAGATTACTTGTAAAATGTAATCTGATTACAAATTATCCAACTAAAATTGTAATCAGTAACATACACTTTTAGATGACACTTTTTAGGTAATCTAATCTGATTACGTATTGCATGTTTGGATGAAAATCTAATTTTAAGTGTATTAATTACCAATTTACACTCTTTACATTAAACATTAGTAAACATGAAATCAAACAACAATTTGGTATTTTTCAATTCCTCCTCCCCATTGCTATTCTTAGGTAATGAAATTGATTTGTAATAATGTAATCCTTAAAAAGTAATTGTAAGCTAATTGTGCACATTTAAATGTAATATATTAAAATTAAAAGTATCTATTTTTTTTTTTTTTTTTATAATTTGATGACTACCAAACAGTGCTTAACACCACACTTTGACTCAAAAAATGCTTGATATGAGGTATCATTTAAGTCCATAGCACGAAGAGTGCAGGATGTGTTACCTACCAATATTTAATATTAGGATTAGAGGTTTGTTCTAAGCCCAAACCCTAAAAATTAACAATCATAATATGAAGTTTTATATGTTTGCCTTAGTAAGCACCATTAACTAATAATTGTAATTTCCTTTGCCATTTGAGTTCAACAATACATTTCAAGTTGTTTGTTGTGTCTTCATTGAACTGTTACTAATTTGGCGCTGGAGAAAATTGTTGAGTGTTGAGGTTGTCACCTCATTGGAAGCGTGAAAAGGAAGGTCATGGTACCTGGTTCAAAAAGTAATAGTGATACTTGCCTTCGCAAACACCACTGATGATAAAATTAGCATTTCACCATCAAAGAGCTATCTGAGAAGAATGCTCTTTCTATGCTCATTCCAACAGAGTAACCGTAATGTCTTGCCCCTTCTATGCACATCAGAATTTCTTCATAATTACCATAGTAGAAAGCACAACCCTCTCCAAAAATGAATCCCATCAGGTTTAATAGGTTTTCTATTAACACAAAACAACCTCTGATACCAGCACTGTGCTGTTTCCAACTATAAGCCTGGAGCTGCCAATTGCACTGCCTCCAGCTTTGGCACTCTCTGCAACATGCAGACAATACTGCTCTGTTTCGGCAGATTGGATCCATTTGCATCGGACAACTCCTCTGCATATAGATTGATGGGTTTAATCAGCGAATCAGGGAGAGAGCTCAGACATCAATCATTGTCAGCCCTGTCTTTTATTTGTTGCCTGCATTTTCTTGCTCCGACTCATCAGCGAGAGCAGGTTCAGGCGGAGGTACCCAACCTGTGATGAGAACAATAGCTTCTCCGGTGCTCCGGGGGGAATTTCTACGGCCCATGCAGATGAGGAGAGGACAAATCACCAGAGAGAACTCAGCCAGCCATTAAACAAAAGGATTGAGTCCTGAAACTGGGAGAATCAGAGAGCTAAAGGTGATACACTTCAGAGGAATGGAGCCAAGGGAGCATGCATGTCAATGAGACTTTTTGAGAATTCAAAGGACTAGTTCACCCACAAATTTAAATTCTGTCATCATTTATTCACCCTCACGTCATTCCAAACCCATATGCTATAATTTGTTTCTTTGTAATCTGATTATGTAATAATTAGATACTGTAATCAAATTACTTTTTTTGTCAAAAAGTAGTGTAATGCATTACAGTTTAAATTCTTGTAATCAGACTTTTAAGGTAATTACTTCTAAGTATATTACTTAGGTTACACATTTATAGAAATATTATTTCTGTAGAAATAAATACATTTAAAAACATGAATTATATTAATATGTATATTTGTTTACATTTCTATGACAGCTGAAGGGTGTATGCCTCCTAACAAGGAAGAAACAAGTTTATTACTTGTGTCCGACAATGAACGAGGAAAATTAGTCATTATTTTGAATTCGTTGTGCACAAAACCAAAAACCTTTCTGTGAAAACTGTTTCAGAAAGTAACTTAAAAGGAAAGTAATTAGTAATGTTATAACTTTTTGATGAAGTAATCTGTAACGTAATCTGATCATGTGTTCAGTGAAGTAAATTGTAGTGGATTACATTTGAGTAACTTGCCCAATATTGGTGATCAGTTTTGTGTGAGAAACAGACAAAAATGTAAGTTGTTATTCACTTTTGCTAAAGTTTGTGGTGAGCCTGCATTTGCATCATGATTCAAAAATGGCATGTGATGACAAAACAGTATTGTCAGGATTGGTCAAACAGTCAAAAGGCAGGATTGGTTATCATGTGTGTAGTAACTGGAAGCAATGCACCAATTTTAATTCTGGTTGCGAACGTGGGTTTGACAAGAGCTTCGGGAAGGACAAGATTATCAGGGAATAATGATTTAAATTTTGGTCTGTTCCTCACGCAAAGCTATCTTATGACTTGAGAAGACTTATATAATACTGTATAATGCATGAGTCATTTTACAAAAGGTATTACTTTTGTAATACCTTTATGGTGCAATTTTATTGGGGTTTTTTATGGTCCTTTGTGAAGCTTAACGGCAGTGGTAATTGTCATTGTATAACAAGAGCTGTGTAACGATTATTAAAACATTTATTTTGTGTTTCACAGAAAAATAATAGCATACAGGTTTGGAACAACATAGGTGAACTATTACTTAATTGTTTATGACAATGACTCCTAACATATCTGAATTGTCCCACACATTAGGCTATGACACAGTCTTTTACAATTAAATTAAAGTTTTGTTGATTTGCATTGTCAAAAAAAGAAGAAAAAAAGAAGAAAAAAAGAAAGTGTTAAAGGCTAATTTTAAAGTACCTGTGAGAAAGTGACACAATCCTCTTCTTGAATTTCTCACATGCGTTTCAGACATTGTGTTGAATGAGGTCTTGTTTTTTTGCAGCTTTGCCCTCCCTTGATGTGACATGTATATTTAGCCGGTGATAACGGAGTAGTGTTGGCATTGTGTTCTGAACCAGGTACCATCATGCAGACCTTCCCTCCAGTGTCATAACTTACCTGTCACACTTCCAGTGAGGTGACACCTTTGATGCCTCAAATTTTTTCTCCAATGCCAATTTGTACCAGTTGTACCATTACAACAAAAGAGCTGAAATGTATTGTTGAACTCAAATGACCACAAACTACTAGTAGTAGTTAGTGGTGCTTGCTAAGGCATACTATTTCAATTGTTACATTGCTTCCAGTTATTACAAGCATGAGAACCATATTTATGGTTAAGGTTTCTGTAACGGGGTTCATTAGTGGAGACAAGGAGGAAATGGGAAACGTGACTTCAACTCAAACAGGTAATCTTTTATTTCCTTAACTCAAAACATTCATTTAAACTGAACACAGTCAGGGAATGTGTGTGCTAGCTCTCTCTCTCCCAGTCTCTGGCGTGATTCCTCCTTATAATCGCTCTCCCCATTGCTCACTGCAATCAGAAACAGGTGTTAGACATCCTGTGCTCAGGTGTGTGCACCCTTACTGCTTTCTCTCTCACCGATTGAACGCTCCACAATGCCCCCACCTCCACATACCCCCACCACCCGACTCAGGCCAGGGAGCCATTTCTGGTGAGAAAGTCAGCAACAGCCATCCGCGCCCCCGGTCTGTGGACCACCTCAAACTTAAAAGGCTGTCAAGCCAGATACCAACAGAAGATCCGCGCATTAGTATCCTTTATGCGGTGGAGCCACTGGAGTGGTGCGTGGTCAGAACAGAGGGTGAAGGCCCACCCCAACAGATAGTATCGGAGGGTGAGAACATTCCATTTGATGGCCAGACATTCCTTTTCAATGGTGCTATAGTTAGTATCTCTCAGTGATAGCTTGCGACTAGTGTACAGCACCGGCCTCACCTCCTCCTCCACCATCTGTGAGAGCACTGCCCCAGCCCCCTGTTTGAAGTGTTCGTCTGTAAAACAAATTGGAGAGAGAAATTAGGTGCATGTAAAAGCGGCTGGCAGCAAAGTTCAGCTTTCACCTGTGTAAACGCCTGTTGACACTGCTCCGTCCACTGGACTGGATCTGGATCCAAACAATTAGGCACAAACCTTCTATAATAGCCAGCCAGCCCCAGGAACTGTCTCACCTCCTTTTTGGTCTTGGGTCTCGGGCAAGCCGCAACCGCTGCGGTCTTATCAATTTGGGGGTGCACCTGCCCATGACCCAAGTAGAACCCCAGATACCGTACCACCACCCATCCAATTGCACATTTCTTGGGGTTTGCTGTGAGTCCTGCTTGTCGCAGCGACCTCAGAACAGCCCTCTGATGCTGCATATGCTGCTGCCAATTGTGACTGTATATGATGATGTCATCCAGATAGGCATCCTAGAATAACCGGGCTGGACCAATCGCTGTGGGATTCTTCTATTACCCCCATATCGAGCATTGCATCTTGTTCTTCCCAAACTACTTTTTTCTTGTGCTTGGGAAGCCGGTAGGGATGACTGCATACCACTACCCCTGCCGTAGTTTCGATGTGGTGCTGTATGAGGTTTGTACGACCAGGCAGAGGCAAGAACATGTCTGAAAATTCTATCTGCAACTTGGCAAACTCTGTGACTTGAGATGGTGAGAGGTGGTCTCCACAAGTGACCGGGGTGACATGATTGGCTTTTATGTTTACCTCTGGCCCGAGCTCCACCGTCTCTGTAACTACCATTGCCAACGTCACAGGGACTGCCTCCCTCCATAATTTCAGGAGGTTTAGGTGGTATATTTGATGTGCGTCACCTCTATCTGTTCGTTTTACCTCATAATTGAGATCCCCCACTCGTCATGTGACATCAAATGGCCCTTGCCACTTGGTGAGTAATTTGGAGCTCAATGTGGGCTTTATCTCCCGGTGTGAATTCCCATAGCCGAGCTCCCCATCATACCGTCGGCTTTGTCATTCTTGTGCTTGGAGCAAATTCTCTTGTGTTAGTTGACCCAAAGTGTGGAGTTTGGCTCTAAGATCAGGAATGAACTGAATTTCATTTTTGCTGTTTGAAGGTCCCTCCTCCCAAGCTTCGAGCACACTGTGCAGTCGACGCCCATACAGCAGCTCAAGTGGAGGCTTGTGGGACCTCCCCATATAAGGTGTTCCCCAACTTTTGATGGTTTTAAATCTCTTCTTAAAACTCATTTGTTTTCTGTAGCTTATGGAAATATAAGGTTTAGTGGTACTCTTATATTGTCATTGTGTCTTTCATGTTGTCCTTGTGTTTTGCTATGAATTTTGTAATTATTGATTTTGTACAGCACTTTGGCCAACTGTCTTTGTTTTTAAATATGCTTTATAAATAAAAGTGACTGAATGACTGACTCTCACACTTCAAATAATAGGGGTTTGATTCACTTATCCCAATTTCTAGCATCCTCGTGTACGAACTTATGAATCATATTCTTCAGGGTTTTATTAAACCATTCCACCAGCCCATTTGTTTGCAGGTGGTAAACACTGGTGCGAACTGATTTAATACCCAATAATTCGTATAGTTTGCGTAGTGTCTGTGACATAAATGTAGTGCCCTGATCAGTGAGGATTTCTTTTGGAACCCCCACTCGGGAGATCATGTTGCATAGTCCACTAGAACCAAAACAAAGTGATGTCCACGTGCCATCTGCTCTAATGGCCCGATGAGATCCATACCAATTCTTTTGAAGGGGACCTGGATCAAAGGAAGCGGGCTCAAAGGTGTTCTTGGGTGGCTGGCGGATTCACCAGCTGACATTCACGGCATGCCGCACACCACCTGCGAACATCCCCGTGAATGTCTGGCCAATAGAAACAGGCCATTTGACGGTTTAGTCTGGAATAACAACAGCTCTTCAGATATCAACAACTGGGTTATATCTTCTTATGTCTGAGTGTCCTGCATCACTCGATACTACCGATTATTTTTAATAGAAAAATACGGATATGAGAGTTCAATGTCTGGCTGAAGGTGTTGACAATCAATTTCTTTCTCTTGGTCGAAGGTGTGTCTCAGGGTTTCATCCTGCATCTGCTCCAGAGGGAAATCCCCTGCAGTGAATCTTCTAAGGGCTAGGGAAGTCGGGACTTCCCCCTCCCTTGCGTCGTCCTGACGTGGAGCTGACGTACATGGCCCTGGCTCCTCCTCCACAGCCAGTGCCTCACACATCACACATCTAACAACTTTCTCGCAGAAGCCATCCACACATTTTCCTTTTGATAGAGTTTCAAATTTTGTCCAGTTAGTCCCCAGGATTAGTGGATGGGTGAGGCGGGAACCAACCGCAACCTCCACTCTATGCTTTTGCCCCCGAAATATAATAATGAGTGTCACTACAGGGTAATTATGAATATGCACACAATCACACCTTCACCCTTTTATTTGTGCCCAAAGCCTCATCTTGAACAAAAAATGTATGTATAGTGGTCTGATTACAGCCAGTATCCAGCAAGGCTTGATATGTACTTCCCCTGATACTCACAGGTATTCTGTACACTCTGGCTTGATCAGGGCAGCCCACAGAGTGTCAGTGACCCAGACCAATGTTCCCACCTTCATCACGGTGCATTGGTCCCATTAATGCCTGGGTTCCCCGCGACTCCAACCGGCCAACCCAGGCGTTACACCTGCACTTGCGCTCAACTACCTGAGGGGGAGAGCGAAGAGATATTGGGTCACCAGCAGCAGGGAATCCCCCCGGGAATGGGGAGCTGGCTTCGGCGGTACCTTTCCTCACCTTTGGGATAGCGGGACAGGCTGCATGACAGGGACAGTGTGAGAGAGAAGTGAAGGGGAAAAACAAGAGAGAGGGGAGAGAGAGTGGGTGGGCTCCGCCCATGGATACGCCGACACATGGTCCTCAGCCAGTTGGACAGCTTCCTCCAGCGATGCTGGGCCTTGGCACTGGACCCACTCTGCTGTTCCTTCCGGCTGATGATGGATCAGCTGTTCCAGCACCACAAGATTGATGACTCCCTCAGGTGTTGCAGTCCTCAGACAGCAGCCACTTAACTTTAATTAAACTTTGGCACTATCCCTTACCGATAGTTCTATGAACATGAATGATACCTCAAATCAAGTGGCTTGTTAAGGATAGGTGCGCCATTACTTTTCTAAATGTTCAGACAATGAAAAAGGTGAAAAAATTTCACAGACTTACAAATTAGTTTTCCTCCTTTATTCTGGTGAGTGGTACATGAACGCAGCTTTGCAACAGCTGCCTGAACACATCACAGACATGGAGCAACAACAACCCGGACTCACTTATTATTATTATGGAAAATTTTAATAAAGCTAACCTCACCAGAAAAAGAAATATATTGGACCACTGCTACATCACTGTAAAGGATGCATATAATTGCTCTGTCCCAGGTGCAGCTTTAGGACTCTCTGATCACTGTCTGGTTCATCTTATCCCAATCTACAAACAGAAACTAAAATCAGCTAAGCCTGTAGTAAGGACTGTAAAGAGAAGGACCAATGAAGCAAAGCTGGAACTACAAGCCTGCTTTGACTGCACTGATTGGAGTGTTTTTGAGGCTGCAGCCACAGACCTGGACAAGCTCACAGATACGGTGACATCATATATCAATTTCTGTGAGGATATGTGCATCCATACTAGGCCATTTTTATCATTCAATAACAATAAACCATGGTTTACAGGAAAACTCAGACAGCTTCGTCATGCCAAAGAGGATGCTTACAGAAGTGGGGATAAAATATTGTACAACCAGGCCAGGAACACACTTACTATTATTGATGACCCCCTGCCCACCCTCCAAGATCTGTACATCTCCAGAGGGAGGAAATGTGCAGGTAGAATCACTCTGGACCCCACACACCCTGACCACTCCCTCTTTGAACTGTTGCCCTCTGGCCAGCGCTACAGAGTACCGAGTGCCAGGACATCCAGGCACAAGAACAGTTTTTACCCTCAGGCCATTTTCCTTACGAACAATTAAACTGCCATAGGGCTCCCCCATAGTACAGTGTTTCCCAACCTTTTTCTGCCATGGCACACTTTTTACGACTAAAAAATTCTATGGCACACTGCTATCCCACATAGGCTAACCATTGTCAATATTTTTCCTTTTCAAGAACTTGTCCATGTTTTCTGTCCATCTTAGTAGCATGTTTACTTGTATTGTTTGAAATTGGCTATGCAAAAAAATAAAATAAATAAATCACATAGGTAGGCTGCACTGTGTGAGGTCACAGGTGGCAAGAGCACTAAATGGGTAATGAAAAAAACAACAAATTTGCTTCTTTTCTAATTTGTAGATTTGTTTTTGCAATGCCACAACAAATTATAGGGATGCAAACTCAGAACTGCAGAATTAGCAAAATAAAGAGTATTTTGGTGAGGCTTGCCTCTGTTTCACAAATTTGTTCAATTTTATTAACTGATTAGTTCAGTGACCCCTTCGGGAAATGTCACAGGGTGGCAACAAATGATCGTCTTATGTGCTATGAGTGAGTCAGTGAATCAATTTGAGTCGTTCATGACCGAAATCTACCAAGAGATTTTATAGTGTTTAAGCATTAAAAGAACAAAGCAGATCTATAGTTCCCTATCTGTCACTCACTCGACATTGTGTCAGTGTAGTGACACTAGGGGTCACTCTTGGGAGCCCGAGACACCTCTGGTCTTTGATAAAAGGCCAATGAAAATTGGCGAGTGGTATTTGCATGCCACTCCCCCAGACATACGGGTATAAAAGGAGCTGGTATGCAACCATTCATTCAGATTTTATGCTCACTGAGCTGTATAATACTTTCATGCTCACTGAGCTGAATACTACTGTTCATTCACCTCTGCTGGATCTGACGGTGCATTTCAGCGGCTTCTCCCCCCTCTGCACTGGTGCACTGCAGAGAATGCCCCTGGGCGATTCTCTAAAAGAGTATATTTCTCTAAAAGAGCGGCACACACTGAACCTCTTTTTAAAGATGCGTCTTTCTAAAGATGCTTTTCTGATTGTGTGTAATTCCTGGTTGTGCTCATTATCTCTCACCTTCTGATGCTCACGATCACTGTCTTTCATGTCTAGGCACTGCTCACGTGGAGACAGCATTCATGGATGGTCATGTTCTCATTGCGAGGACATGTCCATGGCAACGTTGCAGTCGCGGCTCGCCTTCGTAAGAAAGCAAGCCACCCCAGAGGCTTCCCGCCTCGGTCCTTTTACCCATGGGTATGAGGCCAGCGCGGCTAGCACTGGGGGCGATTTGGGGACCCCAACGGGACCGCTTCTGCCGGGTATCCCCCCACGGACCTCCCATTCCCCAGCACGCTCGTCTGCCCCGATCGGGCTTCCGGATGAGTCCGCCAGCTCGTCTCACGGCGAGTTCAACCTCTTATTTGGAGCCCGAGAAAGTGATGAGCTCTCGAGTGCAGCATCGGAGAGCGGGCTCATCCAGTCGGAAGCCTCAGCTGGGCTCCTCCCTTCGGGGATGATTGCCCAGTCACAGGCTGACACGGAGATGACGACATGCTTTCCCGGGCAGCCACAAGCATCGGCTAGAGTGGAACCCTCTGCTCTTCCTGAACCCTGCTCTCCCTGAACCCTCGCGGCTCACCCCTCGAGGGTAGTTCCGCCCCGGGATTGATGCAGGAACTGCATTCGGCGACCGACCTCGTTCTCCGGGCAACGGAGGTAACGGCGCGGTCTTTCGGGCGGACGATGGCCACACTAGTGGTCCAGGAGCGCCACCTTTGGCTCAACCTGGTCGAGATGGGCGAGGCCGACAAGACACGGTTCCTTGCTGCCCCCATTTCCCAGGCGGGCCTATTCGGCGAGACCGTCAAGGACTTTGCCCAGCAGTTCTCGATGGTGGAGCAGTAGACAGATGCTAGCCGGCATATCCTGCCCCGGCGTGGCTCAAGATCCCGCACCCCGTCTACTCATCACCAAGGGCGTCCCCATGCGGTGACTGCACCGGCTCCGCCGCAGCCCGCCCCTTCGGCCCGGGTCCGGCGTGGATCCCACCACAGGAAGCATCTTGCGGCTGCCCAGAACCCGCTTCAAAGTGCCTTTAATGCATAGGAGGCCGCTTCAGCACTGGCCCCAGACTCGAGTCCACAGGACACGTTATGTGGTCATCACGCCGGTCTGTCACCGTCTTTTCAGCCCTTGGACTGACCTCTCGTTTCTACGGGCAGGCGTTCCTCTAGAACTGGTCTCCAGGCGCGTGGTGGTCACGACAGACGCCCCCAAAACGGGCTGGGGCGCTGTTTGCAACAGGCACGCAGCTGCCGGCCTCTGGGCGGGTCCGCAACTGCATTGGCACATCAACTGCCTCGAGTTGTTGGCAATTCTGCTCACCCTGTGGAGGTTTCGGCCATTGATCCAGGGCAAGCACGTGTTAGTTCAGACAGACATCACGACAACAGCAGCATATGTCAACTGCCAAGGCGGTCTGCGCTTTCGTTGTATGTCACAACTCGCCTGCTGTCTCCTCCTCTGGAGTCAGCAGCACCTGCGGTGGTAAACACGATCACTCAGACTAGGGCCCCCTCTACGAGGCGCCTGTATGCCTTTAAGTGGCGTCTGTTCACTAAGTGGTGTTCTTCCCATCGGGAAGACCCCAAGTGATGTGCAGTCGGATCAGTGCTTTCCTTCCTGCAGGAGAGGTTGGAAGGGAGGTTGTCCCCTTCCACCTTGAAGGTGTACGTTGCCGCTTTACAGCACACCACGCAGCACGACCTGACCATCAGGTTCCTAAGAGGCGCCAGGAGGCTGAATCCCTCCAGACCGTGCCTCGTTCCTTCATGGGACCTCTACATGGGTCTACAGAGAGCCCCCTTTGAGCCTTTGCAGTCAGCCAGGCTTAAGGCACTCTCCTTGAAGACTGCCCTCCTGACTGCGCTCACTTCCATCAAGAGGGTAGGTGACCTGCAAGCGTTCTCTGTCAGCAAAACGTGCCTGGAGTTTGGTCCGGGATATTCTCACGTGATCCTGAGACCCCGACCAGGCTATGTACCCAAGGTTCCCACCACCCCTTTTAGGGACCAGGTGGTGAACCTGCAAGCGCTGCCTCAGGAGGAGGCAGACCCAGCCCTGTCGTTGCTGTGTCCGGTGCACGCTTTACGCATCTATATGGATCGCACACAGAGCTTTAGAATCTCTGAGCAGCTCTTTGTCTGCTTTGGTGCACAGTGGAAAGGAAGCACTGTCTCCAAGCAGAGGATCGCCCACTGGCTCATTGACGCCATAACTATGGTATATGTCGCCCAGGACATGCCGCCCCTGGTAGGGCTACAAGCCCACTCTACCAGGGGTGTAGCAGCTCCCTGGGCCCTGGCCAGGGGTGCCTCTCTAACAGACATTTGCAGAGCAGCGGGCTGGGCAACACCCAACACCTGTGCAAGGTTCTACAACCTCCGGGTGGAACCGGTTTCATCCCAGGTAGTGGCACGCAACACAAGCGGATACGTCTGGGATAGCTGGCCGGGTGTATCGCTTGCACATAGTGCCTTCCACCTCCCTTGGAGCTGAAGACTTGCGCCATTAATTCCCAGTAGTTTTCACAAACTTTGTTCCCTGGTTGACTTCCTCCGAGCCCTGTGGCAGTCGAGTTTTCAGAGAGACTCGCTGCCGGCCCAGTACACGTGCAAACTAAGAGTCCTGTTCTGGGGTAGGTGCACCTCATGTGGCAGTTCCCTGTAAGGCTAACCCCATGCGATATATATCTTCCGCTAATTCGTTTCCCTGTTGACAAACTGTGTCTTCCTTGGGCAGAGCCCCTCTGCCCCAGTCTCCATGTTTGTAGTAACTCCTCCCCCATTGGGCAGGATCTACCTTGAAGACTCTCCACATGGTTGGAAAGACCATGTGACGTATTTTTCCACTTAAATACCACACGCAAGTTCACGTAACACAGTTCAGCCAATTGTGGCATTTCGTATAGGGACCCCTAGTGTCACTACATCGACACAACGTTGAGTGAGTGACAGATAGGGAACATCATGGTTACTTATGGTAACCTCCGTTCCCTGATGGAGGGAACGAGACGTTGTGTCCCTCCTGCCACAATGCTGGACTACCCGCTGAAATGGCCGGACCTTATATTGGCTCCTCAGCATAAAACCTGAATGAGTGGTTGCATACCAGCTCCTTTTATACCCATATGTCTGGGGGAGTGGCATGCAAATACCACTCGCCAATTTTCATTGGCCTTTTATCAAAGACCAGAGGTGTCTCAGGCTCCCAAGAGTGACCCCTAGTGTCACTACATCGACACAACGTCTCGTTCCCTCCATCAGGGAACGGAGGTTACACAAGTAACCATGACGTTATACAGTATTTGCCTAATGTGCAGTATATTTGCTTAACACTGAAATGGATGTGTACTCTACACTTTTAATAATGAGTACAAGAAAGTAAAAATAAGTAAAAAAAAAAAAATTATAATCTGTTTTTTTACAAACAACATTTCAAAAACCAAAATAATGTATATTTGCTTAACAATAAAATGGTGGAATATGCTACACTTGAAATAACACAAACAGTGAGTACAAAAAAGTACAAACTAAAATTTTATTCTACAGGTAAATGGGGTGGTAGTATCAGGTGCAGAAATATACAGTTTATGTTCTTCAGAGATGTGAGATGAGTACTGGAGAGTGATGCTGAAGTTGATTTCTCCACCCAAGTGATCACCCTGTATATCACACACCATCATGATGCATAGATTAATCCCTGCACATATTAACAAATACAATACATGAAAAATGCACAAACACTTTAATTACAGTGCTCCTATATGATATTGCATGTATTACCTTGTTTGAAAAAGTAAGAAGAAATAAGGCTATTGCTGTTGTGGCCAGATGACTGACAGCTTTTCCTTGATGTTAGTCTGTCGATGTCTGGCTTGAGGTCTTGTGCGGTAGCAATCCATAAAACAGCATGAAGGTGGTTATCATTGATGCGTAATCTGTGTTTTGTTGAGATTAATGATCAGTTGTTTGCACAGATAGGTGTTTCGAAACATAGAGAGGACATGGGTAGCATGAATTTGGAGCTATGGCATCTAGGCTTTGGGTAGGAGATGGTCAAAATCAGCCATTGCAGCATCTTTGAACTTGGCTTTTAGGCTGCTATTGCATTGCAACTCTATTAGTTTCATCTGAAGGTGATGTGGTGCACTAGTGACATCAGTAGTAAAAGGATTGGCAAAGATGTCAAAGGTGGAGTGCTGCATTTGAAAGTCAGTGATCAACAGGTTCACTTTAGCAGTCAGTCGATCACAAGGAAAATCTACTGGGATTGAGTTTGAGATGCTTTAACCGATGGGAAAATGTGCAAGACTTCCCTGCTGAAGTTGAGACTCCCATAGCCACAGTTTCTTCTGGAATGCTGTAGCTGCGTTGTACATCTCGTTTATGACCTGGCTGTGACTAGTGTTGGGTAAGTTACTTTCAAAAAAGTAATCCAATACTGATTACCAATTACTTTTGAAAATTTGTGATTAGATTACTAATTTCTTCATCTGGAAAGTAATTAATTACTAATTACCTTACTTTGAAGTTACTTTCTAAAACCAATAAAACCTGTGAAAAACAAATGTGACACTAATAGCTCTTTTAGTACTTTAATATTGACTGAAATATTAACCAAATTACAGCAATATGACAAAGACATAAACTTGGCTAATGAGATCTAATGCATTTCTAAAAATGCAACTTAACTTTCTTATCTCAAATATGCTGTAGTAGAATCTTCAGATATGTGTGTGTGTGTGTGTCCCCGATATCTACAACCTTCTTAGCTGTGTGTGGCATGTATGTGTACAGTAAGCTTGTTTACCTGTATTTGTGTTGTTGTGAAAGACAGAATAATAATACTAATGAACTGAAAACATTTCTGAAAACCCATTTGCAGACAGCTTTGATAGTAAAACTATGTATTTTAATGCTATTTGAATGCTTGTTGTTTCTTTTCGGTGTGCATATACAGGTTTGCTTGTGTGTTGCATCATGCATGTCTGTGTGCATGTATGTCTGTTTGTGTGTGTACATGTGCAGCATTTGTGTGTTTACATAACTTTACAGAGAGTGGATTATTTCTACCTCCCTGCTTGTGTTCGGACGAATTGAGTATCCTTTATCACTTGCGCATCTATAACGCTATAGCATTGTGTCTGTGTTTAATTGTGTACAGTACACTTTTTCAAGACGCCGTTCTGCAAATGTTTCCACCTTGAGCGATATAACCCTCTGTCAGATGGGAACGAGCGCTGTATTCCATATACACCTGAAGCCGATCCCCTATCCTCCCGCGGCAGCTGCAGAGGGACACACGAGGGAGGCGCGTGAGGATGGGGTAGAGTGCAGAGATTTGAGGAGGACTTGTTGCTGGCCAGAGGTGATTCTAGGATTTCGATCTTAGCCTCCAATGACACTATTAGATGTGCACATTTTATTTTTATTTTTACTGTGTTTACATAATTCAAGAAAGCCAGTTAATATACTATACATTAAAAATATAGCATTTTCTATATTAAACACTTATAAAGTCAAGTGTTGGCAACAGGATGAATTCCTTAGGGGGGCATTTGAAATTTCTAGGGGGGGCACACATTCACTTTACCATAACTGTAGCTACTGTAATGTGACTAAATTGACTGGTGCATTTTATTTTCTCCCAAAATACTAAATAGCATTAAAAACTACCACCAGACTTTCCTTAACAACTGATGATTATGCTCCTATATACACTGATGAGCTCTTCATTGATATCTTTTAGTCTTAATAATTAAAGATGCATTTAAATCTGTCCAAACTCCAAGCAAACATGCGTTGATATAAAAGAATATATCAAATCATTCACGCAGTGTTTCTACATGTACAGACTGATCAATTAATAAAATAATGGAGGGCCCCATTCCAGCTAACATATCAACTCACCATATGCGAAGAGCAACTGCATCCTCCACTTCTTCATTGAGTGCAAATATACAGTATTTCCTTCTGTCTTTCACTTCTGATCCTTCAATAATTTGGGTTTTATTGATATTTGGCTAAATTTCACATTCTTTATCTGTCACGTGAACCACAACCAGGCTTGACGATGTAGGCCTACTGACGTGATACTGAAAGCTTGGCTTGAAAGCTTGACCTCAGATAATTATTGTTTATTAATGTGGAAGGAGTCAAACATAATTTCAACTTATTCGGCCACATTTTAGGTGGAAACAATACACTTTTTATTATTATTGTTCAGTTTACTAAGCAGAGCTGTCTGCCTCTGGCATTTATGCAGCACCTTTCAAACTTATAAAAATATACAGTATACATATAACGATTACTTCAAATTTGTTCACTTATTCGTTTAGTAACCATTTTTGTAAATCACCAAAACTACTGATAAAGCACAGAGACGTTCACGGCCAAAACAAGTGTAATTATACTTTATTAAAATCAGTGTGTCTACTAAGAGACTTCAGCAGTGTTTAAATATCATAAGCATTTTCCCTGCAAATGAAAACAAATCATTTCATTTTGTGAACTGCTGTGCATGACCATCAAGGTATACAAAAAGACAACATAGCCTAAAACTAATAACAGGTTTTATAGGTCCTAATGTCATTGTAATGTCATTAGTCACTTTTACTCTTAATAAGTTCAGCACCTTTCTCTCCTTGTTAAACGAGATTACCGAACTAAACGAGCGACAAGCCTCCTCTCTGTCAATCGGTCATAATAAGATGCTGATCCTCGCTCATTCAAGAACTGAATGAGGAAATTGGACATATTCATTCAGTGGGTTAAACCAATGATATGCTCCTTCACAGCCCACATTCCAATGCTATTGGCTCATGCTTTAGTCAGTCTTTGCAGAAAATAAAAGCCACCAAAGTGCCTCGTGATTCAAACAAGTGCAGCGTTGCGGCTGCAGCTGTTTAAAACCCTTACATGCTAAATTGCAAAGTCACAGATTGTTGGGGGGCTGAGGTGAATTTTACAGGGGCTGAAGCCCCCTAAATAGGGTCTAGTTACGCCTATGTTGCCGACCCAGCCTTGCGTGCCTCTCTCCTCCAGCCAGAGCTAGGAGCACGCTGACACAGAGCTCGCCGTGATTGATTGTGAGCACATGAAAACTTGAAATGCTTCACTTTCGTTTTCAATTTGAATAAACAACTACACTCCGCTGCGTCCTTATTAACACAGCTCACAAATCTGCCATCGCCTCGATATGTGTCCTCAATGCCATGGTGGTTTGTTTTAGCAACACACATAAAAGTACTAACACAGGAACGTACTACATTTTAAAATGAATTCTACTTAAATAATATTATTGTTTTAGCAATAAATGTGTTATCCAAGTAACTTAATTTGATTCATGTCTGTAACTGTAATCAGATTACTTAATTTTGCTAAGTAATGCATTACTGCATTACCGCAAAATGTAATCGGACTACAGTAACGCGCTACTTTGTAACTTGTTACACCCAACACTGGCTGTGTCCCTGCAAGCTCTCAATCAGTTACTGAAATCGCACAACATAGCAAAATCACACAGCCAGTTTGGATCAGACATTTCGAGCATGGGTTTCCCTTTACTTTGCATGAAAATGACAATTTCTTCGCGGAGCTCAAAAAATCTATTTAACACTGCACTCCGACTCAACCAATGTTTCTCTGAGTGGCATAGCACATCCCCATGTTCCATGCCAACCTCTTTCAAAAATTGTTGTAACTGATGATAGTTCAATCCTCGTGCCTTAATGAAGTTGATGTTTTTTGTTACAGTGCTCGTAATGCTATCTAGTTGAAGTACCTTGCCACACAGAGTTTCTTGATGAATTATGTAATGGTATGAGATCAGGGCAGTAGTACAGTTACTTTGTTGCATTTTCTGTTTGACAAGTCCAACCAATCCCGATCTCTCGCCACATATAGCAGGTGCACCATCAGTAGTAAGTCCCACCAATTTTTAACCTCATTAAATATGTCCCTCCCTGTGGTTGTTCCATGCATGGCTGCTACATTCAAAAGTCCAAAAGTTCTTCACTGACTGTTAAATCCAGCTTTACTCCTCTGATAAAAATTGATAAATGTGCTGTATCCGTGATGTCAGTGCATTCATCAACTGGCATAGGAATGATCTCTTCTGAATAGAACGCTCCCATTTGAAGAGTCCGCATTTGCGTTTGTGCTCAAGCACGTCGGGGGAAACCCTAAGTCTGATGTCGAGAGAAACACATCCATTGCAGCACAACGAATCTTTCTCATTATACGGTGGATGCTGATGTTGTGTCTTCAGCAGCTTCCTCGCATAAAACTTCTTCCTGGTGTACGTGTAAATGAGCTATTATAATTGCATTTTGCTGGAAGTTTTCCCCCCTGCATTATGTCATTAATTACAGTTCTATGTTGTTGAACCAACATGGTTTGAACGATGGATGTGCAACATACTGTAGTTACTACAGTTTCAGGAAACAGTCATGACTAGCTAGTTAATTTCTCCAATGATGCGTCGTACTATGGTGGTTAAGCAGTGAGTTACATCGTTGTTTGGGAAACGCACCCCTGCTTTGGAAAAACATGAGGATGAGTTTTTTGCTAAACTAGCTCTACAAGATGGAAGTTGTTTAAACCAAGCATACAATTGACTTAAATGTAATCAACTTGTTCACAATATCTTTTGAAATGGCTGTTTAGAATTTATCTGTAACAAGTAAAGTCATTTTTATTAGTAAAGCACTTTTCACAATACATGCTGTGATGTCTAATATTTTAAATGTTTTAAAGTTCCTTTCAAATATGTAATTGATTTTAAGACATACAATTTTAACGTATGATTTTCAAATTGCTATGTTCTATACATGTCATGTATAAAATGAGTAAACTGAGTAGAATTTGGGAGGCAATGTTTAAAACTAAAGATACTATTTGATTAATTAATAAGTGTCTTATAAAGTCCCTCCCGAGTTGACTGTGAAAGTGCTGTTTGGCTGTTAAAGGCTACTCAATGAACTAACAATTAACAATTGTATATTTATTAACCAACATTAACAAAGATTAGTAAATGTTGTAAAAATTATATTGTTCATTGTAAGTTCATGATACCTAATTGATTAACTGATGTTAACAAATAGAACCTTATTGTAAAGTGTTACCAATAATTCTTGACAAACACATAGCTATTATTGATCAGCACAAAACTACCAAGACAGAGTGCAAAAGTGATGAAATCTATAGCCCACATTTGGGAAGGGATCATTTTGACAAGCTTAGAGATTTGAAAAATATGATTACTCCCTTCAATATGTGCTCCATTCACTCCCACTCAAATGCATCCGAACACGGGAGGCCGGAAACGCAAGTTATTGCAAAGAAATTTCGTATGCCGCTGCGTACCAACGTTCGACAAGAGTACACGTGACCAATAGAAGATCACACACTGAACTCTTGACTCAATACAAAGAATACATATTTAAGTTAAAGTTTAGAGTATTTTAAAATGTTTAATATAATATTATTTGTGATGTATTATTTACTTACACCAAAGTTCTCCTGCGTGGCATCATGTCCTGGTTCGTTGTGTTGTCTGAAAACAATTTGTGCTCAAAGCCTAGTGTGACCGCCCCTTTAGTTTAATCCATAGTGCTGCATTATATCATACAAAATGTCTCAGAGTTGAACATTTTCAGGTTTAAAAGAGTTTTGGATGGCTTTCCCTCAACACTACTGGTCAAAAGTTTTGAAACACTTGAATGTTTCTCATGATCTTAAAAATCTTTTGATCTGAAGGCGTATGCTTAAATGTTTGAAATGAGTTTTGTAGACAAAAATATAATTGTGCCACCATATTAATTTATTTCATTATAAAACTAAAATTTAATAAAACAAAATACAAATAAAAATATGTTTCAAATGTTTTGGAATTGATGACTTGGACCAAATAATAAAGAAAAACATCCAATAAGTGACCAACATAGATGGGAACTCCTTCAATACTTTTTAAAAAGCATCCCAGGGTGATACCTCAAGAAGTTGTCAAGAGTACATGTCTGCAAATTCTAGGCAAAGGGTGACTACTTTACTTTAAAGATGCTAAAATATAACACAGTTTTGATTTATTTTGGATTTTGTTTAGTCACAACATAATTCCCATAGTTCCATTTATGTTATTCCATAGTTTTGATGACTTTACTATTATTCTAAATGTGAAAAAAAAAAAAAAAAAAAAAAAAAAAAAAAATATATATATATATATATATATATATATATATATATATATATATATATAATAAAGAATGAGTGTTTCAAAACATTTGACCAGTAGTGTACGTACATTAATATGAAAATGACAATGTATAAAAATTTAATAATACATGTTCTATGGGGTGCCAACCCCTCTTCATTGTGTGATTAGTGGTATTTCTGGATTGAGCATTTAAATTTTTACAGAGAGCAGTCTCACAATTTTTTTTTTTTTAATTACACCAGTAATCCAAGTTCATTTTCTAATCTAAGCCAGGAAAAAAACTTTTCTAGACTAACATTTTCTAATGTCTTGACTGTATCTGCAGGGATTTATGATTATACATACAAATGGTTAGATATACTGGCAATGAGAACTTTATATGTGAAGACAAATGTCATGATTTCACTGCAAATATCACGTTAGGAATTGCCCCTTACTGTGTCCACACAAAAGCAGTTTATGCAGTGGTCTGAGCAACAAGCTTGGTCTGAGGCATCTCCTCAGTTTACTTGCATTCAAAGCGATTCAAACAGCTGTCCTTGTTAACCGTTCCAAGATGGCGCCACAGTTGACATATCCAAACCAGCCGAATGAGGCATCTATGTATGATTATCTATGCTCCTCTGTTGTAAACAACACTGCATTTGTTTTTTTCATATTTCACGTGTCAGTTCTCGTGTGAACATGCCAACGCGCTTGACCTTGACCCTTTTGAATTTTTTGTAAAAAAAAGTTTTAAATATTTATCTATTTCTTACACCTAGCGTTTCGCTTCAGAAGACATTAATTAATCCACTGGAGTCATATGGATTACTTTTTTGATGGCTATATGTGCTTTTTGGAGCTTAAAAAATTTGGCACCCATTTACTTGCATTTTATGGACCTGCAGAGCTGAAACATTCTTCTAAAAATCTTAATTTGTGTTCTGAAGAAGACAGTCATACACATCTGGGATGGCATGAGGGTGAGTAAAATATGAGAGCTTAAATTTTTGGTTGAACTAATCCTAACAACAGTAGCAGATTTATGCCATGGTGGCATCTTGTGGGGGGGGGGCATCTTGCAGGGGGGGTGGCACGAGTCACCCACACAGAATCCCCCCCCCACCCGGTCAACAACTTTGGGGGTGTGTTGAAGCGGGTTTTGCACAGGGCGCCATACAAGCTAGAACCGCCACTGCCTAACAAAGTGGTCAAAAAATGAAAAGTAACAAAGTGGTCCTTCTGTATGTCCTTTATAACCACCTCCTGTAAAATCCAAACATTTTACCCTCTCCAACTTCTTCCACTGGCCTCTTTTGCAGTGGCTTAAAAATCACTCTTATAACAACAGGTGATAAAATATAAATACAAATTAGATCATAAATATATTTGTAAATATAAACATAATAATATTACTAACAATTATAATAATTGAAAAATAAAGCATAGACCACCAAGCCCTCTAGAAGGTTTTACACAAATCTCATAAAGCTTTGTTTCATAAAACAGCTACAACAGTAATTGTAAGGGACACAATTTGATGTTCCACTATATTTTTAGAGTTTGGACATGAACTTTATTTCCAACTGCTAGTGGAATCTCCAAACTTCAAATGCAAGAACTAAGTTTAGACTTTGCGCTAAAAAACAGACGCTGTTCTTAAACCTCTTAGAGCATTGATCTATTTCTCAGGAAATTAGCAAATTGCTTTTTGCACCACCCCTTACAAAAAAAATCTAGAGTTCTGGCAATTAGCCGCAAACTTGCCCCAAATTTGCCACTTATTTTCACATGCAAATGAGCATGTGATATGCAAAATATGTTACCGGTAGTGGTGAACCTGCAGCAAATCTTTGGCAACAATGGACTATTTGACACAAGTTTGCCGCAAAGCTCATCTGCATGTGAAAATAATCAGTGGCAAATTTGTGACAAGGTTTTGACTCTTGATTTTTGTAAGGGACTTCATTAACATACAATACACCCACAAATAGCGCAAACATTCCACGGCCACTTGCGATTTGAGCTGGTCATTGAGCGTTGGGTCTAGCACAGTCATAAAATAGAGCCCTTGATTTCCTTCCATGTGTATGTATGTAAACCTTTATTTATACAAAATATATTCTTTAAAGCACTTTGTAAACACTGTTTTAAATGGTGCTAAATAAATAAAGTTTTGCTAAATTACCTTCTAATCGGCATAATTTACTCATGGAAAACTCAAGTAGTGGACTTGTGTATGGGATCTATAAGCAGTTCTGTTGACAGAGTATTTTTATTTTGGCTGAAAAGTTTAACAAGTTCAGCCAACAAAAACAAGGATAACTGAGTTATCTCAGCAAGTACAATCCAGGGCAGTTAATCTAACACTTATGTTTTGATAACAAAAAAAGCTAAATAATTTTTTATAGTGTTGTCTAGACCAAATTTAAAATCCATTGCATTGATAAACAATTACACACTACAAAAATTGTCTAGTTTTAAAGGACAAACTTAACTAAAAACTGCTTTAAAGACAGCAAGTAACAGTAAAATATACTTTATATTTGAGCAACATAGTTTTGCTTTTGTCTTTTTGTGTCTTGACTGAGACAACAGTCACCAGACCACGGTGAAAACTCCACTCTATTTAGACTGCATTTGGAGCATGAAACCGGCTTGGTCAGTCAGTGAGTTAAAAAGAAAAAGCCGCTTCTGGTTTTGATTTCACCTGAGAGTGTCTTTTACCCTCTTGCACAAGAGCAAACCTGTCCTCTAGTTGGACAGTGGCCAAGTGAACAAGTAGAGACCAATATGATTCTCAGTGCATTCCCCCTTCATCTGTAAACCCACCACCTCTGGCAGGCATTGATAGCACATTACTGCATAATTATAAAGGAACCCAGAAGACCTCAGCAGTTCAGAGCCCACATGCTTAGTTAAGGTTGAGGTCATGACTGTAAAATGTGTGTGGACATGTGCCAGTGACCTGACAGTGATATTTTGCAACACTGTCTGTTAAAGGTGATGTATATTTTAAAATAGTTTCTCTATCCCTTAATATAAATCTTGATTTATGATTCTGCTTAATAGATTGAGATTTAAAATCCCTCAAAAAGATATTCAGATTCCCTCAAAGTTTAAACTAGGTGATGCTATAAATGCATTGCTTTGAGCATCTGACCAATGGCAGACATGGGAGAGAATGTCCAAGAAACCTGTTTGAAAATATTTTTTAGTTGGTGCAACTACTAGTACAGAAATTACACTCTTTATTAAGATGGATTATTTACTTGTTGACAAGGTTAAACATAGTGGACACGTGCTTTAAAATGACAGCAAATTACTATAGTACAGTTTCTAATAAGTGTGAGAGAGTGCAGTTTTTACAAGAAAAAGGTTATGTCCAGTCTTTCAAGACAAGCAGTACCGATCTGTGCGTGCCTGGGAGGAGAACAGGGCGAAAGAGAGAAGAAAGGCAAGAGGGGGGCGGGAATAACAATAGGGAGAGAGAGAGAAAGCAGAGAGGGGAGAGAGAGAGGAGTTCGCCGGCCCCAGATATGCTATCAAGTGGTCCATGGCCCGCTGTCCTGCTTCTGCCCGTGACGCCGGGTGATGGCACTGGACCCCTTAGCCGTTCCTTCCGGTTGCCGGTTGACACTGGGCTCCAGCGCCACTGGATCAAACACTCCCTCGGCAACGCGACCCCCAATCAGCGGCGAGGACTTCTTGGACGGTGCATCCTTCCTCCTTCCTGGGTTTCGACAGCAGTGTAAAGCTTAAAGATGGGAAAGGAAGAAGCTGGGACCGGCTTGACAAACAAAGACATTTAATAACACTTTTCAGTGTCCAAAGAACAAAAACACGCACTGCTTTTCAGCCAGCTGTCTCAAATCCTAAAAACATTCAGACACTCGGACAAGCTTCGTACATCGCGCTCTCTCCTCTCCTTAAATACTCCCGCCGCCCCTCACTGATACATGAAGCCGGTGTGGTGCGCAGGTGGAAGTCATTTGCCAATTATCTTCCCAGCCTCACTCTGCCCAGATGCCACTCAGCTCCGCCCTGCTCACCACAGTGCTGTAACCCAATTGTATTTATACTGATTTTCTTCTTCTTCTTCTTCTAATTCTACCCTTAAGTGTCTGGACAGCAATAAAATAAAAAAATGTTTGTTGTCCAGACATTATTATTATAATGTCATGAACAACAGGAGGTCTTGGAGTCAAAACCACTGATTGAGAACCACTGGTCTATACCATGCGTACAAAGTAACTAAAGTACTTAGTAATGACATCACTTTGCCCCCTGACAAATCTGTTCATTCAAATTTGACAATTATGGTCATTTTCTCCACTTTCCAAACTACTTGGACCCTTTAATAATTGTCGCTTGTGGCTATATTTTCTGTTTTTACATCTTTCTGTATTGTTTGTAATACTGTATATCACAGTTTCAGAATAACTCTGCCATCAATTACCGTATGGACAGACATATTATTAACGTGTTCATCATAAGATCTTTGTCAGGCTAAACAAAGCATACTGTATATCTCCGATTTGATTTCCACCATTTCTGAGTTTTCAGAAAAATCTGCTTTTTTTTTTAACGCCTCCTAGTTTGATTTGCAGGATCGTCAATTTGTCAAATCATTCAAAAGATATAGATTGATAAGTGAATTTGGGCCAAAGCCAAAAATTTTATTAGTTTATCTTCTAAAGCCAGCACCACATTAGCAGACTCCAAACAACTTGATTTTGGCAGAGAGTGTCACACATGCAGACTGTTTTGCTCAGATCTAGCTTTCTTCAGTTCGAGGTATGACACACTTGCCGATTAAGAATGGTGGAGAGGTGGCAGACATAATGATAACCCCTGTCTCTCTGTCTCTCTCTCTCTCTCTCTCTCTCTCTCTCTCTGATTTCATGTGGAGGTTGCCGAAATAACAACAGGAGTACCATGTGAGCATAAACTATTGTAATATAGTTATTTAGGGTGTTTTCAGACCTGTAGCCTGCTTGATTTGTCCTGAAACAGGGGCTAAAAATGTTACAGTGTTGCGTTTTCTTCATGGTTCGATTTGTTTTCACAAGTTAAAATTTCAAAGCTGACAAACTATATTAATAAAAGTCACATACGAGCAAATTGTTGGGGGCTCTCTCTCTATTGTAAAATTTCCGTTGTGGTTATTTTTATCCGTCATCAGTTGCTTTTGCATTATTTCTGCATTGAAAAGTACGTATTCCCACGGTCACAGAGCTCTCTCTCTTTACCTCTTGCGCTCGCACACGCACACTTGCACATACACACAAAAAGAGTGAAGCCACATTTTTATCTGTCAAAAAGTATCTGACTCCGTCCTACCTGTGTCTGTTCTGCCACTATCCAAACGGGAGAAGCAATAGTAAAGATTGACCTATATCTAATATAGCCGCTAAAAGGCTATATCCGAGTTTTAATGATGAATTACAGTGACGAGCTGACCTACAGATTTCTTCTCCATCCAGGTGGTCTCGGAGTGATTTATTTGGTGCACATCCAAGTGCGATTGCCGTGTGCCATATTTGCTTAAACCAAACCAAGGGAGAAAATGCACCAGGTTCTGAAACAAATGCTCCAAACGAACCAGGTATACACTCTTAGAAATAAAGGTTCCATATAAAACCCAAAAGGGTTCTGTCACTTGCTTCATATTTGGAACCCTAAAAAGGTTCTGTATAGAACCCCAAATAACCTTTTTTCTAAGAGTGTATCCTCTCGAGGCTTACTGTAGAACATGTATGTCCATATGCAGCTTTCAGTGAATAAAGTAGTTATGTTCAATAAAAACAGACTGTTGTGCATTCGCTTTCTGATGTCATTTAGGTGTAGGAAAAAAAGGCAGGAAAAAAGCTTGGTGACAGAATCACAATGGATTACTTTTGCATTTGTGAGTGCGATGAAAATGTTCAGATCAGCTTGATGTGATGAGCTTGTTGAGCTCACCATGAGAAAAATGAGCATGATGTTTCAAGCTACATGCTCTTCATCAGACTCAAATTACACACAAAAAAAAAAAAAACACACTCGCATATACCCATAAGCACCATTCAAGAAATCACATGACAACGTCACATGGCAACATCAACTTGCATAGGACACAAGTCTCCCAATCAAAAGCATATTGTACATGTTTACAATAACACCATAGCAAAACCTGTTAAGAACCTCTGTATTACATCACTGGCTCCACGGCATACTTGAAAGAAAAAAAGAAAAAAAGGACACCGGACCACCTGTAAACTTAGGACCACCTAAATGTTTTCCGTCTAACACAGAAGAAGCAATAATGCTGTAACTATTGAATTGTGTTGGGACTGCAAGGCTAATAAGGTTTCTAAATCAGTTTGCTTTATTTGTTTTCTTTTTGACTTGCGGCAAACGGAAAAATACAGTGCGTTTAATTGGAACACTGTCATTAAGAGATTCACTATTAAGTTTCTTCCTTTAGTAATAGTTTTGTGGATTTCTTTTTATAGTAGACTTGTGTTCCACTTCTCAAAGTAACTTCAAGAAGGAAGTTATTTAAACCCAGTATAACGTATCATAAAACACAGTAGTTCCTCTGCATTACACAGATCCTGAGAGATGTGGTGTATAAATGGAGACCACTGTCGTCTTATAGCATCATGGAAACCTAGCGAATGTTTATAAAGAACAGATGCCCTTATTGTTTGAGCCTTTTTGACATTGACAAAGTAAGATGTTTTATTTATCAGGAACAATCCAGGTTGGTAAGCCTAGCTGGGACAGAAAGGAACCTCAAAACATGCACTAACACTGTAGTTTTAAGTAGAGCTTGAATACATTTTTTTTTGTTTGTTTGTTTTTTTTTTTTTTTTTAAGAAAATGTGAGTGATGGTTTCCAATGCAAAAAAACTCGCTGCCATGATGCTAAGGCACTGTTTGGGAAGCTTCTTTGAAACTATAGCTTCCCAAGTAGTTAAGCAAGTCACACTACTGTTGTGAAATTGTACTTAGGTACACTACAAGCTAACGAACTAAAACTACACAGAAGCTACTTAAGAGGACAGCACAGTAACTACAGGTCACACACCAGATTACATGAATTCAATTGTTTACCATTTCCTGTGGTGCGACTGAAAACATATGATGTGTTGAAACCATAAAGTTATTGCATTAGCATAATTAATGGCAAGTGTGATTCAGAGGTTTTATTTTCCTTATATGATTACATGTTTACTCCAAGGTTAGGTTTAGGATTGAGGTTTGTGTTAGGGGCTGGAGTTAATGAAATATGCATTCCTCTTCACTGTATCACATCATTTACAACTGAAAACACTTCAAAAACACATCCTGCATCGGCCACTGGGGCAGTGGTTCGAATTTTGGTAATCACAAACCAATTTTAGCTGAATAACCTACTGTCAGCAAATTTATTTAGATCAGTCAGTAAAGTTACATATAACGGTTTTTGCACTACTTTCAGACCACAAAAATACAAACTTGTTACTGAAAAATTGCCTATACACAATGTATCTTCTAGCCTAGGCTAAAATCAATAATGCATGTCCCTTGATAACATTTTGGGTCAAATTTAATGGACAATTATGTGTGTCGCTCAATAGCGTGGAAGAATTTTGAGCAGCCCCCATAGCTGGGTGCTGTTGGTAGTTAGCGTAAATTCATTTTCAATGGTTTTAAATTGTTGGAAGCTGTATCGTGGGATGTGCAATGTACAAACAGCAGCATGTAACTAAATATTTTACCACTAAAAAACACATACAATATTTGGAATAACTTGTTAACAGAAAAGCTACACTAATTTATGCTACTGAGAAAATAAATTAGTTTAGTTAAATTAGTAGCGTCACTACTTTTTATTTGTTACTCTGTGCTTGGGTGCTGTGAATGGTTGCGAGGATGTTGCTTTGTGGTTGCCAAGGTGTTCTGATTGGGTTCTATGTGGTTGCTAGGGTGTGTTGGGTGGTTGCTAGGGTGTGCTGGGTGGTTGCTTGGTGCTTGCTTACAAACCCCCTACTGGGTAGGGAGAAGAATTTATTGCAAAAAAGGACTTAAATATTGATCTGTTTCTCACCTCACTTCTGAAGAAATGGATTAAAAAACTGGAGTCATATGGATTACTTTTATGATGCCTTTATGTGCTTTTTGGACCGTCAACATTTCTGGCACCCATTCACTTGACATGTATGGACCAATAGAGCTGAAATATTCTTCTAAAAATCATCATTTGTGTTCTGCAGAAGAAAGTAAGTCATACACATCTGGGATGGCATGAGGGTAAGTAAATGATGAGAGAATTTCCTATGAATGAACTATCCCTTTAAGTCTCTGTTACATTTTGGCATTAAGATATGGTTTGGTTCCCTCCTATGTAAGAATCAGAGAATCAGAATGAGCTTTATTGCCAAGTGTTCTCAAGTACACAAGAGAAAATAATTGGTGATAGGAGAAACAAGTGCACACAGATCATTACAGTGAGACACAGAATATAAAACAAGGTAAGAGTAAAAATAAACACAAATAATATGACATATAACAGAATGGCATATGTACATGTGCAAGTGGTAATGTATGTGCAAGGTAGGGGTATGTACAATTATTTAATTAAATATGTGAATTCACATATGCACATGAGATATGTATTTACATTATTGCACTATGGCAGTGTTTCCCAACCACTGTGCCACGGCACACTAGATTGTCAGGTGTGCCGTGAAAAATGATAAAATTCCACAAAATAAATAAATAAATGCATGAAACAAAAAATAATAATTTCAGGGATCCAAACTCCTCACCTTTCCGAGAAATGTGCCATTTTGAAACCATAATTGGTCACTTTTGTCATTGTTATTGTGAAGAGGAAAGATTAAAGTGAGTGATATTTATACGCGTTAAGGGTCTTTCACATGACTCGTGTCAGCGCTGCAGAATACATTGAAGTTTATGAAGTGACACCACTTTACACAAGTGTTTTTCACACACACGTTTTTGCTTCACCAATAATGTCTTTTGAGAGTACCAAGCAACAAATGATACCGTAGATCTGCTTTGTGTTTATAATTTTTATACTGAAGTCAGTAGATTTGTAGCCATGCAAGTTTTAATAAAGGAGAAGGTAAGGACGTTATTGAAACTCACTATTATTAGAATATTATTGTTGTCTTTTTGGATGAAAAATAATGCTCAGACTGAAAAAACATCATGGTTACTTGTGTAACCTCCATTCCCTGATGGAGGGAACGAGACGTTGTGTCGATGTAGTGACACTAGGGGTCACTCTTGGGAGCCCGAGGCACCTCTATTCTTTGATAAAAGCCCAATGAAAATTGGCGAGTGGTATTTGCATGCCACTTCCCCGGACACACGGGTATAGAAGGAGCTGGTATGCAACCACTCATTCAGGTTTTATGCTGAGGAGCCGATATAAGGTCCGGCCATTTCAGCGGGTAGTTCAGCGTTGTGGCAGGAGGGACACAACATCTCGTTCCCTCCATCAGGGAACGGAGGTTACACAAGTAACCATGACGTTCCCTATCTGTCACTCACTCAATGTTGTGTCGATGTAGTGACACTAGGGGTCCCTATACGAAACGCCACAATTGGCTGAACTGTGTTACGTGAACTGGCGGTGTGTGGTGGGCAGACTACTGTGTGCCTCATAGCCAACACACCAGGTCTACACGTAACCTCCCCCAACATAGTTATGAGTGTCGAACAGCCCTTTTTGGGGACAAGTCGACTACCCAAAAGATAGAGACAGGCTTAACCCAGTCATGGCCTCTTTTCCCCTTCTTTTTTCCACTCCCTAAAAAAAAAGGGGGATTATCCAACTGGGCCGCCAGGTCTAGTTGGGGGGTGTCCCTCCCAAGGGGAAGACACCGCAGAGACCACACCTCGCCCAAAGAGGGGGGGGATATTTAAGTGGAAAAATACGTCACATGGTCTTTCCAACCATGTGGAGGGTCTTCAAGGTAGATCCTGCCCAATGGGGGAGGAGTTACTACAAACATGGAGACTGGGGCAGAGGGGCTCTGCCCAAGGGAGACGCAGTTTGCCAACAGGGAAACGAATTAGCGGAAGAAATATATTGCATGGGGTTAGCCTTACAGGGAACCGCCACATGCGAAGCACCTACCCCAGAACAGGACTCTTAGTTCGCACGTGTACTGGGCCGGCAGTGAGTCTCTCCGGAAACTCGACTGCCACAGGGCTCTGAGGAAGTCAACCAGGGAACAAAGTTTGTGAACACTACTGGGAATTAATGGCGCATGTCTTCAGCTCCAAGGGAGGTGGAAGGCGCTATGTGCAAGCGATACACCTGGCCAGCTATCCCGGGCTTATCCGCTTGTGTTGCGTGCCACTACCTGGGACGAAACTGGTTCCACCCGGAGGTTGTAGAACCTTGCACAGGTGTTGGGTGTTGCCCAGCCCACTGTTCTGGAAATGTCTGTTAGAGAGGCACCCCTGGCCAGGGCCCAGGGAGCCGCTACACCCCTGGTAGAGTGGGCTTGTAGCCCTACCGGGGGCGGCATGTCCTGGGCAACATATGCCATGCTTGGAGACAGCGCTTCCTTTCCGCTGTGCACCAAAGCAGACAAAAAGCTGCTCAGAGATTCTAAAGCTCTGCGTGCAATCCATATAGATGCTTAAAGCACACACTGGACACAGCAACGACAGGGCTGGGTTCTTCAGGGTCTACAGAGAGCCCTCTTTGAACCTTTGGCTGACTGCAAAGGCTCAAAGGGGGCTCTCTGTAGACCCTGAAGAACTACAGAGAGGTCCCATGAGGGAATGAGGCACGGTCTGGAGGGATTCAGACACCTGGCACCTCTTAGGAACCTGATGATCAGGTCGTGCTTCCCTAAGGACTTACCGTCGATTGCGTCGTGGTGTGCTGCTATGGCGGCAATGTACACCTTCAAGGTGGAAGGGGACAACCTCAGCTGACTGCAAAGGCTCAAAGGGGGCTCTCTGTAGACCCTGAAGAACTACAGAGAGGTCCCATGAGGGAACGAGGCGCGGTCTGGAGGGATTCAGCCTCCTGGCGCCTCTTAGGAACCTGATGATCAGGTCATGCTTCCCTAAGGACTTACCGTCGATTGCGTCATGGTGTGCTGCTATGGCGGCAATGTACACCTTCAAGGTGGAAGGGGACAACCTCCCAACCTCTCCTGCAGGAAGGAAAGCACTAATCCGACTGTGCATCTCTGGGGGTCTTCCCGATGGGAAGAACACCACTTAGGGAACAGACGGCACTTAAAGGCATACAGGCGCCTCGTAGAGGGGGCCCTAGCCTGAGTGATCGTGTCTACCACCGTAGGTCTTCCGCGTCCCATCCAGGGGCCAGACATGGAGATTCCAGAGGTCTGGGCACGGGTGCCGGTTGGTGCCCCGTCCCTGAGAAAGAAGATCCTTCCTCAGGGGAATTCGCTGGGGGGGGGGGGCTGTCACGAGGAGTGTGAGGTCCGAGGACCATGCCTGGGCGGGCCAGTAGGGTGCTACCAGGACGACCTGCTCCTCGTCCTCCCTGACCTTGCAAGTAGGCTCACTGGGGGGAAACGCATATTTGCGCATGCCAGGGGGCCAGCTGTGTGCCAGCGTGTTTATGCCGAGGGGGTCTCGGTCAGGGTGTACCAGAGCGGGCAGTGGGGAGGATTCTTGGGAGGCGAACAGGTGCACCTGTGCCTGTCGAATCAACTCCAAGTCAGCTGGACCACCTGAGGGTGGAGTCTCCACTCTCCCCTGAGGGTAAACCATTGTGACAGCGCGTCTGCTGTAGTGTTGAGGTTGCCCGGGATGTGAGTGGCTTGCAGCGACTTAAAGTGCTGCTGACTCCAGAGGAGGAGACGGCGGGCGAGTTGTGACATACAACAAGAGCGCAGACCGCCTTGGTGGTTGACATATACTACCGTTGTCGTTCTGTCTGTCTGAACTAACATGTGCTTGCCCTGGATCAACGGCCGAAGCCTCCACAGGGCGAGCAGAATTGCCAACAACTCGAGGCAGTTGATGTGCCAATGCAGTTGCGGACCCGTCCAGAGGCTGGCGGCTGCGTGCTCATTGCAAACAGCACCCCAGCCAATTTTGGAGGCATCTGTCGTGACCACGATGCGCCTGGAGACCAGTTCTAGAGGAACACCTGCCCGTAGAAATGAGAGGTTGGTCCAAGGGCTGAAAAGACGGTGACAGACCGGCGTGATGACCACGCGACGTGTCCCGTGGAGCCATGCCCATCTCAGGACTCGAGTCTGGGGCCAGTGCTGAAGTGGCCTCATATGCATCAACCCGAGCGGGGTGGCCACCGCCGAGGATGCCATATGCCCCAGGAGCCTCTGAAAATGTTTCAGTGGAACCGCTGTTTTCTGTTTGAATGCCTTCAAACAGGCCAGCACCAACTGGGTGTGCTGGTTCATAAGGCGCGCCGTCAAGGAGACTGAGTCCAACTCCAAACCGAGGGTCCCTGGGTCGCCCGTCTCAAGGGTGCTTTGAAGCCTTTCACGGGTTCTGGGCGGCCACGAGACGGGTGCCGTCTGCTTCCTGCGGTAGGCTCCATGCCAGGGCCGGGCCGAAGTGGCGGGCTGCGGTGGACCCGGTGCAGTCACCGCAGGGGGACGCCCTTGGCGATGAGTAGATGGGATGTGGGATCTTGAGCCGTGCCGGGGCAGGATATGCCAGCTAGCATCTGTCTACTGCTCCACCATCGAGAACTGCTGGGCAAAGTCCTCGACGGTGTCGCCGAATAGGCCCGCCTAGGAAATGGGGGCAGCAAGGAACCGTGTCTTGTTGGCCTCGCCCATCTCGACCAGGTTGAGCCAAAGGTGGCGCTCCTGGACCACTAGTGTGGCCATCATCTGCCAGAGAGACCGCGCCGTGACCTCCATCGCTGGGAGAGCGAGGTTGGTCACCGAGCACAGTTCCTGCATCAATCTGGGGCAGAACTACCCTCGTGCAGTTCCTTTAGCGCCTTGGCGGACTTACAGGAGAGCCATGGCATGCAGGGTGGAGGTGGCTTGTCCAGCGGCACCGTAGGCCTTGGCCGTCAGAAACGACGTAAACCTACAGGCCTTGGATGGGGGCTTTGGGCACCCGCGCCAGGTGGCGGCCAAGGGCACCTATGCCCGCAGAGCGCCGCCCCACCATCGAGGGTAGTGATCGTGGGGAAGCTGAAAAGATCGGGACCGGGCAGTAAAAAGTGCCTCCCCCGACCTTGTCAGCTCTTCATGCACTTCCGGGAAGAAAGGAACGGGGGCGGGGCGTGACTTTGAGCAGCGCCGCGAGCCCAGGAACCAATCACCAAGCCGCGAGGGTTCAGGGAGAGCAGAGGATTCCACTCTAACCGATGCTCGCGGCTGCCCGGGAAAGCATGTCGTCATCTCCGCATCAGCCTCTGACTGGGCAATCATCCCCGAAGGGAGGAGCCCAGCTGAGGCTTCGGACTGGACGAGCCCGCTCTCCGATGCTGCGCTCGAGAGCTCATCACTTTCGCGGGCTCCGAATAAGATGTCGAACTCGCCGTGAGACGAGCCGGCAGACTCATCCAGAAGCCCGATTGGGGCAGACGAGCGTGCTGGGGAATGGGAGGTCCACGGGGGGATACCTGCCAAATCGCCCCCAATGCTAGCCGTGCTGGCCTCATACCCGTGGGTAAAAGGACTGAGGCGGGGAGCCTCTGGGGTGGCTTGCTTTCTTACGAAGGCGAGCCATGACTGCAATGTTGCCATGGACATGTCCTTGCAATGAGAACATGACATTAGGTTTTCAAAGCCTAATTTATTTATAAAATTGAAAATAGTCTGAAGTAGAGGCAATCCTGAATATAATGAGTAACAGAATTAGCCTTACATTTTCAACCAGACCTTTGAGGTCACACATACCGCTGATGTGGCCAAGGCTGAAATTGAGTTTGGCACCCCTGTGCTAGAGCATCCACACCAATAGGAGCACTGTCTCTTGCCAGAGAAAAGAACCGAGGGCAATGAACATTTTAGTGCGATGCAAAGAGATCTATGGCAGCTCACCCATCTCTCTCCCACAGCTGACTCATCACCTGAGGGTGAGGTCTCCATTGTCTGTACAGAGGATTCCCCGTGGACAGGAGATCTGCTCCCATATTTATCATCCCTGGAACGTGCATTTCCCGTAATGAGAGAAAGCACGCACCACTCGACACAATCAACTTTTGTGCCAGGCCGTTTTTAATGTGTGCCCCCTTGTCCGTGTACATATGCCACTGTTGTTGTGTTGTCTGATCTGACTTGGACATGGTGGTCTTGAAGGAACCGTACAAAGTGCTTCAATGTTAGAAACACTGTCTGTAACTCCAGAAAGTTTGTGTGCATTTCGTAGTGATACGGGCCAAACCCCAATCACAATTCTGCCTTTGCACACCTCAACCTGTGAGTAATGCATCTGTCGTAACCACTTTCCTCAGAGAGACCACCCCCAAAGGGGTTTCCTCATGAAGGAAAGCAGGTATTCTCCAATAGTGAAGAATGTGCATCCCCTCTGACATCACTCTCACTCTGCAATTTAAGTGATGGTGAGGACACAAGCGCTGCTCTAATATCCAGTCCTGAGACTCTCTAATTCGCAGTAGTCCCGATGGAATGACTTACACTGTTGAGGCCATCAGAACCAAAAGGCATAGACACAGCTTAATTGAGACTTTTTGTGCTGCTGTGCTGTAGTAATGTAGTAAAAATCTCAGTGCTCTTAAAGGCTCCTCCGCTTAAAAAGGGCACCTTTACATTTGTGAAGGGCACCTTTAGATTTATGAACAAAAGGGGCAGGGGCTTGAGCCCCTGTACCCCCCATTCTGTGCACATCAGTGCTGCAGAGCTCATGCAGTGAATTTTTGGGGAAGGCATGTTTCAAATGCAACCCAATTTTTTTTCTCAAATTGCACTGCTGCCACATTGTATGGCCTGATACGCTGTGAGGAGCGAGGTGGCATAAGGTTGAAGATCGTTAGATCTTCTGATTTATGGGGGCTTTCTGTCCATCCCCACAATGGAGGGGGAGCGGACAAAAAGGCCCACCTGCTGTGACGGCCAGTCAATAGAAAGCTTGGCCACCGCCTGTCTCCACATTTCAATAAGGTTCAGCTCTCCCTGGACAGGAGAGGGGTACTCGTCCATCGTGCTGCCTGGTCATTGGTGCTTCTAGGGTTAAACATGCCCAAGGCGATTCCCTTAGTGATCTCAATGAATGTTAGAAAGAGAACTAACTTCATATAACAAGCTTATTCACACATGACTGACTTGAGCGGTGACGCAGCTGAAAGAGCATCAGATTTTGACTGCGCAAGACTGGGGTTCGAAGCCAGCAAAGCACGCGACTTGACATGTGAGACGAAAGTGTCATAGAAATGCCATGAAATAATATGGCTGCTTTCGCGTTTTTCATCTCATGTTTTTTGACACTTTTGGTTCGGTTTCGGTTAAAGGTTTCGGTTAGAAAGGTAGGTTTATTTCATTTAAAACTCCATAGAGCATTAACCCTAAAAACCTCATTTTAAGGTGAACATTAAACTTACTTTTAGAACCACTCAGCAGACATTTCGCCTCAGAACAGCAGCAAAACATGTAATGAACCACATACTTTAGTTTTGCAATTTTTTTAATGAGATCAGGCTGGTTTAATGTCACTGAAAAATTGCTTCTTGACGTGTGCTAACATGTGAAAAGGACTTTAAAAATGTTACAAGTAATTGAGATAATGATACTCACCACTGCACCACACTGCCATTGTAAACACATTGTGGCAAACAAGCCTCTTGTTCATCGGGAAAGCAGAAAGCAGGAACTGGGTTAACACTCACAAAGACTTAATTAGACAAAACACAACATAAAACTGCTTTTCAGCATAACAAAAGCACACTCATAAACACTGATGCACAAACACACACAAAGCGGTTGCATGCGTTTCTCCCTCTCTCTCAAACTGGCGTCCCCGGCACCTCTTTATCCCTCTCCCGGCTGATTGGGCTGATTAAGCGCCAGGCGCCCATCGTTACGGCTCAGCCACTCCCTCCTCCTCTTCGTCACACATATGTTCATTAGAAAAGTGATCTCGTCTAATAATGACCAACATTCACTGCTTGTGCAAATATCATTGTACTCCACACTGTTCCCTCTCCAAGTGAGGCACTTTATATTCATTCTAATATTCTCTGTGCTCTCAAATTTCAGCTCGCCTTTGCTTCCTCTTTGTGCTTCAGGACAGCTCATATTGCGTGCAGTTGCTGTGGTGAGCTCACACACTCTAACGTTTAGTAGAGATGAGGCGAGAGAGCAATGGATCTAATCGCAGGCTGGTTTAATGGAAACGAAGAAGAATGTGATACAAACAACTTGGAGGAATACAAAGAACTAAACAAGCACATTTAACATTACATCTTATCATTAACACATAAGGAACAACGAGCTAACTTAAGTACAAAGGAACAAGAACTGACCAAGAACAAGAGAATATGAGGGCAAATATATACACAGACGACTGATGAGGGAACAGGGAACAGCTGAGGAAGATGGGGAACAGATGGATATGATGAGGGCAGTGCATGATGGGAACTGTAGTAAGGGAATGTAGTCGGTTCGTGGGATCAAGCCCTATTCATTTAAATTGCCATTGGACGCATAGTTGGTGCGATGGACCGTACCCCTTACGTGGACGTCCACTTGCCCACTAGCTTGTAGGCCAGGTGGCACTTTCCCATTACTTTGGGGTAATGTTTGGTTTGCCCCTTATCTCGCCGTATGGACACCTCTAGGGGCACTCTTGCGTTGTCATGGTCACTTTGGGGTGGGTCCACCGACCCCCTACTGCCCACGGGGCATTTAGTAATGTAAACAGCGTCCACCGAGCCTCTTTTTAACCACCTTACCCACTATTCTTGTGAAGGGGCTTCCTGTTGTCCACGAACTCACTTCCTTTGACCCCTTTCCCACTATTCTTGTAAAGGGGCTTCCTGTTGTCCACGAACTCACTTCCTGTGACCCCCTTACCCACTATTCTTGTAAAGGGGCTTCCTGTTGTCCACGAACTCACTTCCTGTGACCCCTTATCCACTATTCTTCTATATGGGCCTCCTGTTGTCCACAGAACCACTGTCTGTCCCCTTACCCACTAAATACCACTTTGGCATGCCTTTGCCCCCAGTGTGGCCCCTGATGCCATACATCGCCCTAATTCGTGCCGGGCGGCGCCCAGGCGTCCCACACGCCCCTTCTAAGTGTGTTTTTATGCGTTCCTGACACCAATTATTTTTTGTTACATTTTTTAACACATTTCATCATGGGGCACACCGTGGGGGCCTGCTGTGCCCGCCCAGAGTCCTTTAAAGCCGTTTTCTGACGTTCGACCAGTACTTCACCGAAATCCTTGGCACTCTTAGTATGTCTTCAAGAGTCCCACGAGGGGTCACTATGTGAAATTTGGGGTCTCTGGGACCTCTGGGCACATTGCCAGGGCACATCCCATGTGCAATTTATACCATCCATTCCTATAGGTGTTTCGTGGACACCCCTCAGAAAGCTCCAAATGACTCCAATTTGAAATCTATATCTTCTCAAGGGCCCCTTAGACAGTGTGCAAAGTTTGAAGTCTGAATGACTTCGTTAAGTGCTTAATTGGCTGACTTGTGAACGAAAAGTGACAGTTATTTTCCTTTAATATTTTTCTCGATTTTTTTTAAAGTACTTCCCAAACTCTGAGGGACACAGCTTTTTAATATGTTGTTTCTAAGGGCCCTACGATGAAGCATTCGAAGCCCCTAGGTCTTAGCACCTAATTTAAGGCGGTCCACAAAACACCTATGGAACTGCATTGGTTTAATGGTCAAGTGGGCCGTCTAGAAAAGGGGGTTCCAAAGGCCACAGGACCTTGAAATTTGAGATCCTCGACCGTCAGGGGCCCCCAAATCAGGATCTAGAATTTGGAGGCCGCAGGTGCTCGCTAAGTATTAAAGCTTCTGATGAATGTACTGAGGCACGTGGGCCTACGGAGCAGGCTGTCTCATTGAGTCCTATGACAAGCAGGGAGATCTGTTGAAAATAATGAAAAATATTGTTTTTCAGCCTAGGCTTTAGTCCCCTTAGTATGTCGATAAGGGGCACGCGACGTGTCAGCGTGTGACATTTGGGGTCTCTGGGACCTCTGGGCACGCTGCCAGGGCGCATCCCACGAGCAATTTATTCCATTCGTTTCTATAGGTGTATCGTGGACAACCTTCAGAAAGCTCCCAATGACTCCAATTTGAAATCTATAGCTTCTCAGGGGCCCCTCAGACGGTGTGCAAAGTTTGAAGTCCGAATGACTTCGTTAAGCGCTTAATTGGACGACTTGTGAATGAAAAGTGACAGTTATTTTTCTTTAATATTTTTCTCGATTTTTTTTAAAGTACTTCCCAAACTCTGAGGGACACAGCCTTTTAATATGTTGTTTCTAAGGGCCCTACGATGAAGCATTCGAAGCCCCCAAGTCTTAGCACCTAATTTAAGGCGGTCCACGAAACACCTATGGACCTGCATTGGTTTAATGGTCAAGTGGGCCGTCTAGAAAAGGGGGTTCCGAAGGCCTCAGGACCTTGAAATTTCAGATCCTCGACCGCCTGGGGCCCCCTAATCAGGCCCTAAAATTTGGGGTGTCTAGATCCTTCCTGAGCGTACATCCAAACCCTACCCTAGTTGTCTCTAATCTAACTCAAAAGGCTCCGTCAAGCTATGAGTGCAAGAGGCCTGTGTGTGAGAATCTTGCATAAACTGCTAAAAATACTTTTCCTTTTTATTAGAGTCTCATGCTCTTGATATGTCTTTCGTGGGTCATCGGGCTACCACCGTGTGAAATTTGGGGGCTGCAGGACTTTTCTAGAAAAGTTCCACCTGCAATTTATTCCATTCATTTCTATAGGTGTTTCGTGGACAACACCCAGAAAGCTCCAAATGACTCCAATTTGAAATCTAGAGCTTCTCAGGGTCCCCTTAGACGGTGTGCAAAGCTTGAAGTCAGAATGGCGCCGTTAAGTGCTTGATTGGCTGACTTGTGAATGAAAAGTGACATTTTTCTATAATACATTCTTGATTTTTTTCAAAGAACTTCCTAAACTCTGAGGGACATGGCTTTTAAATATGTTGTTTCTAAGGGCCCTGCGATGAAGCACTCAGAGCCGCCAGGTCTTAGCACCTAATTTAAGGCGGTCCACGAAACACCTATGGACTTGCATTGGTTTAATGGTCAAGTGGGCCGTCTAGAAAAGGGGGTTCCGAAGGCCTCAGGACCTTGAAATTTGAGATCCTCGACCGCCTGGGGCCCCCTAATCAGGCCCTAAAATTTGGGGTGTCTAGATCCTTCCTGAGCGTACATCCAAACCCTACCCTAGTTGTCTCTGATCTAACTCAAAAGGCTCTGTCGAGCTATGAGTGCAAGAGGCCTGTGTGTGAGAATCTGGCATAAACTGTCAAAAATACTATTACTCTTTTCTAGAGCCTTGTGCTCTCGATATGTCTTTCGAGGGTCATCGGGCTACCACCGTGTGAAATTTGGGGGCTGCAGGACTTTTCTAGAAAAGTTCCACCTGCAATTTATTCCATTCATTTCTATAGGTGTTTCGTGGACAACACCCAGAAAGCTCCAAATGACTACAATTTGAAATCTAGAGCTTCTCGGGGGGCCCCTTAGACAGTGTGCAAAGCTTGAAGTCTGAATGGCTCCGTTAAGTGCTTGATTGGCTGACTTGTGAAGGAAAAGTGACATTTTTCTGTAATACATTCTTGATTTTTTTTTAAAAAACTTCCTAAACTCTGAGGGACATGGCTTTTAAATATGTTGTTTCTAAGGGCCCTGCGATGAAGCACTCGAAGCCCCCAGGTCTTAGCACCTAATTTAAGGCGGTCCACGAAACACCTATGGACCTGCATTGGTTTAACGGTCAAGTGGGCCGTCTAGAAAAGGGGGTTCCGAAGGCCTCAGGACCTTGAAATTTGAGATCCTCGACCGCCTGCGGCCCCCTAATCAGGCCTTAAAATTTGGGGTGTCTAGATCCTTCCTGAGCGTACATCCAAACCCTACCCTAGTTGTCTCTAATCTAACTCAAAAGGCTCTGTCAAGCTATGAGTGCAAGAGGCCTGTGTGTGAGAATCTTGCATAAACTGCCAAAAATACTTTTCCTTTTTATTAGAGTCTCATGCTCTCGATATGTCTTTCGAGGGTCATCGGGCTACCACCGTGTGAAATTTGGGGGCTGCAGGACTTTTCTAGAAAAGTTCCACCTGCAATTTATTCCATTCATTTCTATAGGTGTTTCGTGGACAACACCCAGAAAGCTCCAAATGACTCCAATTTGAAACCTATATCTTCTCAGGGGCTCCATAGACAGTGTGCAAAGTTTTAAGTTTGAATGACGTCGTTAAGCGCTTAATTGGACGACTTGTGAACGAAAAGTGACAGTTATTTTTCTTTAATGTTTTTCTTGATATTTTTTTAATTACTTCCCAAACTCTGAGGGACGCTAAATTTAAATAAGTTGTTTATGAGAGCACAAAGATGAAGTACTCGAAGCCCCTAGTTCTTATCGTAAAATTGAAGGTTATTTTCACCAGGTCACACAGGAAGTGCCCACGTACAATTGAATTGAATGGTGGCAAATACATGCTTCGTGGACAGCCATTCTTTTGCTAATTATACATTTTAAAGAGTTGTACCCCTTTGGGTTTTTTCGGACGAAATTTTTGACATTCTCCAATCTTCTTGAAATTCATACCATAGATAGAGGAGACTGAGATGAGCATAGGAGTGCAGGTCTGAAGTGATTAAGTCATCCCAGTCTGGAGTTATGGAGATCCCACGTACAATTTATCCCACTCAGAAATTTAGTTGGTTCGTGGACAGTCGCATTTTGAGGTTTTGAAGGGTGCATGTTGTTCAGCGGGTGTCATACAGTCACCTAAATTTGATATTTAGTGAATGAATCTATCCCACACATTAAAAACAGATGTCCACCAAGTGACTATTTCAGACAATGCAAATAAATTGTACATGGGCACTTCTGTCTTTTTCCTTATTCTTGTAAGGAGGTGACCACATACAATTTATTTGAATGGTGGCAAATACATGGTTCGTGGACAGCCAATTTTTAGCTAATTATACATTTTAAAGAGTTGTATGTTGCATAAGTGGGTTCCAATGAGTATGTTGAGTGCTATACAGGGTGTTTTATTGATAATATTTCATATGCTTGCTACTAAAATCATATAAATACAAAGTGTGGCAATTTTTCCTCAAAAAATGTCAAAGTCCAAAAGTAAGGTCCCATCTGCAGCTTATTTAATAGAATTCAAATACAGGGTTCATGGACAATCACTTTAATGCAAATTACACAGTATTATGAGTTGTAACTTACTCAAATGGGTTTCATTGAGTATGTGGAGTGCTATGCAGGGTGTTTGATGGATAATATTACATGCATATAGGAAGAAAAGCCATACAAATGACCGTCCACGAACCATGTATTTGCAACCATTCAAATAAATTGCATGTGGGCATTTTTATGCCGTCTTGTCGGAAGTGCCCACCTACAATTTATTTGAATGGTGGCAAATACATGGTTCGTGGACAGTCATTGTTAAGCAAAATATACAATATTTTGAGATGTAAGTTGCATAAATGGGTTCCATTGATGATTTTGAGTGATATTCTTGATGATTTATTGATCATTTTGCATGCAAAGAACGAAAAAAGCCATATAAATGATTGTCCACGAACCATGTATTTCTCACCATTCAAATAAATTGCATGTGGGCATTTTTATGCCGTCTTGTCGGAAGTGCCCACCTACAATTTATTTGAATGGTGGCAAATACATGGTTCGTGGACAGTCATTGTTAAGCAAAATATACAATATTTTGAGATGTAAGTTGCATAAATGGGTTCCATTGATGATTTTGAGTGATATTCTTGATGATTTATTGATCATTTTGCATGCAAAGAACGAGAAAAGCCATATAAATGATTGTCCACGAACCATGTATTTCTCACCATTCAAATAAATTGCATGTGGGCATTTTTATGCCGTCTTGTCGGAAGTGCCCACCTACAATTTATTTGAATGGTGGCAAATACATGGTTCGTGGACAGTCATTGTTAAGCAAAATATACAATATTTTGAGATGTAAGTTGCATAAATGGGTTCCATTGATGATTTTGAGTGATATTCTTGATGATTTATTGATCATTTTGCATGCAAAGAACTAGAAAAGCCATATAAATGATTGTCCACGAACCATGTATTTCTCACCATTCAAATAAATTGCACATGGGCACTTTTGTGCATTCTTGTGGGAAGTGCCCACGTACAATTTATTTGAATGGTGGCAAATACATGGTTCGTGGACAGTCATTTTTAAGCAAAATATACAATATTTTGAGATGTAAGTTGCATAAATGGGTTCCATTGATTATTTTGAGTGAAATACTTGATGATTTATTGAACATTTTGCATAAAAATAGCATGAAAAGCCATATAAATGATCGTCCATGAACCATGTATTTCTCACCATTCAAATAAATTGCACGTGGGCACTTTTGTGCCGTCTTGTGGGAAGTGCCCACCTACAATTTATTTGAATGGTGGAAAATACATGGTTCGTGGACAGTATTTTTTTAGCAAAATATACAATATTTTGAGATGTAAGTTGCATAAATGGGTTCCATTGATGATTTTGAGTGATATTCTTGATGATTTATTGATCATTTTGCATGCAAAGAACTAGAAAAGCCATATAAATGATTGTCCACGAACCATGTATTTCTCACCATTCAAATAAATTGCACGTGGGCACTTTTGTGCATTCCTGTGGGAAGTGCCCACCTACAATTTATTTGAATGGTGGCAAATACATGCTTCGTGGACAATAATTTTTTAGCGAAATATACAATATTTTGAGATGTAAGTTGCATAAATGGGTTCCATTGATGATTTTGAGTGATATTCTTGATGATTTATTGATCATTTTGCATGCAAAGAACTAGAAAAGCCATATAAATGATTGTCCACGAACCATGTATTTCTCACCATTCAAATAAATTGCACGTGGGCACTTTTGTGCATTCCTGTGGGAAGTGCCCACGTACAATTTATTTGAATGGTGGCAAATACATGGTTCGTGGACAGCCATTCTTTAGCTAATTATACATTTTAAAGAGTTGGAAGTTGCATAAGTGGGTTCCATGGAGTATGTTGAGTGCTATACAGGGTGTTTTATTGATAATATTTCATATACATGCTACTAAAGTCATATAAATAAAGAGTGTGGCAATTTTTCCTCAAAAAATGTCAAAGTCCAAAAGGAAGTTCCCATCTGCAGCTTATTTAATGGAATTCAAATACAGGGTTCGTGGACAGTCATTTTTTTCCGAAATATTCAATATTTTGAGATGTAAGTTGCATAAATGGGTTCCATTGTTGATTTTGAGTGATATTCTTGATGATTTATTGATAATTGTGCATGCAAATAGCTAGAAAAGCCATATAATTGACCGTCCACGAACCATGTATTTTCCACCATTCAAATAAATTGCACGTGGGCACTTTTGTGCCGTCTTGTAAAAAGTGCCCACGTACAATTTATTTGAATGGTGGCAAATACATGCTTCGTGGACAGTCATTTTTTAGCGAATTATACAATATTTTGAGATGTAAGTTGCATAAATGGGATCCATTGATGACTTTGAGTGATATTCTTGATGATTTATTGATAAATTTGCATAAAAATAGCAAGAAAACCCATATAAATGACCGTCCAAGAAGCATGTATTTTCCACCATTCAAATAAATTGCTCGTGGGCACTTTTGTGCCATCTTCTAGGAAGTGCCCACGTACAATTTATTTGAATGGTGGCAAATACATGGTTCGTGGACAGTCATTTAGTACAATAAATTGGAAATAGACCTTTAGTATATTGATGGACTTAGAGTGAATACATCAATACAATGAATTTGAAATGGACATTTAGTATGTTAGTGGACACAAGGGTAATAGACCAATACAATAAATTGGAAATGGACATTTAGTATGTTGTTGGACACAATAGACCAATACAATAAAGTGGAACTGGACATTTAATGTGTTGGTGGACACAGGGGTAATAGACCAATATAATAAATTAGAAATGGACATTTAGTATGTTGGTGGACTTAGATTAAATACATTAATACAATAAATTGGAAATGGACATTTAGTATGTTGGTTGACGTAGAGTGAATTCACCAATAAAATATATTGGAAATGGACATTTAGTATGTTGGTGGACACAATAGACCAATACAATAAATTGGAACTGGACATTTAATGTGTTGGTGGATACAGGGGTAATAGACCAATATAATAAATTGGAAATGGACATTTAGTATGTTGGTGGACTTAGATTAAATACATTAATACAATAAATTGGAAATGGACATTTAGTATGTTGGTTGACTTAGAGTGAATTCACCAATAAAATATATTGGAAATGGACCTTTAGTATGTTGGTGGACTTAGATTAAATACATCAATACAATAAATTGGAAATGGACATTTAATGTGTTGGTGGACACAGGGGTAATAGACCAGTATAATAAATTGGAAATGGACCTTTAATATGTTGATGGACTTAGATTAAATACATTAATACAATAAATTGGAAATGGACATTTAGTATGTTGGTGGACACAATAGACCAATACAATAAATTGGAACTGGACATTTAATTTGTTGGTGGACACAGGGGTAATAGACCAATATAATAAATTGGAAATGGACATTTAGTATGTTGGTGGACTAAGATTAAATACATTAATACAATAAATTGGAAATGGACATTTAGTATGTTGGTTGACTTAGAGTGAATTCACCAATAAAATATATTGGAAATGGACATTTAGTATGTTGGTGGACACAATAGACCAATACAATAAATTGGAACTGGACATTTAATGTGTTGGTGGACACAGGGGTAATAGACCAATATAATAAATTGGAAATGGACATTTAGTATGTTGGTGGACTTAGATTAAATACATTAATAAAATAAATTGGAAATGGACATTTAGTATGTTGGTTGACTTAGAGTGAATTCACCAATAAAATATATTGGAAATGGACATTTAGTATGTTGGTGGACACAATAGACCAATACAATAAATTGGAACTGGACATTTAATGTGTTGGTGGACACAGGGGTAATAGACCATTATAATAAATTGGAAAAGGTCATTTAGTATGTTGGTGGACACAATAGACCAATACAATAAATTGGAAATGGACCTTTAGTATGTTGGTGGACACAGGGGTAATAGACCAATATAATAAATTGGAAATAGACCTTTAGTATATTGATGGACTTAGAGTGAATACAACAATACAATGAATTTGAAATGGACATTTAGTATGTTAGTGGACACAAGGGTAATAGACCAATACAATAAATTGGAAATGGACATTTAGTATGTTGGGGGACACAATAGACCAATACAATAAATTGGAACTGGACATTTAATGTGTTGGTGGACACAGGGGTAATAGACCAATATAATAAATTAGAAATGGACATTTAGTATGTTGGTGGACTTAGATTAAATACATTAATACAATAAATTGGAAATGGACATTTAGTATGTTGGTTGACTTAGAGTGAATTCACCAATAAAATATATTGGAAATGGACCTTTAGTATGTTGGTGGACACAGGGGTAATAGACCAGTATAATAAATTGGAAATGGACCTTTAATATGTTGGTGGACTTAGATTAAATACATCAATACAATGTTGGTTGACTTAGACTAAATACATCAATACAATAAATTGGAAATGGACATTTAATGTGTTGGTGGACACAGGGGTAATAGACCAGTATAATAAATTGGAAATGGACCTTTAATATGTTGATGGACTTAGATTAAATACATTAATACAATAAATTGGAAATGGACATTTAGTATGTGGGTTGACTTAGATTAAATACATCAATACAATACATTGGAAATGGACATTTAGTATGTTGGTGGACATAGATTAAATACATCAATACAATACATTGGAAATGGACATTTAGTATGTTGGTGGACTTAGATTAAATACATTAATACAATAAATTGGAAATGGACATTTAGTATGTTGGTTGACTTAGAGTGAATTCACCAATAAAATATATTGGAAATGGACCTTTAGTATGTTGGTGGACACAGGGGTAATAGACCAGTATAATAAATTGGAAATGGACCTTTAATATGTTGGTGGACTTAGATTAAATACATCAATACAATGTTGGTTGACTTAGACTAAATACATCAATACAATAAATTGGAAATGGACATTTAATGTGTTGGTGGACACAGGGGTAATAGACCAGTATAATAAATTGGAAATGGACCTTTAATATGTTGATGGACTTAGATTAAATACATTAATACAATAAATTGGAAATGGACATTTAGTATGCTGGTGGACTTAGATTAAATTCATTAATACAATAAATTGGAAATGGACATTAAATATGTTGGTGGACACAATAGACCAATACAATACATTGGAAATGGACATTTAGTATGTTAGTGGACACAAGGGTAATAGACCTATACAATAAATTGGAAATGGACTTTTAGTATGTTGGTGAACACAGGAGCAATAGACCAATACAATAAATTGGAAATGGACATTTAGTATGTTGGTGGAAGGGTAATAGACCATTATAATAAATTGAAAATGGACATTTAGTATGTTGGTGGACACAATAGACCTATACAATAAATTTGAAATGGACATTTAATATGTTGGTGGACACAATAGACCAATACAATAAATTGAAAATGGACCTTTAGTATGTTGGTGGACACAGGGATAATAGACCATTATAATAAATTGAAAATGGACATTTAGTATGTTGGTGGACACAATAGACCATTATAATAAATTGAAAATGGACATTTAGTATGTTGGTGGACACAATAGACCAATACAATAAATTTGAAATGGACATTTAATATGTTGGTGGACACAATAGACCAATACAATAAATTGAAAATGGACCTTTAGTATGTTGGTGGACACAGGGATAATAGACCATTATTATAAATTGAAAATGGACATTTAGTATGTTGGTGGAAGGGTAATAGACCATTATAATAAATTGAAAATGGACATTTAATATGTTGGTGGACACAGTAGACCAATACAATAAATTGAAAATGGACCTTTAGTATGTTGGTGGACACAGGGATAATAGACCATTATAATAAATTGAAAATGGACATTTAGTATGTTGGTGGACACAATAGACCATTATAATAAATTGAAAATGGACATTTAGCATGTTGGTGGACACAGGGGTAATAGACCAATACAATAAATTGGACCCACTGCCTCCCAGACACACACAGAGGGTCCTCAGACAACAGTGAGAAAGTGGTTCAATTCAGTGGGTAAATGGACAAGTAGCTGTGGTCAGCCCCGTCCCCTACTGGACACACTCCAGGGTCCTGTGGTCCCCCAGGGACAAAGTCTTGTAATATAGCGGGAAGGTGGACAAATAGTGTGTTCATGGTCAGCCCCGCCCCCTCCGTGACACCACCCCGCGGTCCGTGCGCCCCCAGGGACAAACTCCTGTAATATAGTGGGAATGTGGACAAATAGTGTGTTCGTGGTCATCCCCGCCCCCTCCCGGACACGCCCCAGCTGTCGGCCAATCAAAGGCTCGCTTCCGTGGGCTTTTCCCCAAAATAGCTTGTAAGGGGCCGTTTAGAGGCTACGTGGGTCGTTGGGGCGGTCCTTGGCACCCCGAGGGGGAAGTGACGCAATAAAGTGGCCATTTGGACCTATGGGGTTTTCGTGGTCAGCCCCCACCTTCCCCCAAAAAGAGCCCACCTGCGGTATATTTGACTGGGGAGGGAGCCCACTGCAATAAGCCTGAGTTGGGACGTGGTGGCGCCACCCAGCGGTCGGCTGCAGGACTGCATGTAAATGCTTTCCGTTTTTGAACGCTCGTAGCGCGGCCACCGTGGGGCGCAGACGCTCGGGGACGCCTCTGGTCGTCTTCGGGGGACCCGCCGGTCGATGCGGAGCAGCGCTGCGCGTCGGCAAAAATCATCTAGGGGGCGTCGCGCAGCGTCCACGAACCAGCGTCCACGGAGCTACCGAATAAGCGCTCCGAGGACCTCCCATCCTTACTACTTCCCTACTGTATGGGGGCAAACTACAACAGAAGACAATAACGGTATCAAAATAAGAGTCCTTGTGAACAGAGGGGTGACGATGAAGATGAAGTGACAGGAGTGAAGACAATGACAATGTGACAGAACCCCTCCCAAAGGGCAACTCCTGGCACCCAAAGACGGATGAGGAGGGCAGGATGAAGCAGATGATGAGGAAGGATCCAGGGGACAATTATGAGGCCAAGGAGGAATTGGCGGACGATCAGGTGGTCAGGGAGGAGTCTGCGGACGATCAGAAGGCCAGGGAGGTGACCACAGGGCAGGGACTGGGTCAGGAGGCCTGGGAGGCAGCCATAGAGCAGGAACAGGGTCAAGAGGCCTGGGAGGCAGCCACAGAGCAGGGATTGGGTCAGGAGGCTTGGGAGGTGATTCGGTTGCAGGAGGAGGAGACTTGGGGGGCGGAACCATAGACAGATCCGGAGGCGGAGCAGCAGGAGTAGGGATTTGAGATTTAGGAGGTGGAGACAGTGGCGGTGCGGGCTGAACCATGGAAGGCGGAGCCATGGAAGGCTCGAAGGGCGGAACCATGGGAGGCTCGTAGAGGGAAGACTCCAGGGCCACCAAGGCTGGGAAGAAAATGGTCTCCGTTGATGGAGATCAGAGACCACTTGGACCCTAGTGGGCCTCCCCGAAAACTCCTCTCGGGCTGGAGCTGGCTCTGGGACGGATGAGGCTTGCAACGCTGGCTCTGGGTTGGATGAGGCTTGCAACGCTAGCTCGTTGGTCGTGGCAGGCGTGGGCATTGGCCTTAGGAGGCCTGCAGCATGAAGCCGTGGAAGGCTTGGAGCATGGAGCCGTGGGAGGTGTGGAGCAAGGAACCTAAAGTGAAGGTTCTGGAGTAGCCATGGGAGGTGTGGAGCAAGGAACCGTGGGAGGCGTGGAGCAAGGAACCTAAAGGTGAAGGTTCTGGAGTGGCCATCACAGTCTCCTGACCTTAATATCATCGAGCCACTCTGGGGAGATCTCAAACATGCGGTTCATGCAAGATGACCAAAGACTTTGCATGACCTGGAGGCATTTTGCCAAGACGAATGGGCAGCTATACCACCTGCAAGAATTTGGGGCCTCATAGACAAATATTACAAAAGACTGCACGCTGTCATTGATGCTAAAGGGGGAAATACACAGTATTAAGAACCAAGGGTATGCAGACTTTTGAACAGGGGTCATTTAATTTTTTCTTTGTTGCCATGATTTGTTTTATGATTGTGCCATTCTGTTATAACCTACAGTTGAATATGAATCCCATAAGAAATAAAAGAAATGTGTTTTGCCTGCTCACTCATGTTTTCTTTAAAAATGGTACATATATTACCAATTCTCCAAGGGTATGCAAACTTTTGAGCACAGCTGTAAGTACAAAGGAACAAGAACTGACTAAGAACAAGAGAACATGAGGGCAAATATATACACAGATGACTGATGAGGGAACTGGGAACAGCTGAGGAAGATGGGGAACAGATGGATATGATGTGGGCAGTGCATGATGGGAATTGTAGTAAGGGGGCAAACTACAACAGGAGACAATAACTGTATCAAAATAAGAGTCCTTGTGAACAGAGGGGTGATGATGAAGATGAAGTGACAGGAGTGAAGACAGTGACGATGTGACACGCTGTTGATCTGCCTGCTGGCTGCAAGTGCTGTTTAGTATCCAGACACTTTCATTGCTTTCCCACTGCATAAAGGTGCAGGTGTGTTTTCACTCTAGTCTTTTGTGACTCTTTGGGTTGCTGTACAGGAAAAAAAAAAAGCTATTGGTCAATCTTTTTACACATCTATTGTGTGGCAGGATTTTGACAGAGTAAACCAGAAGTTACACATGTGAACATAAAGGGCGTCTGCTGCTTAAATGGTCTTTGCAGCTTGTAGGGGTCTTGCTGCGGTGGATTTTGTACAGCTAGCGCCTAACAGTGGGAATGACAGCGAAAGTTGGGCAGTTTTTTTGTACAGATGGGAGGGGAATTTTTGATTGTCTGGGAGTTTAATACCAGGAGAAGCTACTACATTCAAGCTACTTAGTAGTTAACTACTGTACACTTTAAGTTACTAACAAAATAGCTAATTATCTTAAAGCTATTTCGAGAAAATATACTTTTTTTAAAATACTGAACAGGTGATATCATTTATTATTATTTAATTAAAAAAATATCACCTGATAGTTATACATTTAATTAGTGTAACATTAAACAATTAGGGTGAAAACATTAAACTAAAAAAAATATAATTTATACTAGGCCTAAATATAAACAAATAAAACGTAGAAATACAGTAATTAACAGCAGCGATTAAAGTTGCTGGAAGCAATTTGAACAGTTCTAGAATATCGCGTAGCAAGTTTGCAGCAAATTTGATATGAGCTCTCAATTTTTGTAAGGGTGACTCTGGCCCGCAGCCAATTATTATAATTATAATTTTTTTTTACCGTTTACAGAGACTAGCGCTGTCACAGAGACATTTATTTATATTTTTCAGGGAATAAGGGACATTTTCTGCTTGTCATTTCATAAAAATAAAAAATAAAAATTGCTTCAAAAAGAAAAAAATGACTTCTGGCAAAGTTCCTTTAAGGCTGTGCAGGGGCTCAAGTGAATTAGTGAACAATATATGATAAACAGCAGCATTAAATATTTTTGTTAGAAAAAAATAAAGAATATAAAGAATTGATTCAAATAATTCAGTCAAAGTGAATCACTTTCACTCAAAACATCCTGTTGAGATTAATCAGCTATATGCACAGCATAAATGTTAATTGACATCTGATGTTGTAACTTGTATTTTCATTGACGAAAATTATATGCCATTTCAATCAAAGTGAAATGGACTATGATTAGTGAATGTGAATATTATTGCTACTGGAAATGTTATAGTATTTTGCGAGCAGTTGCACTACTGTTACACTACTGAAAAATGTTGTTGAGTAACTACTTTTAGTTAGTTACTCCCCAACACTGATATATCTTGTGACTTGATGTTGAAGCCTGCAAAAATACTTAGGAATCACTATATGAAAGTTTTAGCAGAGAGACTTACTGTCAGTAAGCTGCTCTGCCATGTGTCAAGAATCATCTGTTAGCTATGCCACAAGCAGGGTGCAGAAAACATCTCCATTATGCCGCTCTCCGCCAAGGACATACAGGTATAAAAGGAGATGGCATGCACCACTCATTCATATGTGTGCTGAGGAGCCGAGAGGGAGTCCCGGCCATGTCAGCGGTCGGTTCAGCGCTGTGGCAGGAGGGACACAACGTCTCATTCCCTCCATCAGGGAATGGAGGTTACATCAGTAACAGAGACATTCCCTGTCTGTCACTCACTCAACGTTGTGTCGATGTAGTGACACTAGGAGTCCCTATACTAAACGGCACAGGCACTGAACCGTGTCACGTGGTACGGCGGTGCGGACACGGGCAAGCGCTTGACCACGCCACGGCCTTCCAGCATGTCAGGTAAGGCGCCTCTCTGGTCCCGTTAATGGTGGGAGGAGCGCACTTACCAGAGGAGGCTACAGGCGGTGGCCTTTCCTGATTTCTGTATTAAGTAATTTCCCACTGAGCACCTGATAGAATAGCGCTGGGAAAGTGCTCTTCCCTATCCAGGAGGGAGAGCACTATGGAGACCACATCCTACTGGAGGGAGATTAATATGTGAAGAATACCTCACATGGACTTACCGACCGGGAAGTTCACATATGGAACGAAAGCCCTGGGGAGGACCCTATCTATGGAGAGGGTACACAGCCACAGTGGCTGAGGCACAGGGGAAGACACAGGGTTCACCGACAGGGAAACCGAACAGTGGAAATACATCATACGGGATTACCGAGGGGGAATTACCACGTATGGAGCACTGAGCCCAAGTACACAGGCTCACCTGAAAAGGGCCATAACACGAGTACAGGGCCTGGTGGTGTAACTCCTCCGCCGAGTTCGTCACCGGACAGTGCTTAAGAAACCGAGAAGGCGTCCAGTGTTCACCAGTTGCGGGGAACTGTTACGGACAAGACAGCGCACATTATCACCTCGAGAGGGGAAAGGCGCTAATGCAAGCAATACACCCAACTGGCTGCCCGACCTTTAGCTGTGTTACTTGGTACCAACTCGGGCTGAAACCAGTGGAGGCTGTAGAACCTCACAAAAGTATTGGGTGTAGCCCAACCCACTGCTCTGCATATGTCTGTTAGAGAGGCGCCATTTGCCAGTACCCAGGAGGATGCAACACCTCTGGTGGAGTGCACCCAAACTCCCAAGGGGCACGGCAGGTCTTGCGATTGGTAAGCCAAAGATATGTCATCCACAATCCAATGGGCCAGCCTCTGTTTGGAGACAGCCTTCCCCTTCTGCTGTCCTCCAAAACAGACAAAGAGCTGCTCCGAGTGTCTAAAGCTCTGCGTCCAGATAGATGCACAGGGCACGAACTGGACACAACAATGATAAGGTCGGGTCTTCCTCCTCTGAAGAGAGTGCTTGCAGGTTCACCACCTGATCCTGAAAGGGAGTGGTGGGAATTTTGGGCACGTAACCAGGCCGGGGTCTCAAGATCACATGAGTGTCCCGGCCCGAACACCAGGCATTCGCTGGTGACAGAGAGCGCCTGCAGGTCCCCAACCCTCTTGATAGAGATGAGCACTACCAGAAGGGCTGTCTTCAGCGACAGAGTGCTGAGCTCGGCCTGCTTCAGGGGCTCAAATGGGGCTCTCTATAAGGCCGATAGGACCACAGAGAGATCCCAAGAGGGAATCAGGTGCGGTCTAGGAGGATTCAACCTCCTCACGCCCTTGAGGAACCTGATGATCAGGTAATGCTGCCGCAAGGGTCTCCCATCCAGTGTATCGTGATATACTGCTACAGCAGCCATGTACACTTTCCGGGTGGAGGGAGACAGCCATCTCTCCAGTCCCTCCTGTAAGAAGGACAACACAGACCCAACCGCGCACCTCTGTGGATTTTCCCCACAGGAAGAACACCAGTTCGTGAAAAGACACCACGTCAGAGCATACAGCCACCTCACGGAGGGTGCTCTGGTCTGAGTGATCGTGCCCATCACCGCTGGCAAAAGGCCTGCTAGGTTTTTCGTGTCCCATCCAGGAGCCAGACGTCGAAGTCCCAGAGGTCTGGCCACAAGGTGCCGGAGCGTGCCCTGCCCCTGAATGAGAAGGTCCCGCCTCAGCGGAATAAGCCAGGGAGGGGCTACTGCCAGTAGCATCAGGTCTGAGAACCAAGTCCAGTTGGGCCAGTATGGCACAACCATCAGGACATGCTCCACATCCTCCCTGACTTTGCACAATGTCTGTGCAACAAGGCTCACTGGAGAAAATGCGTACTTGCGCAGACCCCGAGGCAAGCTGTGCACCAAGGCATCCGTGCCGAGGGGAGCCTTGGACAGAGAGTACCAAATGGGGCAATAAGAGGACTCTCGGGAGGCGAACAGGTCCACCTGCACCTCCCCGAATCCCTCCCAAATCAGCCGGACTACATGGGGGTGAATTCTCCACTTTCCGTGGAGATTTACCTGTCATGAGAGCGCATCCGCTGCATGATTGAGGTCGCCCGGGATGTGAGTGGCTCGCAGAGACTTCAACGTCTGCTGACTCCATAGGAGGCGGCATTGGGCGAGTTGCGACATGCGACGTGAGCGTATGCTGCCCTGGTGGTTTATGTATGCCATGGTTGCTGTGTTGTCCATCCAGACCAACAAATGCTTGCCCTGAATCAATGGCCAAAGCGATACTGCCAGCAACTCTAGGCAGTCGATATGCCATTGCAGGCGATGCCCTGCCCAGAGCCCCAATACTGCCTGCTCATTGCACACAGTGCCCCAGCCCGAATTTGAGGCATCTGTCATGACAATGACATGCCTCGAGACCTGCTCTAAGGGAACCCCTGCCCATAGAAATGCCAGGTCTGACCAAGGGCTGAAGGTGTGGTGGCACCGTGGCGTGATAGTCACACGCTGGGTGCCAGGGTGCCATGCCCACCTCGGGACTCGAGTCTGTAGCCAGTGCTGGAGCAGTCACATATGCATCAACCCGAGGGGAAGTACCGCCACCGAGGATGCCAAATGCCCCTGGAGCCTCTGAAATAGTTTCAGTGGCAGTGCTGTCCTCCACCTGAAGGTCTTCAGAGAGGCCAGCACTGACTGTGCATGCTCGTTCATGAGGTGTGCCATCATGGTGACCGAATCCAGCTCCATGCAGAGAAAAGTGATGCTCTGCACAGGGGAGAGCATGCTCTTTTCTCAGTTGACCTGAAGCCCCAGTCGGTCGGGGTGCTGTAGCACAAGGTCCCTGTGCACACACAACAGATCTCACGAGTGAGCTTGGATCAGCCAGCCATCGAGATAATTGAGGATGCGAATGCACTCCACCTGGGGAAGATCGATATATCCCTTGGCCACCCTGCCGTCGAGGGTAGTTAGGATGGACGAGCCCGCAAAGCGTGTATGGGCTGAGAAAGGCACCTTCCACGATTTCGCAAGCTCCTCGTGCACTTCTGGGAAGAAAGGCACTGGAACCAATCATCCAGCTGCAAATGCTCATGGCAGGGCGGAGGGTTCCACTTTGTCCTGAGCTCTACCACCCGAGAGAGGGAGCTCAGTGGATTCTTCTGCTTACAAAAGCAGCAGCCCACCCTCCGATGCTGTGACTGACAACTCATCCTCATCGCGAGCCCCGAACGAGACATTAAATCTGCCCTGAGGTGGACCGCCTGCCTCGCTCATGAACTCTACCGGGCAGAACGAGCGTGCTGGGGGATGGGAGATCCACGGGGACTGAGCGGTGGATAGACTCCATAACCACATCCAAATTGCCCATGCTGCCCGTGCTATAACACAGGATGGACCAGGTCAGGGAGCAGCCGCGGTGGCTTTCTGCTTCATAAAGAAAGATGAGAGCCACGACCGCAACGTTCTCATGGGCATATTCTCACAGTGAGAACATGACCCATCCACAAACGCTGCCTCAGCGTGCTGGCGACCCAAGCACTCGAGACAGATTTCATGGCCGTCCAATGGGGAGAGATAACGGCCACACCCAGTAGCACAAAAACAAGTCTCATTGGCCTTTTCGGAATAAATCAAAGGTGATTGGGGCTCTCAAGAGTGAACCCCTAGTATCACTACATCGACACAACGTTGAGTGAGTGACAGACAGGGAACAAAGTTTTTCACTTCTAAATGGCAGGAAGAGAGAAAGTGTGAAGCAGATGTGTGAACTGGTGTGACAAGAGAGTTCTGTCCTCTCAGATTTTAAAGTGCTCTTGGTCCACTGTGTGCCCTTTTTCTCAGAGATACATTCACCTAAATACCTGTGAGTCAAGTGAACCAAATGCTCTGGAGAGTAGCCAGCTCTTGTCACCACAGACCACAAGAATGAGCCAACAGTGGTGAGTGTTAACAGTAGTCAGCGTGAGAAGATAATGCCAGCTGGAGAGCTTGACTCACTCTTCATTAGCGACTCTTTAACCTGTTTTTTTTTTTTTTTTTGTCAGAGTAGAATCTAAGTGTTAGGATCAAGGCTTCTAAACAAGAAAAATATATATATACACCTGCAGTTGTAAATTAAAAAACTGCACTTCAAACAGCCTTTTCATTTCAAGCTTTAGACGTGAAGAAATGAATAGTACTTTTTAGAACCATCATAAAAAGTAATATCTGATCTAAAAAAGGCCATTTTGCTCTGAAGCTTGTGGGGGCAGCAGAGAGACTTATGCTGTTTTATTGGTTTGAAGATGAAACCGAGCCAGTGGAAAATTATTTACGCTACGTCTGAAATCGCTTACTACTACTCTATTTCTGCAGTATATAGATTTGGAAGAAAAATAAGGGAGGTTTGGTTGGTTATCTTCAGCAGTTAGTCTCTGCAAGTGCAAAAAAATAAAAATAAAAAATAAAAATGGGAAAAATCATGTTTCTCCATGTCACGTTTATGTGTTTTGTTCTTGTTTTCATGTCTTATTTTCAAGTTTAGTTCCTGTTCAGGTCATGTGGTGTCATGTCATGTGATTTCCTGTTCCTTCATGTGATCTTGTCATGTGTTTCCCCTGTTCATGTGTCTTGTTTTCATTGGTTCATCGTTTTATTACTTTGTTATTAGTCTTGTCTTTTCATTGGTTAAAGTTAATTTAGTCTTGTTATCTTGTTTATAGTTTAGTCTTGTGATTGGTTGTCTTGTTTACTTGTTAACCATATGCTTGTATTTAAGCCCTCATATTTGCCATTGTCTGGTGTCAGGTATTGTGAATGTAACTTTGTTTTGTTCAAGCCAAGTCAAGTTTATGCCAAGTTCATAGTCTAGTCAAGTTCATGTTTATGTTTAGTTCACATTTGTAGTCAGGGTTTTGGGATTCCACATTTGAAAAATAAACTGCACTTGGGTTCGTCACTTCATCGTCATCGTCTCCATTGTCATTGCAAATGCCAGCTCATCGTTACAGAATACCTGACCTACACAAGATGAACCCAGTACTTCAGCTCCTTCGGAGGACTATGTGAAGGAATTCCGCGCTCTGGCCTGCAGGGTGGATTTTAACGAGGTGGCCCTCAAAGACTGCTTCCGTTTTGGGCTGAAAGAGCTGATTTCCTCTTTGATGCCTGATGGTTGGTGTGCTGATAGAAATTGAGTCGAAATTGAGCGAGCTCACAGAGTCCCAGCTCAGAGATCCGCTGAGGGAGACAGGCCCCGATCAATTCTGGCCAAATTTCTGAGATCCGATAAAGATCATGTTATGCGTGGCGAGGAGCAAAGGAAAGCTTTCTTGGAAGAACCACAGCATTTTCTTGTCCCCAGACTTTGCAAATTCGACGAGAGAAACGCGATCGATTCAAGGAATGCAAGAATCTCTTACATCAACGGAAGGTCGCTTTTGCTCTGATGTTTCTGGCCAAACTGAGAATAGATGCTAAGGATGGCCATAGAGAATTTACATGCGCACAGCAAGCATTGTCCTTCATAAAGACAATGGAGTAAGCCATTTGGTGATTTTCATGTTGCTGCCTAGTGGGCCTGACTCACTGAACATACACTTGACTGTCCGAGGATGTTGGGCACCTTTTTAGTTTCTTTTTGTGCTGGTTACGCCTAGCAGCTGGAGTTTGTTTTGTGTAATATTTCTTCGGGACTGCTTGTGGATGAATGTGACATTTTTGGTGCTTATGCCTCCTGTGGCCTGGAGTTTGTTTTGTAGAATATCTCTTGCAGGACATTGGAGTGGATTATTATTTTTATTTTTTTATTTTTTTTGTGATGGATCCACTAGTGGCTGGAGCTTGTTTTATGGAGAAATACACCTTCGGGACAGTTATGTGGATGAATCTACACGTTTTTTGTGTTTATTCTGCTTATTGGCTGGAGTTTGCTTTAAAGATGATTTTTTGCTGTACAATTGTGACTCACAAAATTTGTATAGAAGCACTGGACTTGAGCAATCTGATGGCAAAGTTGCTGCGGGGGCTCTCGTAGGCGTACATGGACTGTTTGAGTTTAAAGGGATGGACGCCGATTGGCGCTGTCACGCGTGGGGTTTATGTGCATGTTTTTCTTTTTGGTTCTGGGGGAAGTTCGGTGTTTGATTATTGCACTAATGTTGGAATGTGGTCTTCATAATCTTGCTTTTGACACACAGTCAATTTTTTTCTAATATGTCAAATGTTAATGAGTGGATTATCTCTCTCCATGTGGAACATGAATGGGTTGGGGCACCCCATAAAAAGGAAGGTTATTTCTTAAACGTAAGAAATATGATATAGTGTTTCTTCAAGAAATGCATCTTTCCCCACAGGAAGCTGAAAAATTTGGGAAGATATGGGGTGGACATGTTTTCTTTAGTGCTGGTTCGAGTAAGAGCAGGGGAGTCATTACATTGATAAGTTAACATCTAAAATTCAAATGTCTCAAACAGATTAAAGATAAATTCAGGGGCAAAGGTTGATTTTGGCTAATATATACACACCTAACGCTGATGATCAGGGCTTTTTTATAGATCTTGAAGGGATGTTGCAAGCCGCTGGCACCCCTCATGATATAATATTGAATCAGAATCATCAGTATCATGTGGTGAGTGGCAAATGATCAGACTCCGATTGCTGCCATCTCACTTGATGCCGAAAAGGCATTTGTTATGGTAGAATGGGATTATCTTTAAGATTTTGGAAAAATATGGGTTCGGGAAAACTTTTATTGGATGGATTAAGTTACTTTAGAGACACCCGGTAGTGGCGGTACAAACAAATGGATTCATTTCAGATTATTTTACTCTGGATAGGGGCACCCGGCAGGGTTGTCCTCTTTTCTCCATTATTGTTCTGTCTTGCCCTGGAACCATTAGCAGCCATGATTTTCTAGGGGGGGGGGGGTGGCGGCGGGATGTATGGTGCATAAGCTTTTGCTTTACGCAGATTATGTTTTATTTTTGTCTCTGACCCTACTAGATCAATGCCTTGCCTCCACAGAATTATTAATTCCTTTAAGTTCTCAGGATACAGAGTCAATTGGTCTAAATCCAAAACTTTGTCTCTGACAGCGTACTGCCCAGTAACTGCTTTCCAGCTGGGTGCCTTCCAGTGGCCAAAATGGTGCATTAAGTATTTGGGCATTTTATTCCCAGCAAATTTGTCTGATTTAGTTAGAGTTAATTTTTACCCCTTAATAAAAGGTTTGCGTGATGTGGGCAGGTGGTCTTCATTACATTTATCTATGATTAGGAAGGTTAATATTACAAATTAATTGTATTCCAAAATTTAACTACTTGTTACAATCTCTCCCTGTAGATGTCCCCATCTCTTAATTCAAGCAATTTGGTAGTATAGTGAAGTCCTTCATTTGGAATGTAAACGTCCCAGATTACATTTTAATAAGTTACATAGGCGGATTGACAAAGGTGGGATAGGCCTACCCAAGATTTTGTTTTATTATTATGCATTCGGTCTCAGACATTTGGCTCATTGGTCACTTCCACCTGAGAGAGCCCCTCCCTGGTTTTGTATCGAAAAGGAAGTTCTTGCCAGTTTTTTGCCATTACAAAGCCTATTAAACTAATCGGAGAAGTTAAGTCATACCCCGTTATCTCACATTTGCTCTCAGTATGGACAAGTGTCCAGAGTGTTTAACTTGGACATTTATTTAAATGTTGCATTGAGCATATGGCTGAACCCTAAATTATGTATTGAAAGGTCCCCTTTCTGCTGGTCAGAGTGGATTGTGTGTGGGGGGGGGGGCGATGGGTTACTACACATGAGAGTGGAGTGTTGAGATTTTTAAAAAATGTGGTTCAACACTCTGAGATTCCCAGATCTCAGTTCTGTAGGTATTTACAGCTGTGCCACCTGCTCTGTACTATTTATATTATGGGAGAAAGATTTAAACTTGGTATTGGAGGAGGAAGTGTGGGCTAGGATTCTAAAAGATGTCAAGTCTGCATCTAGAGATGCAAGGGTGTGCCTTATGCAATTCAGATATTACATAGATTATATTGGACCCCCTCTAGATTGTATAGGCTTGGTCTTAAAGACACACCCTCCTGCTGGCAATGCCAATCAGAAGATGGAGACACAATCCATGTTTTTTGGGGGTGTGTTAAGATCCAAGAATTTTGGTTGAAGGTTCAGAGTTGTATGTATGACATTTTGGGCACTCACATTTTACTTTGTCCCAGACTCTGTATTTTGGGTGATGGGGTGGTCATGAATTTGGGGGATAATCACATAAAAAAAATTGGGTTCTGACCAGTCTCATGATTGGCAGGCAAATTATTTTAAGGTGGAAGTCGGATGGAGTGCTCTATTTTTCAGAGTGGTGTGTGGAACTGGGGAGGGTGGCAGCTTTCAAGGAGGTGGCAAGTAGAAGGCTGGGGTTTTGGGACTTATTTGTTTAGAAATGGGGCAGTTAGCATTTTGGGGGGACTCTCGGGGAGGGGATGTGGAGAGTGTAGTTTAGTTTAATTATGTATGTTTATTATATTTTTGTGTGTGTGTTATGTGACCACAGGGTTGTTCGTTGGGGGTCAGGGTGGGGTTGGTGAATGGGGAGGGATATTAGTGGGGGTTAAATGTGAAATGTTGATTCGTTGTATGTGTTGGGTTTTTCTTTGTGTATATGAAAATCAATTTAAAAAAGAAAAATTTTACTGCAAAAAAAAAAAAGAACTAGTCCCTAGGAATACTAGGTTGAGTATTTATTGCACAGTAAATCATCCACAAAATTAATCGGCTGTCAGGCTGTGGCCATCCACTTAGATACAGCAATCGTGAAGCAGCATTCCCATGATTTGCTTCATGACGTCAATGCAACTCCTAAAGCCAGCATTAAGTGCCGCTTTAAAGTTTGATCTCAACATGAAGTGCTGCAGAGAACGGCAGAGTTCGGAATGGCATACTACCTTAATACGTAGTAAGAGTAGTATGTAGTATGCCATTTCGAACACAGCCAACATCTTGATACTAACACTGCCCAAGTAATGATACTTCATCCGAATTGTTGATAATCATTAGCAGATGCTGGAAAGATCAGTGGCAACATGGTTAAAATGGAAATAGTTTGAACTTTGAGTGGCGTGTCGGCAGAAGTTCCATGGGAGAACAACAACCTTGCCGGCCACAGCAGTCCCTCATATATGCCATTTATCATGTGGTTGGCTTTTAGGTGATAGCTAAAACTTGACATGCTTCTTTTAAATCCCATCTAGGATTGTTTTGTAAAAAGGTCCTTTCTACATCACTTGGTCATTGCTGACAGACACACACAAAATTGCTGCTGAATGTGTTTGTGGTGTGTATGTCAGTGTATTGTCCCTGAACCAGTGGTGGAAAGAGTACTGTTTTTTTTACTTGAAAGTACTGCTACTGAAGAAATAATTAACTTGAGTACAAGTAACAAGTACTAAGAAATATTATGACTCAAGTAAATAAGTAGGTTGCCGAAAAACTACAAGTAATTACAAGTTACTTTATGAAAATTATATATGCTTCCATTTTTAGAACACAAAGACATTCTTGTTCTTGCACAAAAATGTATGTTTCCTAAAATATTATGTCGACACTTGTGAAATTTTAGCGATAATATGAGTTTCCATCAGCTTTATTTTGATGCGCTAAAACTTCTCGCAAAAAAATCCTTTGATGGAAACGTAGTTAGTGAAGTAACGTACAAAGAGACTGAACGTGATTCACTGGCATCATGCTGATATATGGGATAGCATAATTAAAATTACACAGTTATGATTGTTTTACTACAAACTTTGAGACTAAACTAAAACTACTTATCAGCTAACGTAACATACTGATACACACATACAGCTACATACTACTGAACTATATCAGACAGTTTACTGTTGCACTGTTATGTTGCATTATTGTATGTCATATGTTGTACTATGATCAAGAAACCAGCGTACTTAAATTTATCCTGTATACCTGACTTTTAGTATAAAGAGAAGATCATTGAAATTATTTGAAATTTACGAAGCAAGGTATCTTGCAATTCGTCAGTGTTAGCAGGCAAGATCAAGTTAGCTAAAATTACACAGATAAATCCTTATGGCACTATATTTCACATGCTTCTCAGTTATGTAAGCTTACCTGTCCAATAAGAATGCCAATTCAGGGTCAGTTTTGATCCCCGAAACCGAATGAAGGTCCCTCCAGGAATCAAATGCCCTGACAATGTTCACTCTAGTTTTCGCTTGACCATGATCACGTTCCCACTTAGCCAGATGGGATTCAGTAGATAAATGTTTTTTATTTTTTGGCTTACTCGGAGTTTGTGTAGGAGTCGTTGTTGTGCTGGGAGCTGGACGTTTGCTGGATTCCATCTCTAAGATAACGTTACCTAATGTTGCAAACTGTCTGTTGACGCAGAAGAGAAGCTATTACTGAGGCAAGGCTCTCGGGAGCGCGCATAAACGTCACATCCTTTGGATTTTCCCGGCAAAAGCGACCCTCTCCCTTCGCATGAAAGTCAGTCTACAGGCTTTAATAGGCAACCTAGGAAGTCCGGGAAGGGCTCATTTTTTTAAGTTGCATTACAAGCCATTCACACATTGGCAAAAAGGCGAAAATTACATGAAAACTGTTACATATTGCACCTATAAGCTAATAGATTCGCTATTTGTAGAAGCTACTGACCATCACTGTATATATGTGCCACAATTCTGTGCATGCAAAATTGTATTTTGAACATGCAAGATTTTATTTCAAGCACACAAAAATGTTCTGCGCGCGCAGAATGATATTTTGAGTGCATTAAAAGGTATATTGTACACGCATGAAGTTTTGTAAAGCAATGTATCTTCTTGCTAAGGTGAATTCATTTTGAGCAAACAAAAATCTATTTTCTTTGAATGTGAAGTTGCACAGATTTCTGAAATGTATGTAACTCCACTAGGGCTGAAACGATTAGTCAACGTTATCGACAATGTCAACAGTAAAAAATTGTCGACAAAACTTTTCATTGGCAAATAGTCGTTTGATCTCATTTAACGTAACATGAGATCACATTAAACTCTAATGATGATGCACCAGAGCATCACTGCAGCTCTCGCCTGATTGAGGAGAGGAAGAATTACACAGCTCACAGTCTGGATGCAGTCTAAACTTCCAAACAGCTTCAGGTGATGTAGATCGCAAAGTATGAGGGAATTATACAAAAATATCAAATAAGTAAATACAGAAGCACTCTCATTGTGGAATAAGCGGAGCCAGAGGTCTTTAAAGGAAACACCCCGGCATTACATCTTAAATGCAGTTATATTTAATGCATTATAGCTTTATTAAAGTTCAAATAATACAGAAGCATATCATGTAAATAACTACAAACTCTGAAGCTGGCATTTCTCTGTGCGGTCAGCGCCTCTTCTGTGAGTCACATGAAGTGTACCGTTCAAAGGGGGAGAAAGATTGAGACTGTACCCAGCTGAGGCGCACTCGATCGCGGGTACGCTCGTCCCTCAGGCGCGCACTCTTGCTGCGGCTTGTGACTTTTCTTATCGTGAAGAAAATTGCCAATATGCAGCTTTATTAATAAGAGAGAGTTTTTTTTTTTTTTGTGTGAGTTAGATGGATTGAAGTGAACAGAAAGGTGAGAGAGGGTAGTCTTCGCCCCATTATACACTGCAACAAAATACGTTTTTGATTTGTTTTTGTTTTAGTTTGTTTTCCAATATAAATATCTAAAACCCCTTTAAAACAACATACATTTTCTTTAGCAGCTATACTGCAGAAGAAACAACTGTTATCTGAGAATGTTGAATATAATTAAATACAAATATTTTAAATGATCTAAAAATCCTGTATATAATAAATAAAAAATAAAAAATAAAAAAAGGATTCACCTGAGAAGCAGTATAAGATATTTAGACTTGCTTTTAGAGAATAGATCTTGAATATAAGTATATTTTGTCTTTACTGCACTCGCAAAAGTTTAACCAAGTGAAAACATACACACATACAAAATACTCTTATATTTAATATACATTCTCTTAAAGCAAGTCTAAATATCTTATATGTTGCTTTTCAAGTAAATGTATCTTGTTTTAAGGATTCTTAGGCAATTTTAATAGAAAACAAGACAAAAACACTTGGTAATAGGATTTTTTGCAGTGAATTTCTTTACTGAATTAAATTTAATAAAAAGTATTTTTCCCCCCTTTAATTCAGTGAATGTCATTTAGAGGTATTTTTAAAAGAAGATTTTGTCCTCTATTGTTAGCAAGCACGTTTAATACAACGTTTTAAGTCAGGGCACAAGCTGAATAATCGGTTAAGAGCTAATGATTAATCGTTGCAATAATTGCCAAATAATCGTTCTAGATTTGGGGTACTTGAGTTTGGACTCGGACTCGAGTCCAGTTTTAATGGACTTAGACTTGTCACGGATGCATTTTTACTTGGACTTGACTCAGACTCGTGCCTTTGGGACTTGGGATTTTTTCCGAGTCCAGCCGAGTCAATGACATTTGTGATGCAATGAAAAAAATAAAATAACAAAAAATGGAAAATTAATGAGCATATCTCTCTGTCGAATGCAGCTGTATTAGCCCCTGAAGTCGTAGACATAGCCAGTGTTGTTTCACTGTGTTTAAGCAAACACACACACACACACACACGTGCACAGGCACACTCTTCAGTCAACCGATACACTTGAATGTTACTACAGAGACTACTGTATAACATCGACTACCGAAGTGGCTGGCACGACGAAAACATAAAAGACGGGTATGTATCCAATGTAATAGAAACTAAACAAGGCAGTTTCACATGACACGGGACCTGACAACTGGTAAAATTGCATGTGGCGTTTGTGCAGCCAAGACGGTGCTCGCATTGCAGTTTCACCATGGTTAAAAACGTAAAATCAAGAACTTCATTGAGTCAAGTCACCCACATCATGTCTCACACAGTTTACTAAAAACAGCATATAAAAATAAAAATACATAAAAAAAAATATTGGATATTATGTATTTTTAGGTGTAATGTATCTTCACATGTAGGCTTCTGTAGTCTCTTGTGGTCCGTGCAGTGTTGTCAGCTTGAACTGGTTCATAAGAGCTTGATGAATTAACTGTGTAACTTTAAATAGTTGGGGGAAAAACTTTATTGCTAAACCAGATAGCAACTCTAAACAGCATCTATTTATTACTGATCGACTATTTTCAAAGCATTGACGAGCTGCTTAAAATACATTCTTTTACACCATTTGTCCACCATTCACAACATTCAACCATGCACAAAAAAAAATGTTTGTGGATATTTTGGGCAGTGAAATGTTTATAATTTAATTATAGACTGTCATCGAATAATACATTTTATAGAGTTTGTGTGTCAATGAAATTCTTTGGTTGGTATTTAAAGATTTCAGACTGATTGCAGACCAACGTAGCTGCCGCTCAAGCAAATATCAATTATTATTTATTTTTTTATCTTCTGAGGCAGCTGCTGCGAAACGCACACAGACACATCAGGGATATAGGTACACGCACAGCATGCAGAACTGCCCTGCATTATGTGGTTTCCCAAAAATTACTAGAAAATCATGTCCGTGACGACATCGCCCTAATATTATCAGTGGGCTTTTCTAGTGTTTTTGGATATAGCATTTGCAGTCAAATCGTGAGACGTAACTTCTCTGCAAGTGCTAATTACTACTGTGTTGGCTCATTTGTACAGTATGTATTTTTCCAAATTAGTCAGCAGATAGAGAAACAAATTCAGAAAGAAATCTCAGTATAAACTATTTCTTTAGATAATTTTAAATAAAACTAAATTAAATGACAAAATGAAATAGAAATAAAATTAAACTCGAAATTAAAATAACTCTGGTTGTAATGACCAACGCAGCTTTCACTTTCTTTGGTGTATGTTTGAGTGGAGGGGAAAAAGCAACAAATAATTGAAATGACAACAGAACGCAATAAGAACTGTGAAGGACAGTTTTGTCTTCATACACCTAAAGCATATGCTTTCATTCTGAAACCACTTTGAAGTCTGTTCAGCAGGATACTAATCATAAAATGTAAATATGAAATGCAACAGAGGTGTTTTTGTTACATTTATATCGACAAACTGTTTTAGTTGTGAAATTTAAAATAAGCTTAAAATATTGATGTTGAGTTTACGGTTACAATTTTAATTCAGATTCATGAACAGATTAATTCGGACTTGACTGTTATGGACTCGGTCTTGAGTCCGACTCGGTCTCAACTCTGACTCGACTAAGGTGGACACTAAATCATTCTAATAATCGTTAGTTGTTCTCACTTGCTCTCTTCTACTACCCACTCTGCATGCGCTCATAGCTTCGACCGCTTGCTTGCTCAACAAGTTTACAGCATTATAATGTGCCAGAATTTCTGCCAATCAGAGAAGAGCTGGTAAATTTTGATTGGCTGGCTAGATCACAGATCAAACTGCTAATCAAAACAGGGAGGAGAAGGGGATAGTTTGTTTTCAAGAAAGGAAATGTGTAACACACTATGACCACAAAAAAGCAATTCTTTTGACTTAACTGTTTTTATTTAACCTTGATTAAATATATTTTTAGTCTGTACACTGCCAATAGGCTTACTAGCTAGATAAATATCTGTCTAGCTCTTAGTTTGGTCTATTTTAGTTTTTGGTTCTCTTGGCTTGTATTTGGTTATCTAGGTTACCAATATACACTTAAGTAGCTGCTAGCTTGGCAATGTTACCTACCACTTTTATCTGAAATTATATTAATGTAATCTCTCCCGTGTAAAATGTAATAGTGCAGTTTTGGGGGAACTTCATTTGACTTCTATCTATTCCCAAAGGATATTCTGAGAGATCAGTTTATTAAAATAAATGTGACCAATAAATTGCAGATCCAGTCTACCATGGATCTGCAACAACTGAATCTTCTTTTTATTACATGAAATATTTTCTTTAATAAACATGTTATTTTGTCCACCTTCTTTAGTGTGTTCTCTCCTATTTTTTTTCATTAGCCTTGCGTATTATATATATTATGAATATTACAAATATTGCTTAAATTAACATTCTATTCTTGATAATAAATTAAAAAAGTTGTTTATGTTTGCATTTCAAAGTTGTAGGGTATCTTGAAATGTTCAGTATGCTGTTTTTAAAAAATTCTTTTTTTGTGCGCACAGAACTTTGTGTGCTCAAAATATAATTTTGCATGCAGATTTTTGGCACACATAACTCCATATATTTTTGCCGCATATTTTGTATTTTGGGGATATTTGTCAATTTCAGTGGCATATTTGCCCCGAGTCCCTGTTAATTTCTGACACTATTGGCACTATTGTATCTAAAGTTTGTTTTAGACATATAGTAGCAAGTAAACAAGATATCCCCACATATATTTCAAACTACATTGTGTTAATGTTTGACACAGTTAAAACATTACCTACCTTAAAAACAAGTGAAGTTTGATCAGTGGTTAAATGTGTTCAGACGGTTCCCTCGTACCTGAATGAATGGCACCTTTCCAGAATAAAATAAAATATGCAGAATATCACAGTATTACAGTTCTTGTATAGTGACAGGGCAGAAAGTCTTGGACACCTGCTGCAGTTTATGCAAGCTGCTGCGCTCATGATGCTGTGCTCTGCGGGCTTCTGTTGTGCCACACACAGCGCGCTTTAGTTTATAAACAGATTTAGCGCTTATAACTTCTTCCCAAAAATTCAGAAATATTAGGTCTCTTTTTGTACTTTGTGGTGAAATATAATTGTAGCGAAGTTGAATACTTCATTTTTAATCAACTCAAGTACTATTATTTATACTTAGTTGAAAGATTTGAAATATTTACTCAAGTACTGTAACGAGAGTAGTTGTACTTTCCACCTCTGCCCTGAACATATTGTAAAGGTCCTGCCCTATTCCAACCAGTGTTTAGAACTCAAAATGTCAAAATCTAATGTCAAAATTGATAAATTAGCTACTTTTCATGAGTGTGCAATGCGCAGCACCACGCACAACTACCGTGCGCTTGTCTTGTCCAATTTTCATGAGTGCTTATTGCAATAAGTGCAATTTCCGTGCCACCCCAACAAAATTGTACATTGTACTATGGAGGTTTTGTCTCAGATAAATACTGTTTTGGTTGCAGAATTAAATGATATCACCTGCTATTAATTTTAAAAACATTCTCTTGCCTAAACAGTTTGTTTTTGGTTACTTTTTGTTAGCAAGTGAAGCTGACTACTTTTTTTTAAAAGTGTAAATTGACAGTAGTTTAACTACTTGAAGCTAAAGTTTCAATGTAGCTTCTTCAACATTGTACTTTACTGTTTTTGTTTAGCATGCAAGGAGACCCGGGTTCAAATCCTGTTTTAATTTTCACTTGTACGAGTGAACAACTTCTACAGTGCGAGTGAACATCTGGTCAGAGCTTCCAAGCTGTGCCTGCTAGTCGGTGAGAGGTAGACCACTCAACTCAAACACAGACCACTTCTTTTATTAGGCTAAATTATCTTAATGTAGTCCCATGACTGTGGCTATTAATCATACAGAAAATAGATTGACAGTAAGCTCTCAGCAGTGACAAAGATAACTGACAATAATTACATAAAGCCTGTCACATGCATCATGGTCAGTTATGGCTACTTACACTCTCATACAACAAATTAAGGAAGGTTTTGTGGGCGAGTTGGAGTTTCTATCAAAGGCACGGACCTGCAGTGATGCCATAAGGTAATGTGAAAAATAATTGAATCATGACATTTTAGAAAATATGATGTTGTTCCCTTTGATGTGTCACATAAACACTGTATTAGTCCCTAACTTTAACTGCACCACAGTGAGATATGCATATATAAAACCAGAGTCCTAATATGTTTTTTTAGATATATGTATATATACTTTATTTACTTATCTAAATATTTAAGACACAATTTACAGTCACATTGTGATGAGGAGGGCGGGGCCGTGTGTGCGCACGGCCTGCCCCCAGTCGGGCTAATCAGCCAAGGGATAAAACAGAGCCGGATGCAGGTGGGAGAGAGAGAGAGATAGAGATTTTTTGAATTTTAACACTCCTTTATTAAAACATTTAACATTTTTTTAAAACAATCACATTATGACAACAGAAAAAAAATCCTAACCCCCCCCCCCAAAATTAAAGAATTAAAACTAAATTGTTCTCTTCATCAACTGTACATAAAATTCCACCAATACCCCAAAAATCATTAAAAACAAGCAGATATGTAATTTTGTAAAAAGCAAACTCTGCTTTAATTCTAGCAGCTATAAGGGCTTTAAGTCAAATCAGGGTCTACTGAAATTTTCCCCCCCTTAATTTCCATTTTCTTGTCAACCATATTGCCATTGAAATTTTCTCTCTCTCTGAAGCAACATACTTGGGTCCAAATATAAAATGTATTGCGCCAAATACTTCCCCAAATTTCCTAAACCATTCCCCCAAAGTCTGAAACAACCCTTTCAGTCTAAAACAGTTTAAAAAAACATGGTCTACAGACTCTTCAAAAGTACAAAACGGACACCCCTTTTCCACAGTGGAATCGATGCGTGTCTGTTTGAGGCTCCCGCCCAGTGAATAACCCTCCATTGGAGATCCGCAGTGCATTTCTCTATGGGAGGCTTATACAGGGACCTCCAGGAGCCCCTAGGGGACGGGTCTGGCCCAAATAGATCTAGCCATTTTGATATCTTCAGCTTCTTTAAGGAGGCATGATGAGACACTTTCACACATGTTACATACATTGCTTTCTTAGAGGTTTCCATAAACTTTGTTAGTTCTGAAATTGAGAATCGAGTCCTCCTTTGGTTGTTCCTCAATAGCAGCAAAAACCTTTATCCCTGGAAAAAAGATACCCTTCCTCCAGCGGAGATATCTTGTTGGCCTTAGAAACTTGTCTAAGGACTGAAGGTAAAAAATAATAAATTTCATTAAGTACCATCTTCATGAACCTGACAGACTTAATGCCCGTCAGGCAACACATCTCTTCAGGACTTTTTCAGGTTTCACCAGCTCTCAGATCTGATATTTTGGTACAACAAGCTTTTGCCATTATAGTCCTTAAACTCTTAAGGTTTAACACCTTAGCTTCTATCAGGGGATTACTGAAAAGTGGTTCAAGTTTTATCCAGTCTCCAAGATTTGAAAAGACTCTCTCCAATTTAAAAGTGGATCTCCATGCTTTTAAAACAGACTGAAAGAAAAACGAAGTGCCACTCAAATACAAGTCTGTCAGCCTTATTAAAAACAACTGCATGACATATTTAAAAATGTCCACTTTTTGCAGCAAAGCGCAGGCTGCATCCATCCAATTTGATCCTCTAGAATATAGCAGTCTCTGTGCAGCTTGAAGTCTGAAGGTCATGAGTCGGCTTTGTATATCCATTAATCCGTTCCCACCTTCATGAACGGGCAAAAAAAAGCGCAGCCGCCTTCGTCCAATGACATCCAGACCAAAAAAAATAAATAAATTAGTCTCTTTTGTATCTCGTGAACAACATCCTCTGGTGGATTAAGCATAGTCATTTTATGCCAGAGCATGGAAGCAACTAGATTATTGGCAACCAAAACCCTTCCCCTATATGATAGCTGAGGTAGCACCCAGTTCCTTCTAGACAACTTGGCACACACCTTTACCACCATACCCTCCCAGTTCTTTCCCTGATACCCCTCCTTTCCTAAATGGACACCAAGAATTTTTAGCCCTTTACTACCGCATTCAACTCCACCTGGAAGTACAGGGAGATTTCTCTCTTGCCAGCTCCCTATAATAAAACACTCACTTTTTTCCCCCAGTTGACTTTTGCAGATGAGGCCTTTTCATAGATTTTTAAACTTTCTTTTAACACTCTTACATCATTATAATTTTTTATAAAAACAGTTATATCATCAGCATATACAGATACATTAACAGGCCTGTTTTCAAACCCTTTAATTAAAAAAACCTTGCAATTTCTTCCTTAACTGACAAAGCAAGGGTTCAGTTGCCAGAGAATATAGTTGCCCTGATAAAGGACAACCTTGTCTAATGCCCCTATGTATTAAAACTGGCTGACTAAGCCCACCTCCTACCTTTAACATGGCCAATGCCCCACCATATAAAAAGTTTTATCCCTGATATTCATTTTTTTCCAATTCCAAAAGCTTTAAGAGTACTGAACAAATAAGAATGATCAACTCTATCAAAAGCCTTTTCTTGATCAATAGAAAGTACACCCAAATCTTGATCATCCATACATGCTAAATCAATTACATCTCTTAATAAAAAAGATTGTCCATTATAGTTCTGTTGGGTACACAGTAGGTCTGGCTTTTATGTACCACATACCCAAGGTATTGGTTTAGTCTATTTGAAAAACACTTTGCAAGAATCTTATAGTCTGTGCATAATAAAGCAACTGGTCTCCAGTTTTTTAAAAGACCAAGGTCACCCTTCTTGGGCAGTAAAGACAATATAGCTCTTTTACAACTTGTTGGTAATTCCTTCTTTTCAAAAGAAACTTTAAAAACCTCTAACATGTCTTCTTTAAGTAAGTCCCAGAAATGTTTATAAAATTCTGCAGGAAGTCCATCAATACCAGGGGCCTGACCAACAGAAAGTTGTTGAACTGCTTTTGACAATTCCTGTATTTGTATCTCAGAGTCCAATTTATTTTGCTGTTCAGCACTCAATTTAGGCAAATCCTTAAGTAAAAAGTCCATACTAGGGTCATCACACTCTTGCGCTCCAAACAGTTCATTATAAAAGTTAATTGCAAGTGTCCGCATCTCTTTTGGATCAGACGTCAAAGTTCCATTAGTTTGTTTCAGATGTAGCATCTGTTTTCTCTCCGATTCTTTTCTTTCTAGACTAAAAAAAAAGAAAGAACTAGGAGCGGCCATGTCCTGCAACGAGGAAAAACGGGCTCTGATTAAAGCTCCTTTTGCATGTTCATGAAGAAGAGAACTTAAAGCATTCTTTTTTTCCTTCAACATTCCCACATCTGCTAAATTATTGTTACTTGCACTCATTTCAAGTTGTTCAATGTCTCTTTCAAGTTCTCTAATAGTTTTTTTTAAACAAACTATTATTGTGAGCAGTATAATTTTGACAGAACATTCTTATTTGGGTTTTCCCCACCTCCCACCATTGTACAATATCATCATATTCACTTTTCTGTTCTCTCCATTCATGTCACAATAAAACAAACTTTTCACAAAAAACTACATCGTGCAATTAATTTAACATTTAATTTAACATTAAAATGCCAATAAAAACGAGTGCTTTGTGATTTTTTCAAACTTTTCAAATAAACACAAATGATGATCAGAAAAACCATTCGGAGAAATAATTGATTTTCTATTCCTACTAATATAAAATCTATCTAACCTAGCTGAACTATTATGTGCATTGGATGCTTTAACCCAGGTGTACTGTCTTGCCTTTGGATGCTGTTCTCTCCATACATGAAATAAATCATAATCTCTAATAATATTACTTAAAACATTTACTGAGGGAGGGCAGGGTTCCTCTCCATTTCTATCTAAAGTAAAATCTAGGGTATGATTCCAGTCACCACCTAAAATTAAAAAAGCATTCTTATCAAATTGCCTTAAACCATCTTGTACTTTATTAAAAAACCTAGTTCTCTCTGCTCCATTATTTGGAGCATAGATATTAACAAGTACAAACAATTGGCCTATTATATCATCTTGAACAGCTAAACACAGTCCTCTTTCTATCTCACAAGAAGAAACAACAGTCATTTCAGTTTTTCCCAAATAAAATAGCAACACCCCATGACTAAAAAAAAAAAAAAAAAAAAAAAAAAAAAAAAAAAAAAAAAGATATTTCCTTCCCACAACATTTTCCAATCTATTTCATGTCATGTCAATACTGATCACAAAGAATAGTCAGGACATTACTGATGTAAAAAACAGCACCATCACTATATGAAAAAAAAAAAAAAAAAAAAATCATAATCATTTGATCAAATCTAGACAAGCCCCATTTCCAGCAGCCATCACTCCAACACCTTATCCTTGAGTAATCATGCTAAATTGCTAATTTGGTACTAGAAAATCATTTGCCATTATATCAAACACAGCTGAAAGCTATTTGGTTCGTTAAATGAAGCTTAACATTGTCTTTGTTTTTGAGTTGCCACAGTATGCAATAGACTGGCATGTCTTAAGATCAAAAAATGGCAACAACAGAAAAGAAACAGCTTTCTCTATAAACTCAGTCAATCATTGTTTTGAGGAATGAAGGCTATACAATGCTTGAAATTGCCAAAAAACTAAAGACTTCATACAAAGGTGTACACTAGTCTTCAAAGACAAAGGACAACTGGCTCAACAAGGACAGGAGGAGATGTGGAAGGCCAGATGTACAACTAAACAAGAGGGTAAGTAAATCAGGCTCTCTAGTTTGAGAAATAGACACCTCACATGTCCTCAGCTGACAGCTTAATTGAACTCTACCCACTCAACACCAGTTTCATGTGCAACAGTAAAGAGAAGACAACCTCAGGGGTACAGGCCTTATGGTAAGAATTGCAAAGAAAAAGCCACTTTTGAAACAAAAACAAAAGGTTAGAGTGGGCAAAGAAACAGACATTGGACAACAGATAACTGGAAAAGAGTGTTATGGATCTTAACCCCACTGAGTTTTGTGGGATCAACTACACTGTAAGGTGCATGAGAAGTGCCCAACAAAACAGCCACATCTATGGCAAGTGCTAGAGGAAGCATGGGGTGAAATTTCACCTGAGTAACTGGACAAACTGACAGCTAGAATGCCAAGTATCTGCAAAGCTGTCACTGCTGCACGTGGAGGATTTTTTGATGTGACGAGGCAGACATGGAATGAGGATCTAAATGCAGCTTTTAATGGAAACCAAAGATAAACGAAGTAACTCAGAATAACATGAACCCAAGCAAAGAACATGACAACACATATGAAGACTGACAAAGAAACCAGGGGAAACAAGGGCTTAAATACACATGGGCAAACAAGGAAACGAGAACACCTGGGGAAAACAATCAGGGAAAAACCAATCATAAAATGAAACTACAAAAGGACTACAAACTAACAGGAAATAGGAACTAAACAAGAATTTCAACAAAGTCAACACAAAAACAGGGAATATGTGACAGATGAGAACTCTTAAGTAGTTTAAGAACTTTTTTCAAATTGTAATAGTAATTTTTCATGTTATTAATGTCCTGACTAAACATTGTGATCAGTTAAATGCCACTTTGGTGAATAAAAGTACCAATTTCTTTCCATAAGAGCACATACATATATATATATATATACACACAGTGGTGTGAAAAAGTGTTTGCCCCCTTCCTGGTTTCTTATTTTTTTGCATGTTTGTCACACTTAAATGTTTCAGATCATCAAACAAGTTTTAATATTAGTCAAAGATAACACAAGTAAACACAAAATGCAGTTTTTAAATGAAGGTTGTTATTATTAAGGGAAAACAAAATCCAAACCTACATGGCCCTGTGTGAAAAAGTGTTTGCCCCACCTGTTAAAACATAACTTAACTGTGGTTTATCACACCTGAGTTCAATCAAGAAATCACTTAAATAGGACCTGCCTGACAAAGTGAAGTAGACCAAAAGATCTTCAAAAGCTAAACATCATGCTGAGATCCAAAGAAATTCAGGAACAAATGAGAAAGAAAGTAACTGAGATCTATCAGTCTGGAAAAGGTTATAAAGCCATTTCTAAAGCTTTGGGACTCCAGAGAACCACAGTGAGAGCCATTATCCACTAATGGCGAAAACATGGAACAGTGGTGAACCTTCCCAGGAGTGGCCAGCAGACCAAAATTACCCCAAGAGTGCAGCGACCACTCATCCAAGAGGTCTCAAAAGACCCCACAACAACATCCAAAGAACTGCAGGCCTCACTTGCCTCAGTTAAGGTCAGTGTTCATGACTCCACCATAAGAAAGAGACTGGGCAAAAATGGCCTGCATGGCAGAGTTCCAAGACGAAAACCACTGCTGAACAAAAAGAACATTAAGGCTCGTCTCATTTTTGCCAGAAAACATCTTGATGATCCCCAAGACTTTTGGGAAAATACTCTGTGGACTGACAAGACAAAAGTTGAACTTTTTGGAAGGTGTGTGTCCCATTACATCTGGCGTAAAAGTAACACCGCATTTCAGAAAAAGAACATCATACCAACAGTAAAACATGGTGGTGGTAGTGTGATGGTCTGGGGCTGTTTTGCTGCTTCAGGACCTGGAAGACTTGCTGTGATAAATGGAACCATGAATTCTGCTGTCTACCAAAAAATCCTGAAGGAGAATGTCCGGCCATCTGTTCGTGACCTCAAGCTGAAGCGAATTTGGGTTCTGCAGCAGGACAATGATCCAAAACACACCAGCAAGTCCACCTCTGAATGGCTGAAGAAAAACAAAATGAAGACTTTGGAGTGGCCTAGTCAAAGTCCTGACCTGAATCCTATTGAGATGCTGTGGCATGACCTTAAAGGCAGTTCATGCTCGAAAACCCTCCAATGTGGCTAAATTACAACAATTCACAAAGATGAGTAGGCCAAAATTCCTCCACAGCGCTGTAGAAGACTCATTGCAAGTTATCGCAAACGCTTGATTGCAGTTGTTGCTGCTAAGGGTGACCCAACCATTTATTAGGTTTGGGGGCAATCACTTTTTTACACAGGGCCATGTAGGTTTGGATTTTGTTTTCCCTTAATAATAACAACAACCTTCATTTAAAAACTGCATTTTGTGTTTACTTGTTATCTTTGACTAATATTTAAACTTGTTTGATCTGAAACATTTAAGTGTGACAAACATGCAAAAAAATAAGAAATCAGGAAGGGGGCAAACACTTTTTCACACCACTGTGTGTGTGTGTGTATATATATATATATATATATATACACACACTATATACAGTAAAGTAAAAAGCAAACATAGCCAGTGCTTACCATGCATTTTCCTATTATGAAAAAAACAAGTTTTAACATTTTGATAAATTCTTTCGTGTTGTATGGGGGAAAAGTCATACATGTTAGATTTAGATAAGCGTGTGTATAGATGATGACAGAATTTTCTGTTTGAAGTAAATCTGTGGAAGGTGCGACTCAACTGTACTGACCACATTTAGACAAGAATGCATAACAATGTCAGAAATTGAGACTTGTGCAACTTAATTTCAAAGGTGCAAAGATATTTTTGGGGAGAAATTGCATAAAAAAATCCAACTGGCTCAAAATCTGAGGGGGTACGTACCCCTTCCATTTGAATAGGCATGAAGCTTCTGTAAAAACATGATCTCAAACCATATGAGAGTAATAAGATAGATTTTTATATTTGGTGTTTGCTAGGAAGTTCCTAGGGTGTTCTGGATGGTTGCTACTGTATGTGGGTATTTACTGGCCAAAGTCAAAAGAGCCCAGAAAGTCTGATCTCCAGATATGGCTTGGGTCCCTCCTTCAATGACAATGGGATTTTTTTTCACCTCTTTTAAAATCTGCCAGGTAAAATTAGTTAATTCTAATGTAAACATCCGTGGTAAGTGTAAATGCCTTTTGCTCTGCCTTTCGCGTGCGTCCTTTAGTGCATCTCTACACGTGCACACTGCACAGCAACTTTGCGTTTGCAAAATAGCAAAGGTAGACATTAATAAAGCTTAATATTTTTTCGTTTTATTCAGCATTATATATGATTGGGCCTGTGGAATACTGTTCATGTTTTTCACCATAATAATGACTAGAAACTGGTTTCCAAACTTCTCTTCTAATTGACAGATTCATCCAAATCAGACAAGCATCCTTAAAGTGATAGTTCAGCCATAAATTAATATTCTGTCATTTCCCCACCCTCATTTTTTTTCCAGACATACTAGTGTGACTTTCTGTATTTTGTGGAATGTTAGACAATGTTAGGGACTGACAGTCTTAATCACCATTCCCTTTTAAAATATGGAGGAAAAAACATGCAGTGAAAGTAAATAGTGAGTGAACTGTCTGACATTTATATATATACTTAATTGTGTTGCATTTAAGAAAGTCATACAGGTTTGGAACAACATGAACATGAATGATGAAAGAATTTATAATACTACTACTACTACTAATAATAATAATAATTATTATTATTATGTAATATGTTAAATGTACATTATGTAATGGAATATTGGGGAGTAAACATCCATTATATTACATATGAAAGTAACTAGTAACTAATTCTACTTGAGTAATTATTTTTTCAAGTATTTGTACTTTTATTTGAATAACGTTTATGGCTACTCTACCCACCTCTGTAAGGAGGGTTAGAGATTTTGAATAGTAGGCTAATAGTGATGCTTGGCTTAGCCAGCACCACTAATTAGATCTTGATCAACAGGCAATTAAAATCTATAACATTCTGCTCTAATTATTTTATTGTTCTTAAGCCTAAAGTGGGATATTTGTGCTGTTGATTAAATCTGAATGCTGCACATACATTTAGGACATAATATCTGTGAATTAAACATTTAAGAAGCAGCTCAGAAACCGAATGCTACTTCTACTGCAATATTAACGAAGTGAAATAGACCTCTCCTTGCTGTTGGATCATACTGCTGTGAACCTGACCTTTGCCCAGACTGACAGCTCTTTAAAAACTTTCTCTGGTTTAATGGCGCTCCAGGTGTAAATAGACTCCAGCTTTCACCCCATGACCTTTGAGTGCATGATCGTTTGTCTGACTTACTGTAATATCTCTTTTTTTTAGTCCAATCAATAAAGAAGTTATTGTCCTTGATAACTGTCAATCAGTTGATTTACTGATTCCAAAGTAATTTACACCACATTAGTTGCAGGACACTACAACTTTGGTGAACTTTCTTGAAAATCCAATGGTGGAACTACAATTAAAAGTAAGCCAAAAAATGTAAGCTAAAAAAAAAAATTCTCTCTAAATTATATGCTCCTAAATGACTTTCTGAACATAAGGATCATCTTTATGTGCTAAGGACCTTAGTGCTAAGGACCAGTACTTACTTGAGATTGCTTTCAAGAATGACAATACAAATAAAAGTTAACAGAAAATAATGTCTTTCAACCAAAAAGAGTTTCTCATTAAAATGGGCCACAGAAAAGAAACAAAAATAAGACTCATAGGGGCTAATTAAATAATTCTACTTTTGCATATCAGTCCCTTGCTTATTGTTATGCACTCACACAAGCCTCTTTTTGAAAAGTTCCTGAAATTATCATTAAAACAGCAAGACTCCACTGTTTTGTTCTTTTTATAGTGTATCTTTGTGATTTCCCCACTCCTGCTGGAATCTCTGCTCATCTCCAGAGAACCTCCCCTGTTCCACTTACCAGGAAACTTTTTCTAGAAAGATCCCTACGTAGCCAGTTATTATGCAAACTGTGGAAATAGCTGTGAGGCATCTTGGAGAGCGGGCAGGGAGGGACGAGATCCCACACACTGCGCTGGCTCTCATGTAGCCCTGTAGGCAGAGATGTCCTAGCGAGGAATGGATTAGGGTGGAGTAGGTGTGAATCGTCCTCTGTGAAACTTCTCCAAACACAACAGAATATCACCTTTGGAATTAAGCGCAAAAAAAAAAAAAAAAACTTTTTGTGATCTTATGCGAAGCATCTGTCGAAGATCGAACATCGATCTTTGTTCTATTAAAATCAGTGGTAAAGTATGTGCCATAGACACCCAGAAGCATGGTGTCCTTTTTTTCTAAGATTGAAGAGCACCTATAATAAAATGTAATGTATATTCACACAGTACTGTATATTGATTATTTGTTCATAAATAAACATCATTGACACACTGATTAAAGAATAGGGAAAGCCATGCTTTCCGTGAGCTCTTGCATCACTGATATAAATGAAAGTGACAAAAAGCTCAATTGTGTGATCAATAGGGTGCCTGCAGTCTTGCTCTGTCCAGTCTATCACGACAATCTCTTGCTGGTATTGTTTAACATGGTGGCAACAAGAAACAGCAGGACAGGCAACAACAAGGCTTAATAACCGCTGGCCTCCTGCATGTGTGCTCTTCTGGAACTTCGTGCAGGAAGATAACAGCCCCCTGGCGAAACTCCTGCATGTATCGCCAAGCAGCAAAAGTAGACACTTCAAATATACAGCTGTGCAAACAAAAAGATCATGATGCTGTCCAGTCTGTTGATGCAGACATTTCTTTAGCAGTTTGGTTGCACCACATTTTGATCTATTTTACATGATAGAAATATGTGATTTATGTGATTTTTAATAAAACAGATTTCAATACATTTATTTTTGCTACTTTTCAAATGGCTTTTATGTATCAATTTTTATTGTTTTATCTGTGTAACAGACCCAGACTTTAAATCCTAAAATATGGAAATCCATCATAGGTCTCATAAGTCATCATAAGGGCTGTCAGTTTGAGACATTAATTCAGTGTTATTAATTATATAAAAAATTATGTGTTAAAAAAAGGCAGTTAATCATTTCCGAGAACTGTAATAAGGATTTTTTTTCTATCATCGGAGCAATTCAAGCTTGTGTAAAAATGTTACAAGTTACTAACTACTAAGTCTTAGTCAGCAGGGGGCAATAAGTGCAACTCCAGCTCTACAGGCACTGTGCAGCTGTACAGACAACAAACCACAGAAGACAGCTCAAGATGAGGATGCGTTCTTGCTTTCAAACACAGCTGGACGGAGCGCATCTCTGAATGCAAGAGATGTGTTTTTTCAAAGTTTTAAACTACGTTTAACTTGACCAAGCATCCTAAAAATGGTCTTTAAGACACAACTAGGGTTGCCACATTTGGAGCTGTAGCAAAATGTGTGGACTTTTTAGACGGTCCCTTACCCGCAACATTTATAACGAATATCAAGGCTAAATTAACGATCTTAAACAATTTAGCTGTGACGCCATCTGATCAGCTTAAAATTTGGGACAAATCACGTCCTGTATTGATTCGATAGTGGACGTGACTTTTCATCTTAAAAAAGGGGACGATACAGTATTTTACAACACAACGCAACCAAAACGCATCCAAAGTGAGATGCTCCAAAAGCGCCTGTCTGACGAATGCACATAGACATGTCCTTTGAGAAGCCGCTGTAGTCCTAATAAGTCTATCTCAAACAGAAGGATGTGGACTGTAGGCCAATAATAGGCTTGTTTAATTATATGAAAAAAAAACAATATTGCATTCTAAAGCAACTTTTTGTATTGACTTATCAATGCTTTACTTGTCTGTCACAATTATTTAATGTATAGTTTAATTATTTAATTTATTTATATTAAGTTATTGTATTTATTATAAATTATATTCATAATTATTTATATATAATTATTCATAATTAATTACAATTACAAGTAATTCAATTAATTAAGTGGCATATGATGTAGTTTAAAAACATTCATTATTACATATTTAAAACTATGATAATCTAAACTAAAAGTGAAATAAACAAAGCATTTTGATATTTGTGTGAAAGTGATTTATGTCCATTTTTCAAAAATGATGACTGTCCCACAGTTGTCATTTCCACTACACCAAACAATTTTTCCCCTTAAAATGTTTTTTCTAAAGTTAATATACTTGTTAACCAAGCTGACAATGTGTCACTGAAGAGCATGCTTGAGATGAAATATGAGACAAGTTTGAAGAAAACCAAAAATTCAAGGTAAATATAATTATTATTTTTGAGCATCATGTAATTTCACCAAATTAAGCAAAAAAGTGTGAAAATATTATTTAATTTTGTGTTTATAGGATACATAAAATGTTAGCTTTATTGTTAGAAATTATTTTTAACATGTTTATGTTTAACATGTCATTTCCATCATCATTTCCTACTGTTTTAGTAGAACTGAATTCTACTAAACACAATTTGAGATGTGAAGACAAATCCTGTGATTCATGTACATACACTGTGCTTTTGGACATTGTTAGTAGAAAAATTCAATAAACTAGTAAGTAATGAGTGTGAAAAGTTTGTAAAAGCACCTAGATTTGTGCATGACTGTAGTTGACAGTTGAGAACAAAGACTGTGAGAGACATTTTGTTTTGTGGATATTTTGATTAAAAAATCAAAGCTGGTAAAGTACAGTAGATACTTTGTATAAAGAAAGAGGTTAGATGAAAGGGGGTGAGTGGAGCTGATTTCTAGCTGGACAATAAGGCTTGTGTTCATTAATTTATGCCTGGTCATTATTGTCTTGCATCACTCACTTCTATGGCTTAAACAATATATGGGCACCACCAACATTCCAACAATCCGTCAAAGACCAAGCTGTGAGCATACTTAAAATATCGAAAAATCTCCCTCCCTGCAGAGCTGTCTGAGATGGAGAAGTCGCTTACCTGTAATTACGCCATTATTTGCTGCCCTCATTGGGACTGTAGCCAGCTTTTCTATACTTTTATGAGGATTTTGTGTGTTTCTTGTGGTCGTCGTGTTGCAATTAAAACTGTCTCTGAGCTTTGGTTGGCAAAGGCATTGAGACAGACACAACCCGATTGGAACGTCTCGCTGCAGGCAACATGAAAAGCATGGGATGAGAAAAACAGCGTTAATTACGCTTGACAGGTAACTATTAAACATGATTTTTGTCCAGGTCTTGGAGGTCTCTCTGTTGTATATAAAAACATACACACATAATGCCCACTGAGACGTATAGGGTGTAATTACCTTACAGTGATGCTGATGGGCTGATACTCTGGCTAGCCCCATATATGAAGGCACAATCAATTCCCCCTTTTTGTCTGTCTTCTGTCTTTATTAGTCGTTTGCTGTAACAAGTAATTCCAGCAAGACTTTTTCCACTCTGACTTTGATGTGGGATCTGCATGTACCCCCCCCCCCCCCTAAACACCGCTATAACAGTGTGGGGCCTACAATCTGTTTCATTACATTGCCACCACATGCTATACATTCCATCAAACAGAATGTTCTGTTTATAGGAAATGGTAGGCAAATCTTTCACCTCAAGGTTTGGTCTTGGTTCTTACAGCGTGGACTTCTGAAACTACTGTAAAGATGACATGAGAAACATTATGGGATTATTTTACATGATATGACCTTCTTGTCCGTGGTACAAATTTGTTGCATTAGCATGTTCAGCATTCTTTAACCTGGTCTCACAGAATCATGATACTACACCTACATTTTCACAAAATTATTTTTACATGGCTCGTTGCACTGTACGTTTCGCGGAACTACAACAACGACTTTCATTTACTTTTTACACAAATCATGAGTAAAATGGAAGTTTAACATTTCATAAACACTTTTACATTTGTTTCATAAACAATGCTATCTTCTGACATAAAAATACTTTTACTATAGCGCATGACTTGTAAAGTGATGCATTAAAGTCTCGGTTGCTGATGTAACCTCCGTTCCCTGATGGAGGGAATGAGACATTGTGTCGATGTAGTAACACTAGGGGTTCACTCTTGAGAGCCCCAATCACCTCTGATTTATTCAGAAAAGACCAATGAGAATTGGCGAGTGGAATTTGCATGCCACTCTCCACCACGGACATATGGGTATAAAAGGAGATGGTGTGCACCACTCATTCAGATTTGTGCTGAGGAGCCGAGAGAGAGTCCCGGCCATGTCAGCGGTCAGTTCAGCGCTATGGCAGGAGGGACACAACGTCTCGTTCCCTCCATCAGGGAACGGAGGTTACATCAGTAACCGAGATGTTCCCTGTCTGTCACTCACTCGACGTTGTGTCGTTGTTGTGACAATAAGGGTCTCTATACTAAATGCCACAGGTGCTGAACCCTGTCACGAGGTATGGCGAAGCGGATACGGGCAAGCTGCTGCGTGCCTCGCAGCAAGCGCTTGACCCCATCGTCACCTTCCAGCATGTCAGATAAGGCGCCTCCCTGGTTAAGGGTGGGAGGAGAGCACTTACCAGAGGAGGCTACAGGCGCTGGCCTTTCCTGGTTTTTGTATTAAGCAATTTCCCGCCGAGCACCTGATAGAGTAGCGCTGGGAAAGTGCTCTTCCCTCTCCAGGAGGGAGAGCACTACGGAGACCACATCCTACCAGAGGGAGATTAACATGTGGAGAATATCTCACATGGACTTACCGACTGGGAAGTTCGCATATGGAATGAAACCCCTGGGGAGGACCCTATCTATGGAGAGGGTACACAGCCACAGTGGGTGAGGCAGAGCAAAGCTCTACCAAGGGAAAGACACAGGGTTCACCGACAGGGAAACCGAACAGTGGAAATACATCATACGGGATTAACGAGGGGGGAATCACCACGAATGGAGCACTGAGCCCAAGTACATGGGCTCACCTGAAAAGGCCCATATCACGAGTACCGGGCCTGGCGGCATTACTCCTCCGCCAAGTTCGTCACCGGACAGTGCTTAAGAAATCAAGAAGGTGTCCAGTGTTCACAAGTTGCGTGGAACTGTTATGGACAAGAGAGCACACATTATCACTTCGAGAGGGGAAAGGCGATAATGCAAGCGATACACCCAACCAGCCACCCGACCTTTATCTGATGGTACCCAGTAACACTCGGGCCAAAACCGGTTCTATGCGGAGGTTGTAGAACCTCGCAAAGGTATTGGGTGTAGCCCAACCCGCTTCTCTGCATATGTCTGT